>NC_089839.1:208444671-208766168 GCF_035609145.1 Eleutherodactylus coqui | reverse complement strand
CCATTGTGACATCACAATGCCCTTTCCCCCATTGTGACATCACAATGCCCTTTTCCTATTGTGACATCACAATGCAGTTTTCCCCATTGTGACATCACAATGCCGTTTCCCCCATTGTGACATCACAATGCAGTTTCCCCCATTGTGACATCACAATGCAGTTTTCCCCATTGTGACATCACAATGCCCTTTCTCCCATTGTGACATCACAATACCCTTTCCCCCATTGTGACATCACAATGCACTTACTCCCATTGTGACATCACAATGCACTTTCCCCCATTGTGACATCACAATGGCCTTTTTCCCATTGTGACATCACAATGCCCTTTCCCCCATTGTGACATCACAATGCCCTTTCCCGCAATGTGACATCGCAATGCCGTTTCCCCCATTGTGACATCACAGTGCAGTTTTCCCCATTGTGACATCACAATGCCCATTCCCCCATTGTGACATCACAATGCCCTTTCCCCCATTGTGACATTACAATGCCCTTTCCCCCATTGTGACATCACAATGCCCTTTCCCCCATTGTTACATCACAATGCCCTTTCCCCCATTGTGACATCACAATGCAGTTTTCCCCATTGTGACATCACAATGCCCTTTCCCCCATTGTGACATCACAATGCAGTTTTTCCCATTGTGACATCACAATGCCCTTTCCCCCATTGTGACATCACAATGCAGTTTCCCCCATTGTGACATCACAATGCAGTTTTCCCCATTGTGACATCACAATGCACTTTTCCCCATTGTGACATCACAATGCCCTTTCCCCCATTGTGACATCACAATGCCCTTTCCCCAATTGTGACATCACAATGCCCTTTTCCCTATTGTGACATCACAATGCAGTTTTCCCCATTGTGACATCACAATGCAGTTTTTCCCATTGTGACATCACAATGCCCTTTCCCCCATTGTGACATTACAATGCCCTTTCCCCCATTGTGACATCACAATGCCCTTTCCCCCATTGTGACATCACAATGCCCTTTCCCCCATTGTGACATCACAATGGCCTTTACCCCATTGTTACATCACAATGCCCTTTCCCCCATTGTGACATCACAATGCAGTTTTTCCCATTGTGTCATCACAATGCCCTTTCCCCCATTGTGACATCACAATTCACTTTCCCCCATTGTGACATCACAATGCACTTTTCCCCCATTGTGACATCACAATGCACTTTTCCCCATTGTGACATCACAATGCACTTTTCCCCCATTGCGACATCACAATGCACTTTTCCCCATTGTGACATCACAATGCCCTTTCCCCCATTGTGAAATCACAATGCACTTTTCCCCCATTGTGACATCACAATGCCCTTTCCCCCATTGTGAGATCACAATGGCCTTTTTCCCATTGTGACATCACAATGCCCTTTCCCCCATTGTGACATCACAATGCCCTTTCCCCCATTGTGACATCGCAATGCCCTTTCCCCCATTGTGACATCACAATGCCATTTCCCCCATTGTGACATCACAATGCCCTTTCCCCCATTGTGACATCACAATGCCCTTTCCCCCATTGTGACATCACAATGCACTTTCCCCCATTGTGACATCACAATGCCCTTTCCCCGATTGTGACACCACAATGGCCTTTTCCCCATTGTGACATCACAATGCAGTTTTTCCCATTGTGACATAACAATGCCCTTTCCCCATTGTGACATCACAATGGCCTTTTCAACATTGTGACATCACAATGCAGTTTTTCCCATTGTGACATAACAATGCCCTTTCCCCCATTGTGACATCACAATGCCCTTTCCCCCATTGTGAAATCACAATGCCCTTTCCCCCATTGTGACATCACAATGCAGTTTTCCCCCATTGTGACATCACAATGCACTTTCCCCCATTGTGACATCACAATGCCCTTTCCCCCATTGTGACATCACAATGCCCTTTCCCCCATTGTGACATCACAATGCAGTTTTCCCCATTGTGACATCACAATGCCCTTCCCCCCATTGTGACATCACAATGCCCTTTTCCCCATTGTGACATCACAATGCCCTTTCCCCCATTGTGACATCACAATGCCCTTTCCCCATTGTGACATCACAATGCCCTTTCCCCCATTGTGACATCACAATGCCCTTTCCCCCAATGTGACATCACAATCCACTTTCCCCCATTGCGACATCACAATGCCCTTTCCCCCATTGTGACATCACAATGCCCTTTTCCTATTGTGACATCACAATGCAGTTTTCCCCATTGTGACATCACAATGCCCTTTCCCCCATTGTGACATCACAATGCCCTTTTCCTATTGTGACATCACAATGCAGTTTTCCCCATTGTGACATCACAATGCCGTTTCCCCCATTGTGACATCACAATGCAGTTTCCCCCATTGTGACATCACAATGCAGTTTTCCCCATTGTGACATCACAATGCCCTTTCTCCCATTGTGACATCACAATACCCTTTCCCCCATTGTGACATCACAATGCACTTACTCCCATTGTGACATCACAATGCACTTTCCCCCATTGTGACATCACAATGGCCTTTTTCCCATTGTGACATCACAATGCCCTTTCCCCCATTGTGACATCACAATGCCCTTTCCCGCAATGTGACATCGCAATGCCGTTTCCCCCATTGTGACATCACAATGCAGTTTTCCCCATTGTGACATCACAATGCCCATTCCCCCATTGTGACATCACAATGCCCTTTCCCCCATTGTGACATTACAATGCCCTTTCCCCCATTGTGACATCACAATGCCCTTTCCCCCATTGTTACATCACAATGCCCTTTCCCCCATTGTGACATCACAATGCAGTTTTCCCCATTGTGACATCACAATGCCCTTTCCCCCATTGTGACATCACAATGCAGTTTTTCCCATTGTGACATCACAATGCCCTTTCCCCCATTGTGACATCACAATTCACTTTCCCCCATTGTGACATCACAATGCACTTTTCCCCCATTGTGACATCACAATGCACTTTTCCCCATTGTGACATCACAATGCAGTTTTCCCCATTGTGACATTACAATGCCCTTTCCCCCATTGTGACATCACAATGCACTTTTCCCCCATTGCGACATCACAATGCCCTTTCCCCCATTGTGACATCACAATGCCATTTCCCCCATTGTGACATCACAATGCCCTTTCCCCCATTGTGACATCACAATGCCCTTTCCCCCATTGTGACATCACAATGCACTTTCCCCCATTGTGACATCACAATGGCCTTTTCCCCATTGTGACATCACAATGCAGTTTTTCCCATTGTGACAAAGCAATGCCCTTTCCCCATTGTGACATCACAATGGCCTTTTCCCCATTGTGATATCACAATGCAGTTTTTCCCATTGTGACATAACAATGCCCTTTCCCCCATTGTGACATCACAATGCCCTTTCCCCCATTGTGAAATCACAATGCCCTTTCCCCCATTGTGACATCACAATGCAGTTTTCCCCCATTGTGACATCACAATGCACTTTCCCCCATTGTGACATCACAATGCCCTTTCCCCCATTGTGACATCACAATGCCCTTTCCAACATTGTGACATCACAATGCAGTTTTCCCCATTGTGACATCACAATGGCCTTTTCCCCATTGTGACATCAAAATGCAGTTTTTCCCATTGTGACATAACAATGCCCTTTCCCCCATTGTGACATCACAATGCCCTTTCCCCCATTGTGAAATCACAATGCCCTTTCCCCCATTGTGACATCACAATGCAGTTTTCCCCCACTGTGACATCACAATGCCCTTTCCCCCATTGTGACATTACAATGCCCTTTCCCCCATTGTGACATCAAAATGCCCTTTCCCCATTGCGACATCACAATGCCCTTTCCCCCATTGTGACATCACAATGCCCTTTTCCTATTGTGACATCACAATGCAGTTTTCCCCATTGTGACATCACAATGCCCTTTCCCCCATTGTGACATCACAATGCCCTTTTCCTATTGTGACATCACAATGCAGTTTTCCCCATTGTGACATCACAATGCCGTTTCCCCCATTGTGACATCACAATGCCCTTTCCCCCATTGTGAAATCACAATGCCCTTTCCCCCATTGTGACATCACAATGCAGTTTTCCCCCATTGTGACATCACAATGCACTTTCCCCCATTGTGACATCACAATGCCCTTTCCCCCATTGTGACATCACAATGCCCTTTCCCCCATTGTGACATCACAATGCAGTTTTCCCCATTGTGACATCACAATGCCCTTTCCCCCATTGTGACATCACAATGCCCTTTTCCCCATTGTGACATCACAATGCCCTTTCCCCCATTGTGACATCACAATGCCCTTTCCCCATTGTGACATCACAATGCCCTTTCCCCCATTGTGACATCACAATGCCCTTTCCCCCAATGTGACATCACAATCCACTTTCCCCCATTGTGACATCACAATGCACTTTTCCCCCATTGTGACATCAAAATGCCCTTTCCCCATTGCGACATCACAATGCCCTTTCCCCCATTGTGACATCACAATGCCCTTTTCCTATTGTGACATCACAATGCAGTTTTCCCCATTGTGACATCACAATGCCCTTTCCCCCATTGTGACATCACAATGCCCTTTTCCTATTGTGACATCACAATGCAGTTTTCCCCATTGTGACATCACAATGCCGTTTCCCCCATTGTGACATCACAATGCAGTTTCCCCCATTGTGACAACACAATGCAGTTTTCCCCATTGTGACATCACAATGCCCTTTCTCCCATTGTGACATCACAATACCCTTTCCCCCATTGTGACATCACAATGCACTTACTCCCATTGTGACATCACAATGCACTTTCCCCCATTGTGACATCACAATGGCCTTTTTCCCATTGTGACATCACAATGCCCTTTCCCCCATTGTGACATCACAATGCCCTTTCCCGCAATGTGACATCGCAATGCCGTTTCCCCCATTGTGACATCACAATGCAGTTTTCCCCATTGTGACATCACAATGCCCATTCCCCCATTGTGACATCACAATGCCCTTTCCCCCATTGTGACATTACAATGCCCTTTCCCCCATTGTGACATCACAATGCCCTTTCCCCCATTGTTACATCACAATGCCGTTTCCCCCATTGTGACATCACAATGCAGTTTTCCCCATTGTGACATCACAATGCACTTTTCCCCCATTGTGACATCACAATGCACTTTTCCCCATTGTGACATCACAATGCAGTTTTCCCCATTGTGACATTACAATGCCCTTTCCCCCATTGTGACATCACAATGCACTTTTCCCCCATTGCGACATCACAATGCCCTTTCCCCCATTGCGACATCACAATGCCATTTCCCCCATTGTGACATCACAATGCCCTTTCCCCCATTGTGACATCACAATGCCCTTTCCCACATTGTGACATCACAATGCACTTTCCCCCATTGTGACATCACAATGGCCTTTTCCCCATTGTGACATCACCATGCAGTTTTTCCCATTGTGACAAAGCAATGCCCTTTCCCCATTGTGACATCACAATGGCCTTTTCCCCATTGTGACATCACAATGCAGTTTTTCCCATTGTGACATAACAATGCCCTTTCCCCCATTGTGACATCACAATGCCCTTTCCCCCATTGTGAAATCACAATGCCCTTTCCCCCATTGTGACATCACAATGCAGTTTTCCCCCATTGTGACATCACAATGCACTTTCCCCCATTGTGACATCACAATGCCCTTTCCCCCATTGTGACATCACAATGCACTTTCCCCCATTGTGACATCACAATGCCCTTTCCCCCATTGTGACATCACAATGCCCTTTCCCCCATTGTGACATCACAATGCAGTTTTCCCCATTGTGACATCACAATGGCCTTTTCCCCATTGTGACATCACAATGCAGTTTTTCCCATTGTGACATAACAATGCCCTTTCCCCCATTGTGACATCACAATGCCCTTTCCCCCATTGTGAAATCACAATGCCCTTTCCCCCATTGTGACATCACAATGCAGTTTTCCCCCACTGTGACATCACAATGCCCTTTCCCCCATTGTGACATTACAATGCCCTTTCCCCCATTGTGACATCAAAATGCCCTTTCCCCATTGCGACATCACAATGCCCTTTCCCCCATTGTGACATCACAATGCCCTTTTCCTATTGTGACATCACAATGCAGTTTTCCCCATTGTGACATCACAATGCCCTTTCCCCCATTGTGACATCACAATGCCCTTTTCCTATTGTGACATCACAATGCAGTTTTCCCCATTGTGACATCACAATGCCGTTTCCCCCATTGTGACATCACAATGCAGTTTCCCCCATTGTGACATCACAATGCAGTTTTCCCCATTGTGACATCACAATGCCCTTTCTCCCATTGTGACATCACAATACCCTTTCCCCCATTGTGACATCACAATGCCCTTTCCCCCATTATGACATCACAATGCCCTTTTCCCCATTGTGATATCACAATGCCCTTTCCCCCATTGTGACATCACAATGCCCTTTTCCCCATTGTGACATCACAATTCACTTTCCCCCATTGTGACATCACAATGCACTTTTCCCCATTGTGACATCACAATGCACTTTTCCCCATTGTGACATCACAATGCCCTTTCCCCCATTGTGACATCACAATGCCCTTTCCCCCATTGTGACATCACAATGCCCTTTCCCGCAATGTGACATCGCAATGCCGTTTCCCCCATTGTGACATCACAATGCAGTTTTCCCCATTGTGACATCACAATGCCCATTCCCCCATTGTGACATCACAATGCCCTTTCCCCCATTGTGACATTACAATGCCCTTTCCCCCATTGTGACATCACAATGCCCTTTCCCCCATTGTTACATCACAATGCCCTTTCCCCCATTGTGACATCACAATGCAGTTTTCCCCATTGTGACATCACAATGCCCTTTCCCCCATTGTGACATCACAATGCAGTTTTTCCCATTGTGACATCACAATGCCCTTTCCCCCATTGTGACATCACAATTCACTTTCCCCCATTGTGACATCACAATGCACTTTTCCCCCATTGTGACATCACAATGCACTTTTCCCCATTGTGACATCACAATGCAGTTTTCCCCATTGTGACATTACAATGCCCTTTCCCCCATTGTGACATCACAATGCACTTTTCCCCCATTGCGACATCACAATGCCCTTTCCCCCATTGTGACATCACAATGCCATTTCCCCCATTGTGACATCACAATGCCCTTTCCCCCATTGTGACATCACAATGCCCTTTCCCCCATTGTGACATCACAATGCACTTTCCCCCATTGTGACATCACAATGGCCTTTTCCCCATTGTGACATCACAATGCAGTTTTTCCCATTGTGACAAAGCAATGCCCTTTCCCCATTGTGACATCACAATGGCCTTTTCCCCATTGTGATATCACAATGCAGTTTTTCCCATTGTGACATAACAATGCCCTTTCCCCCATTGTGACATCACAATGCCCTTTCCCCCATTGTGAAATCACAATGCCCTTTCCCCCATTGTGACATCACAATGCAGTTTTCCCCCATTGTGACATCACAATGCACTTTCCCCCATTGTGACATCACAATGCCCTTTCCCCCATTGTGACATCACAATGCCCTTTCCCCCATTGTGACATCACAATGCAGTTTTCCCCATTGTGACATCACAATGGCCTTTTCCCCATTGTGACATCAAAATGCAGTTTTTCCCATTGTGACATAACAATGCCCTTTCCCCCATTGTGACATCACAATGCCCTTTCCCCCATTGTGAAATCACAATGCCCTTTCCCCCATTGTGACATCACAATGCAGTTTTCCCCCACTGTGACATCACAATGCCCTTTCCCCCATTGTGACATTACAATGCCCTTTCCCCCATTGTGACATCAAAATGCCCTTTCCCCATTGCGACATCACAATGCCCTTTCCCCCATTGTGACATCACAATGCCCTTTTCCTATTGTGACATCACAATGCAGTTTTCCCCATTGTGACATCACAATGCCCTTTCCCCCATTGTGACATCACAATGCCCTTTTCCTATTGTGACATCACAATGCAGTTTTCCCCATTGTGACATCACAATGCCGTTTCCCCCATTGTGACATCACAATGCCCTTTCCCCCATTGTGAAATCACAATGCCCTTTCCCCCATTGTGACATCACAATGCAGTTTTCCCCCATTGTGACATCACAATGCACTTTCCCCCATTGTGACATCACAATGCCCTTTCCCCCATTGTGACATCACAATGCCCTTTCCCCCATTGTGACATCACAATGCAGTTTTCCCCATTGTGACATCACAATGCCCTTTCCCCCATTGTGACATCACAATGCCCTTTTCCCCATTGTGACATCACAATGCCCTTTCCCCCATTGTGACATCACAATGCCCTTTCCCCATTGTGACATCACAATGCCCTTTCCCCCATTGTGACATCACAATGCCCTTTCCCCCAATGTGACATCACAATCCACTTTCCCCCATTGTGACATCACAATGCACTTTTCCCCCATTGTGACATCAAAATGCCCTTTCCCCATTGCGACATCACAATGCCCTTTCCCCCATTGTGACATCACAATGCCCTTTTCCTATTGTGACATCACAATGCAGTTTTCCCCATTGTGACATCACAATGCCCTTTCCCCCATTGTGACATCACAATGCCCTTTTCCTATTGTGACATCACAATGCAGTTTTCCCCATTGTGACATCACAATGCCGTTTCCCCCATTGTGACATCACAATGCAGTTTCCCCCATTGTGACAACACAATGCAGTTTTCCCCATTGTGACATCACAATGCCCTTTCTCCCATTGTGACATCACAATACCCTTTCCCCCATTGTGACATCACAATGCACTTACTCCCATTGTGACATCACAATGCACTTTCCCCCATTGTGACATCACAATGGCCTTTTTCCCATTGTGACATCACAATGCCCTTTCCCCCATTGTGACATCACAATGCCCTTTCCCGCAATGTGACATCGCAATGCCGTTTCCCCCATTGTGACATCACAATGCAGTTTTCCCCATTGTGACATCACAATGCCCATTCCCCCATTGTGACATCACAATGCCCTTTCCCCCATTGTGACATTACAATGCCCTTTCCCCCATTGTGACATCACAATGCCCTTTCCCCCATTGTTACATCACAATGCCGTTTCCCCCATTGTGACATCACAATGCAGTTTTCCCCATTGTGACATCACAATGCACTTTTCCCCCATTGTGACATCACAATGCACTTTTCCCCATTGTGACATCACAATGCAGTTTTCCCCATTGTGACATTACAATGCCCTTTCCCCCATTGTGACATCACAATGCACTTTTCCCCCATTGCGACATCACAATGCCCTTTCCCCCATTGCGACATCACAATGCCATTTCCCCCATTGTGACATCACAATGCCCTTTCCCCCATTGTGACATCACAATGCCCTTTCCCCCATTGTGACATCACAATGCACTTTCCCCCATTGTGACATCACAATGGCCTTTTCCCCATTGTGACATCACCATGCAGTTTTTCCCATTGTGACAAAGCAATGCCCTTTCCCCATTGTGACATCACAATGGCCTTTTCCCCATTGTGACATCACAATGCAGTTTTTCCCATTGTGACATAACAATGCCCTTTCCCCCATTGTGACATCACAATGCCCTTTCCCCCATTGTGAAATCACAATGCCCTTTCCCCCATTGTGACATCACAATGCAGTTTTCCCCCATTGTGACATCACAATGCACTTTCCCCCATTGTGACATCACAATGCCCTTTCCCCCATTGTGACATCACAATGCACTTTCCCCCATTGTGACATCACAATGCCCTTTCCCCCATTGTGACATCACAATGCCCTTTCCCCCATTGTGACATCACAATGCAGTTTTCCCCATTGTGACATCACAATGGCCTTTTCCCCATTGTGACATCACAATGCAGTTTTTCCCATTGTGACATAACAATGCCCTTTCCCCCATTGTGACATCACAATGCCCTTTCCCCCATTGTGAAATCACAATGCCCTTTCCCCCATTGTGACATCACAATGCAGTTTTCCCCCACTGTGACATCACAATGCCCTTTCCCCCATTGTGACATTACAATGCCCTTTCCCCCATTGTGACATCAAAATGCCCTTTCCCCATTGCGACATCACAATGCCCTTTCCCCCATTGCGACATCACAATGCCCTTTTCCTATTGTGACATCACAATGCAGTTTTCCCCATTGTGACATCACAATGCCCTTTCCCCCATTGTGACATCACAATGCCCTTTTCCTATTGTGACATCACAATGCAGTTTTCCCCATTGTGACATCACAATGCCGTTTCCCCCATTGTGACATCACAATGCAGTTTCCCCCATTGTGACATCACAATGCAGTTTTCCCCATTGTGACATCACAATGCCCTTTCTCCCATTGTGACATCACAATACCCTTTCCCCCATTGTGACATCACAATGCCCTTTCCCCCATTATGACATCACAATGCCCTTTTCCCCATTGTGATATCACAATGCCCTTTCCCCCATTGTGACATCACAATGCCCTTTTCCCCATTGTGACATCACAATTCACTTTCCCCCATTGTGACATCACAATGCACTTTTCCCCATTGTGACATCACAATGCACTTTTCCCCATTGTGACATCACAATGCCCTTTCCCCCATTGTGACATCACAATGCCCTTTCCCCAATTGTGACATCACATTGCCCTTTTCCCTATTGTGACATCACAATGCAGTTTTCCCCATTGTGACATCACAATGCAGTTTTTCCCATTGTGACATCACAATGCCCTTTCCCCCATTGTGACATTACAATGCCCTTTCCCCCATTGTGACATCACAATGCCCTTTCCCCCATTGTGACATCACAATGCCCTTTCCCCCATTGTGACATCACAATGGCCTTTACCCCATTGTTACATCACAATGCCCTTTCCCCCATTGTGACATCACAATGCAGTTTTTCCCATTGTGTCATCACAATGCCCTTTCCCCCATTGTGACATCACAATTCACTTTCCCCCATTGTGACATCACAATGCACTTTTCCCCCATTGTGACATCACAATGCACTTTTCCCCATTGTGACATCACAATGCACTTTTCCCCCATTGTGACATCACAATGCCCTTTCCCCCATTGTGACATCACAATGCACTTTCCACCATTGTGACATCACAATGCCCTTTCCCCGATTGTGACACCACAATGGCCTTTTCCCCATTGTGACATCACAATGCCCTTTCCCCATTGTGACATCACAATGGCCTTTTCCCCATTGTGACATCACAATGCAGTTTTTCCCATTGTGACATAACCATGCCCTTTCCCCCATTGTGACATCACAATGCCCTTTCCCTCATTGTGAAATCACAATGCCCTTTCCCCATTGTGACATCACAATGCAGTTTTCCCCCATTGTGACATCACAATGCACTTTCCCCCATTGTGACATCACAATGCCCTTTCCCCCATTGTGACATCACAATGCCCTTTCCCCCATTGTGACATCACAATGCAGTTTTCCCCATTGTGACATCACAATGCCCTTTCCCCCATTGTGACATCACAATGCAGTTTTCCCCATTGTGACATCACAATGCCCTTTCCCCCATTGTGACATCACAATGCCCTTTTCCCCATTGTGACATCACAATGCCCTTTACCCCATTGTGACATAACAATGCCCTTTCCCCCATTGTGACATCACAATGCCCTTTCCCCCAATGTGACATCACAATCCACTTTCCCCCATTGTGACATCACAATGCACTTTTCCCCCATTGCGACATCAAAATGCCCTTTCCCCATTGCGACATCACAATGCCCTTTCCCCCATTGTGACATCACAATGCCCTTTTCCTATTGTGACATCACAATGCAGTTTTCCCCATTGTGACATCACAATGCCGTTTCCCCCATTGTGACATCACAATGCAGTTTCCCCCATTGTGACATCACAATGCAGTTTTCCCCATTGTGACATCACAATGCCCTTTCTCCCATTGTGACATCACAATACCCTTTCCCCCATTGTGACATCACAATGCACTTACTCCCATTGTGACATCACAATGCACTTTCCCCCATTGTGACATCACAATGCACTTTTCCCCCATTGTGACATCACAATGCACTTTTCCCCATTGTGACATCACAATGCCCTTTCCCCCATTGTGAAATCACAATGCACTTTTCCCCCATTGTGACATCACAATGCCCTTTCCCCCATTGTGACATCACAATGGCCTTTTTCCCATTGTGACATCACAATGCCCTTTCCCCCATTGTGACATCACAATGCCCTTTCCCCCATTGTGACATCGCAATGCCCTTTCCCCCATTGTGACATCACAATGCAGTTTTCCCCATTGTGACATCACAATGCCCATTCCCCCATTGTGACATCACAATGCAGTTTTCCCCATTGTGACATCACAATGCAGTTTTTCCCATTGTGACATCACAATGCCCTTTCCCCCATTGTGACATCACAATGCCCTTTTCCCCCATTGTGACATCACAATGCCTTTTCCCCCATTGTGATATCACAATGCCCTTTCCCCCATTGTGACATCACAATGCCCTTTTTCCTATTGTGACATCACAATGCCCTTTACCGCATTGTGGCATCACAATTCCCTTTCCCCCATTGTGACATCACAATGCCCTCTCCCCCATTGTGACATCACAATGCACTTTTCCCCCATTGTGACATCACAATGCCCTTTCCCCCATTGTGACATCACAATGCCCTTTTCCCCATTGTGACATCACAATGCAGTTTTCCCCATTGTGACATCACAATGCCGTTTCCCCCATTGGGACATCACAATGCAGTCTAACCCATTGTGACATCACAATGCAGTTTAACCCATTGTGACATCACAATGCAGTTTTTCCCATTGTGACATCACAATGCAGTTTTTCCCATTCTGACATCACAATGCCCTTTCCCCCATTGTGACATCACAATGCCCTTTTCCCCATTGTGACATCACAATGCCCTTTTCCCCATTATGACATCACAATGCAGTTTTTCCCATTGTGACATCACAATGCCCTTTCCCCCATTATGACATCACAATGCCCTTTTCCCCATTGTGATATCACAATGCCCTTTTCCCCAATGTGACATCACAATGCCCATTCCCCCATTGTGACATCACAATGCCCTTTCCCCCATTGTGACATCACAATTCACTTTCCCCCATTGTGACATCACAATGCACTTTTCCCCCATTGTGACATCACAATGCACTTTTCCCCATTGTGACATCACAATGCCCTTTCCCCCATTGTGACATCACAATGCCCTTTCCCCAATTGTGACATCACAATGCCCTTTTCCCTATTGTGACATCACAATGCAGTTTTCCCCATTGTGACATCACAATGCAGTTTTTCCCATTGTGACATCACAATGCCCTTTCCCCCATTGTGACATCACAATGCAGTTTTCCCCATTGTGACATCACAATGCCCTTTCCCCCATTGTGACATCACAATGCAGTTTTTCCCATTGTGTCATCACAATGCCCTTTCCCCCATTGTGACATCACAATTCACTTTCCCCCATTGTGACATCACAATGCACTTTTCCCCCATTGTGACATCACAATGCACTTTTCCCCATTGTGACATCACAATGCACTTTTCCCCATTGTGACATCACAATGCCCTTTCCCCCATTGTGACATCACAATGCACTTTTCCCCATTGCGACATCACAATGCCCTTTCCCCCATTGTGACATCACAATGCCCTTTCCCCCATTGTGACATCACAATGCCCTTTCCCCCATTGTGACATCACAATGCACTTTCCCCCATTGTGACATCACAATGCCCTTTCCCCCATTGTGACATCACAATGGCCTTTTTCCCATTGTGACATCACAATGCAGTTTTTCCCATTGTGACATAACAATGCCCTTTCCCCATTGTGACATCACAATGCCCTTTCCCCCATTGTGACATCACAATGCAGTTTTTCCCATTGTGTCATCACAATGCCCTTTCCCCCATTGTGACATCACAATTCACTTTCCCCCATTGTGACATCACAATGCAATTTTCCCCCATTGTGACATCACAATGCCCTTTCCCCCATTGTGACATCACAATGCCCTTTCCCCCATTGTGACATCACAATGCACTTTCCCCCATTGTGACATCACAATGGCCTTTTCCCCATTGTGACATCACAATGCAGTTTTTCCCATTGTGACAAAGCAATGCCCTTTCCCCATTGTGACATCACAATGGCCTTTTCCCCATTGTGACATCACAATGCAGTTTTTCCCATTGTGACATAACAATGCCCGTTCCCCCATTGTGACATCACAATGCCCTTTCCCCCATTGTGAAATCACAATGCCCTTTCCCCCATTGTGACATCACAATGCAGTTTTCCCCCATTGTGACATCACAATGCACTTTCCCCCATTGTGACATCACAATGCCCTTTCCCCCATTGTGACATCACAATGCCCTTTCCCCCATTGTGACATCACAATGCAGTTTTCCCCATTGTGACATCACAATGGCCTTTTCCCCATTGTGACATCACAATGCAGTTTTTCCCATTGTGACATAACAATGCCCTTTCCCCCATTGTGACATCACAATGCCCTTTCCCCCATTGTGAAATCACAATGCCCTTTCCCCCATTGTGACATCACAATGCAGTTTTCCCCCACTGTGACATCACAATGCCCTTTCCCCCATTGTGACATTACAATGCCCTTTCCCCCATTGTGACATCAAAATGCCCTTTCCCCATTGCGACATCACAATGCCCTTTCCCCCATTGTGACATCACAATGCCCTTTTCCTATTGTGACATCACAATGCAGTTTTCCCCATTGTGACATCACAATGCCCTTTCCCCCATTGTGACATCACAATGCCCTTTTCCTATTGTGACATCACAATGCAGTTTTCCCCATTGTGACATCACAATGCCGTTTCCCCCATTGTGACATCACAATGCAGTTTCCCCCATTGTGACATCACAATGCAGTTTTCCCCATTGTGACATCACAATGCCCTTTCTCCCATTGTGACATCACAATACACTTTCCCCCATTGTGACATCACAATGCCCTTTCCCCCATTATGACATCACAATGCCCTTTTCCCCATTGTGATATCACAATGCCCTTTTCCCCAATGTGACATCACAATGCCCTTTCCCCCATTGTGACATCACAATGCCCTTTTCCCCATTGTGACATCACAATTCACTTTCCCCCATTGTGACATCACAATGCACTTTTCCCCATTGTGACATCACAATGCACTTTTCCCCATTGTGACATCACAATGCCCTTTCCCCCATTGTGACATCACAATGCCCTTTCCCCAATTGTGACATCACAATGCCCTTTTCCCTATTGTGACATCACAATGCAGTTTTACCCATTGTGACATCACAATGCAGTTTTTCCCATTGTGACATCACAATGCCCTTTCCCCCATTGTGACATTACAATGCCCTTTCCCCCATTGTGACATCACAATGCCCTTTCCCCCATTGTGACATCACAATGGCCTTTACCCCATTGTTACATCACAATGCCCTTTCCCCCATTGTGACATCACAATGCAGTTTTTCCCATTGTGTCATCACAATGCCCTTTCCCCCATTGTGACATCACAATTCACTTTCCCCCATTGTGACATCACAATGCACTTTTCCCCCATTGTGACATCACAATGCACTTTTCCCCATTGTGACATCACAATGCACTTTTCCCCCATTGCGACATCACAATGCACTTTTCCCCATTGTGACATCACAATGCCCTTTCCCCCATTGTGAAATCACAATGCACTTTTCCCCCATTGTGACATCACAATGCCCTTTCCCCCATTGTGAGATCACAATGGCCTTTTTCCCATTGTGACATCACAATGCCCTTTCCCCCATTGTGACATCACAATGCCCTTTCCCCCATTGTGACATCGCAATGCCCTTTCCCCCATTGTGACATCACAATGCCATTTCCCCCATTGTGACATCACAATGCCCTTTCCCCCATTGTGACATCACAATGCACTTTCCCCCATTGTGACATCACAATGCCCTTTCCCCGATTGTGACACCACAATGGCCTTTTCCCCATTGTGACATCACAATGCAGTTTTTCCCATTGTGACATAACAATGCCCTTTCCCCATTGTGACATCACAATGGCCTTTTCAACATTGTGACATCACAATGCAGTTTTTCCCATTGTGACATAACAATGCCCTTTCCCCCATTGTGACATCACAATGCCCTTTCCCCCATTGTGAAATCACAATGCCCTTTCCCCCATTGTGACATCACAATGCAGTTTTCCCCCATTGTGACATCACAATGCACTTTCCCCCATTGTGACATCACAATGCCCTTTCCCCCATTGTGACATCACAATGCCCTTTCCCCCATTGTGACATCACAATGCAGTTTTCCCCATTGTGACATCACAATGCCCTTTCCCCCATTGTGACATCACAATGCCCTTTCCCCCAATGTGACATCACAATCCACTTTCCCCCATTGTGACATCACAATGCACTTTTCCCCCATTGTGACATCAAAATGCCCTTTCCCCATTGCGACATCACAATGCCCTTTCCCCCATTGTGACATCACAATGTCCTTTTCCTATTGTGACATCACAATGCAGTTTTCCCCATTGTGACATCACAATGCCCTTTCCCCCATTGTGACATCACAATGCCCTTTTCCTATTGTGACATCACAATGCAGTTTTCCCCATTGTGACATCACAATGCCGTTTCCCCCATTGTGACATCACAATGCAGTTTTCCCCATTGTGACATCACAATGCCCTTTCCCCCATTGTGACATCACAATGCAGTTTTTCCCATTGTGACATCACAATGCCCTTTCCCCCATTGTGACATCACAATTCACTTTCCCCCATTGTGACATCACAATGCACTTTTCCCCCATTGTGACATCACAATGCACTTTTCCCCATTGTGACATCACAATGCAGTTTTCCCCATTGTGACATTACAATGCCCTTTCCCCCATTGCGACATCACAATGCACTTTCCCCCCATTGCGACATCACAATGCCCTTTCCCCCATTGTGACATCACAATGCCATTTCCCCCATTGTGACATCACAATGCCCTTTCCCCCATTGTGACATCACAATGCCCTTTCCCCCATTGTGACATCACAATGCACTTTCCCCCATTGTGACATCACAATGGCCTTTTCCCCATTGTGACATCACAATGCAGTTTTTCCCATTGTGACAAAGCAATGCCCTTTCCCCATTGTGACATCACAATGGCCTTTTCCCCATTGTGACATCACAATGCAGTTTTTCCCATTGTGACATAACAATGCCCTTTCCCCCATTGTGACATCACAATGCCCTTTCCCCCATTGTGAAATCACAATGCCCTTTCCCCCATTGTGACATCACAATGCAGTTTTCCCCCATTGTGACATCACAATGCACTTTCCCCCATTGTGACATCACAATGCCCTTTCCCCCATTGTGACATCACAATGCAGTTTTCCCCATTGTGACATCACAATGGCCTTTTCCCCATTGTGACATCACAATGCAGTTTTTCCCATTGTGACATAACAATGCCCTTTCCCCCATTGTGACATCACAATGCCCTTTCCCCCACTGTGAAATCACAATGCCCTTTCCCCCATTGTGACATCACAATGCAGTTTTCCCCCACTGTGACATCACAATGCCCTTTCCCCCATTGTGACATTACAATGCCCTTTCCCCCATTGTGACATCAAAATGCCCTTTCCCCATTGCGACATCACAATGCCCTTTCCCCCATTGTGACATCACAATGCCCTTTTCCTATTGTGACATCACAATGCAGTTTTCCCCATTGTGACATCACAATGCCCTTTCCCCCATTGTGACATCACAATGCCCTTTTCCTATTGTGACATCACAATGCAGTTTTCCCCATTGTGACATCACAATGCCGTTTCCCCCATTGTGACATCACAATGCCCTTTCCCCCATTGTGAAATCACAATGCCCTTTCCCCCATTGTGACATCACAATGCAGTTTTCCCCCATTGTGACATCACAATGCACTTTCCCCCATTGTGACATCACAATGCCCTTTCCCCCATTGTGACATCACAATGCCCTTTCCCCCATTGTGACATCACAATGCAGTTTTCCCCATTGTGACATCACAATGCCCTTTCCCCCATTGTGACATCACAATGCCCTTTTCCCCATTGTGACATCACAATGCCCTTTCCCCCATTGTGACATCACAATGCCCTTTCCCCATTGTGACATCACAATGCCCTTTCCCCCATTGTGACATCACAATGCCCTTTCCCCCAATGTGACATCACAATCCACTTTCCCCCATTGTGACATCACAATGCACTTTTCCCCCATTGTGACATCAAAATGCCCTTTCCCCATTGCGACATCACAATGCCCTTTCCCCCATTGTGACATCACAATGCCCTTTTCCTATTGTGACATCACAATGCAGTTTTCCCCATTGTGACATCACAATGCCCTTTCCCCCATTGTGACATCACAATGCCCTTTTCCTATTGTGACATCACAATGCAGTTTTCCCCATTGTGACATCACAATGCCGTTTCCCCCATTGTGACATCACAATGCAGTTTCCCCCATTGTGACATCACAATGCAGTTTTCCCCATTGTGACATCACAATGCCCTTTCTCCCATTGTGACATCACAATACCCTTTCCCCCATTGTGACATCACAATGCACTTACTCCCATTGTGACATCACAATGCCCATTCCCCCATTGTGACATCACAATGCCCTTTCCCCCATTGTGACATTACAATGCCCTTTCCCCCATTGTGACATCACAATGCCCTTTCCCCCATTGTTACATCACAATGCCCTTTCCCCCATTGTGACATCACAATGCAGTTTTCCCCATTGTGACATCACAATGCCCTTTCCCCCATTGTGACATCACAATGCAGTTTTTCCCATTGTGACATCACAATGCCCTTTCCCCCATTGTGACATCACAATGCAGTTTCCCCCATTGTGACATCACAATGCAGTTTTCCCCATTGTGACATCACAATGCCCTTTCTCCCATTGTGACATCACAATACCCTTTCCCCCATTGTGACATCACAATGCACTTACTCCCATTGTGACATCACAATGCACTTTCCCCCATTGAGACATCACAATGGCCTTTTTCCCATTGTGACATCACAATGCCCTTTCCCCCATTGTGACATCACAATGCCCTTTCCCGCAATGTGACATCGCAATGCCGTTTCCCCCATTGTGACATCACAATGCACTTTCCCCCATTGTGACATCACAATGCAGTTTTTCCCATTGTGACAAAGCAATGCCCTTTCCCCATTGTGACATCACAATGGCCTTTTCCCCATTGTGACATCACAATGCAGTTTTTCCCATTGTGACATAACAATGCCCTTTCCCCCATTGTGACATCACAATGCCCTTTCCCCCATTGTGAAATCACAATGCCCTTTCCCCCATTGTGACATCACAATGCAGTTTTCCCCCATTGTGACATCACAATGCACTTTCCCCCATTGTGACATCACAATGCCCTTTCCCCCATTGTGACATCACAATGCCCTTTCCCCCATTGTGACATCACAATGCAGTTTTCCCCATTGTGACATCACAATGGCCTTTTCCCCATTGTGACATCACAATGCAGTTTTTTTCATTGTGACATAACAATGCCCTTTCCCCCATTGTGACATCACAATGCCCTTTCCCCCATTGTGAAATCACAATGCCCTTTCCCCCATTGTGACATCACAATGCAGTTTTCCCCCACTGTGACATCACAATGCCCTTTCCCCCATTGTGACATTACAATGCCCTTTCCCCCATTGTGACATCAAAATGCCCTTTCCCCATTGCGACATCACAATGCCCTTTCCCCCATTGTGACATCACAATGCCCTTTTCCTATTGTGACATCACAATGCAGTTTTCCCCATTGTGACATCACAATGCCCTTTCCCCCATTGTGACATCACAATGCCCTTTTCCTATTGTGACATCACAATGCAGTTTTCCCCATTGTGACATCACAATGCCGTTTCCCCCATTGTGACATCACAATGCAGTTTTCCCCATTGTGACATCACAATGCCCTTTCCCCCATTGTGACATCACAATGCAGTTTTTCCCATTGTGACATCACAATGCCCTTTCCCCCATTGTGACATCACAATTCACTTTCCCCCATTGTGACATCACAATGCACTTTTCCCCCATTGTGACATCACAATGCACTTTTCCCCATTGTGACATCACAATGCAGTTTTCCCCATTGTGACATTACAATGCCCTTTCCCCCATTGTGACATCACAATGCACTTTTCCCCCATTGCGACATCACAATGCCCTTTCCCCCATTGTGACATCACAATGCCATTTCCCCCATTGTGACATCACAATGCCCTTTCCCCTATTGTGACATCACAATGCCCTTTCCCCCATTGTGACATCACAATGCACTTTCCCCCATTGTGACATCACAATGGCCTTTTCCCCATTGTGACATCACAATGCCGTTTCCCCCATTGTGACATCACAATGCAGTTTTCCCCATTGTGACATCACAATGCCCTTTCCCCCATTGTGACATCACAATGCAGTTTTTCCCATTGTGACATCACAATGCCCTTTCCCCCATTGTGACATCACAATTCACTTTCCCCCATTGTGACATCACAATGCACTTTTCCCCCATTGTGACATCACAATGCACTTTTCCCCATTGTGACATCACAATGCAGTTTTCCCCATTGTGACATTACAATGCCCTTTCCCCCATTGTGACATCACAATGCACTTTTCCCCCATTGCGACATCACAATGCCCTTTCCCCCATTGTGACATCACAATGCCATTTCCCCCATTGTGACATCACAATGCCCTTTCCCCTATTGTGACATCACAATGCCCTTTCCCCCATTGTGACATCACAATGCACTTTCCCCCATTGTGACATCACAATGGCCTTTTCCCCATTGTGACATCACAATGCAGTTTTTCCCATTGTGACAAAGCAATGCCCTTTCCCCATTGTGACATCACAATGGCCTTTTCCCCATTGTGACATCACAATGCAGTTTTTCCCATTGTGACATAACAATGCCCTTTCCCCCATTGTGACATCACAATGCCCTTTCCCCCATTGTGAAATCACAATGCCCTTTCCCCTATTGTGACATCACAATGCAGTTTTCCCCCATTGTGACATCACAATGCACTTTCCCCCATTGTGACATCACAATGCCCTTTCCCCCATTGTGACATCACAATGCCGTTTCCCCCATTGTGACATCACAATGCAGTTTCCCCCATTGTGACATCACAATGCAGTTTTCCCCATTGTGACATCACAATGCCCTTTCTCCCATTGTGACATCACAATACCCTTTCCCCCATTGTGACATCACAATGCCCTTTCCCCCATTATGACATCACAATGCCCTTTTCCCCATTGTGATATCACAATGCCCTTTTCCCCAATGTGACATCACAATGCCCTTTCCCCCATTGTGACATCACAATGCCCTTTTCCCCATTGTGACATCACAATTCACTTTCCCCCATTGTGACATCACAATGCACTTTTCCCCATTGTGACATCACAATGCACTTTTCCCCATTGTGACATCACAATGCCCTTTCCCCCATTGTGACATCACAATGCCCTTTCCCCAATTGTGACATCACAATGCCCTTTTCCCTATTGTGACATCACAATGCAGTTTTACCCATTGTGACATCACAATGCAGTTTTTCCCATTGTGACATCACAATGCCCTTTCCCCCATTGTGACATTACAATGCCCTTTCCCCCATTGTGACATCACAATGCCCTTTCCCCCATTGTGACATCACAATGGCCTTTACCCCATTGTTACATCACAATGCCCTTTCCCCCATTGTGACATCACAATGCAGTTTTTCCCATTGTGTCATCACAATGCCCTTTCCCCCATTGTGACATCACAATTCACTTTCCCCCATTGTGACATCACAATGCACTTTTCCCCCATTGTGACATCACAATGCACTTTTCCCCATTGTGACATCACAATGCACTTTTCCCCCATTGCGACATCACAATGCACTTTTCCCCATTGTGACATCACAATGCCCTTTCCCCCATTGTGAAATCACAATGCACTTTTCCCCCATTGTGACATCACAATGCCCTTTCCCCCATTGTGAGATCACAATGGCCTTTTTCCCATTGTGACATCACAATGCCCTTTCCCCCATTGTGACATCACAATGCCCTTTCCCCCATTGTGACATCGCAATGCCCTTTCCCCCATTGTGACATCACAATGCCATTTCCCCCATTGTGACATCACAATGCCCTTTCCCCCATTGTGACATCACAATGCACTTTCCCCCATTGTGACATCACAATGCCCTTTCCCCGATTGTGACACCACAATGGCCTTTTCCCTATTGTGACATCACAATGCAGTTTTTCCCATTGTGACATAACAATGCCCTTTCCACATTGTGACATCACAATGGCCTTTTCAACATTGTGACATCACAATGCAGTTTTTCCCATTGTGACATAACAATGCCCTTTCCCCCATTGTGACATCACAATGCCCTTTCCCCCATTGTGAAATCACAATGCCCTTTCCCCCATTGTGACATCACAATGCAGTTTTCCCCCATTGTGACATCACAATGCACTTTCCCCCATTGTGACATCACAATGCCCTTTCCCCCATTGTGACATCACAATGCCCTTTCCCCCATTGTGACATCACAATGCAGTTTTCCCCATTGTGACATCACAATGCCCTTTCCCCCATTGTGACATCACAATGCCCTTTCCCCCAATGTGACATCACAATCCACTTTCCCCCATTGTGACATCACAATGCACTTTTCCCCCATTGTGACATCAAAATGCCCTTTCCCCATTGCGACATCACAATGCCCTTTCCCCCATTGTGACATCACAATGTCCTTTTCCTATTGTGACATCACAATGCAGTTTTCCCCATTGTGACATCACAATGCCCTTTCCCCCATTGTGACATCACAATGCCCTTTTCCTATTGTGACATCACAATGCAGTTTTCCCCATTGTGACATCACAATGCCGTTTCCCCCATTGTGACATCACAATGCAGTTTTCCCCATTGTGACATCACAATGCCCTTTCCCCCATTGTGACATCACAATGCAGTTTTTCCCATTGTGACATCACAATGCCCTTTCCCCCATTGTGACATCACAATTCACTTTCCCCCATTGTGACATCACAATGCACTTTTCCCCCATTGTGACATCACAATGCACTTTTCCCCATTGTGACATCACAATGCAGTTTTCCCCATTGTGACATTACAATGCCCTTTCCCCCATTGCGACATCACAATGCACTTTCCCCCCATTGCGACATCACAATGCCCTTTCCCCCATTGTGACATCACAATGCCATTTCCCCCATTGTGACATCACAATGCCCTTTCCCCCATTGTGACATCACAATGCCCTTTCCCCCATTGTGACATCACAATGCACTTTCCCCCATTGTGACATCACAATGGCCTTTTCCCCATTGTGACATCACAATGCAGTTTTTCCCATTGTGACAAAGCAATGCCCTTTCCCCATTGTGACATCACAATGGCCTTTTCCCCATTGTGACATCACAATGCAGTTTTTCCCATTGTGACATAACAATGCCCTTTCCCCCATTGTGACATCACAATGCCCTTTCCCCCATTGTGAAATCACAATGCCCTTTCCCCCATTGTGACATCACAATGCAGTTTTCCCCCATTGTGACATCACAATGCACTTTCCCCCATTGTGACATCACAATGCCCTTTCCCCCATTGTGACATCACAATGCAGTTTTCCCCATTGTGACATCACAATGGCCTTTTCCCCATTGTGACATCACAATGCAGTTTTTCCCATTGTGACATAACAATGCCCTTTCCCCCATTGTGACATCACAATGCCCTTTCCCCCACTGTGAAATCACAATGCCCTTTCCCCCATTGTGACATCACAATGCAGTTTTCCCCCACTGTGACATCACAATGCCCTTTCCCCCATTGTGACATTACAATGCCCTTTCCCCCATTGTGACATCAAAATGCCCTTTCCCCATTGCGACATCACAATGCCCTTTCCCCCATTGTGACATCACAATGCCCTTTTCCTATTGTGACATCACAATGCAGTTTTCCCCATTGTGACATCACAATGCCCTTTCCCCCATTGTGACATCACAATGCCCTTTTCCTATTGTGACATCACAATGCAGTTTTCCCCATTGTGACATCACAATGCCGTTTCCCCCATTGTGACATCACAATGCCCTTTCCCCCATTGTGAAATCACAATGCCCTTTCCCCCATTGTGACATCACAATGCAGTTTTCCCCCATTGTGACATCACAATGCACTTTCCCCCATTGTGACATCACAATGCCCTTTCCCCCATTGTGACATCACAATGCCCTTTCCCCCATTGTGACATCACAATGCAGTTTTCCCCATTGTGACATCACAATGCCCTTTCCCCCATTGTGACATCACAATGCCCTTTTCCCCATTGTGACATCACAATGCCCTTTCCCCCATTGTGACATCACAATGCCCTTTCCCCATTGTGACATCACAATGCCCTTTCCCCCATTGTGACATCACAATGCCCTTTCCCCCAATGTGACATCACAATCCACTTTCCCCCATTGTGACATCACAATGCACTTTTCCCCCATTGTGACATCAAAATGCCCTTTCCCCATTGCGACATCACAATGCCCTTTCCCCCATTGTGACATCACAATGCCCTTTTCCTATTGTGACATCACAATGCAGTTTTCCCCATTGTGACATCACAATGCCCTTTCCCCCATTGTGACATCACAATGCCCTTTTCCTATTGTGACATCACAATGCAGTTTTCCCCATTGTGACATCACAATGCCGTTTCCCCCATTGTGACATCACAATGCAGTTTCCCCCATTGTGACATCACAATGCAGTTTTCCCCATTGTGACATCACAATGCCCTTTCTCCCATTGTGACATCACAATACCCTTTCCCCCATTGTGACATCACAATGCACTTACTCCCATTGTGACATCACAATGCACTTTCCCCCATTGTGACATCACAATGGCCTTTTTCCCATTGTGACATCACAATGCCCTTTCCCCCATTGTGACATCACAATGCCCTTTCCCGCAATGTGACATCGCAATGCCGTTTCCCCCATTGTGACATCACAATGCAGTTTTCCCCATTGTGACATCACAATGCCCATTCCCCCATTGTGACATCACAATGCCCTTTCCCCCATTGTGACATTACAATGCCCTTTCCCCCATTGTGACATCACAATGCCCTTTCCCCCATTGTTACATCACAATGCCCTTTCCCCCATTGTGACATCACAATGCAGTTTTCCCCATTGTGACATCACAATGCCCTTTCCCCCATTGTGACATCACAATGCAGTTTTTCCCATTGTGACATCACAATGCCCTTTCCCCCATTGTGACATCACAATGCAGTTTCCCCTATTGTGACATCACAATGCAGTTTTCCCCATTGTGACATCACAATGCCCTTTCTCCCATTGTGACATCACAATACCCTTTCCCCCATTGTGACATCACAATGCACTTACTCCCATTGTGACATCACAATGCACTTTCCCCCATTGAGACATCACAATGGCCTTTTTCCCATTGTGACATCACAATGCCCTTTCCCCCATTGTGACATCACAATGCCCTTTCCCGCAATGTGACATCGCAATGCCGTTTCCCCCATTGTGACATCACAATGCACTTTCCCCCATTGTGACATCACAATGGCCTTTTCCCCATTGTGACATCACAATGCAGTTTTTCCCATTGTGACAAAGCAATGCCCTTTCCCCATTGTGACATCACAATGGCCTTTTCCCCATTGTGACATCACAATGCAGTTTTTCCCATTGTGACATAACAATGCCCTTTCCCCCATTGTGACATCACAATGCCCTTTCCCCCATTGTGAAATCACAATGCCCTTTCCCCCATTGTGACATCACAATGCAGTTTTCCCCCATTGTGACATCACAATGCACTTTCCCCCATTGTGACATCACAATGCCCTTTCCCCCATTGTGACATCACAATGCCCTTTCCCCCATTGTGACATCACAATGCAGTTTTCCCCATTGTGACATCACAATGGCCTTTTCCCCATTGTGACATCACAATGCAGTTTTTTTCATTGTGACATAACAATGCCCTTTCCCCCATTGTGACATCACAATGCCCTTTCCCCCATTGTGAAATCACAATGCCCTTTCCCCCATTGTGACATCACAATGCAGTTTTCCCCCACTGTGACATCACAATGCCCTTTCCCCCATTGTGACATTACAATGCCCTTTCCCCCATTGTGACATCAAAATGCCCTTTCCCCATTGCGACATCACAATGCCCTTTCCCCCATTGTGACATCACAATGCCCTTTTCCTATTGTGACATCACAATGCAGTTTTCCCCATTGTGACATCACAATGCCCTTTCCCCCATTGTGACATCACAATGCCCTTTTCCTATTGTGACATCACAATGCAGTTTTCCCCATTGTGACATCACAATGCCGTTTCCCCCATTGTGACATCACAATGCAGTTTTCCCCATTGTGACATCACAATGCCCTTTCCCCCATTGTGACATCACAATGCAGTTTTTCCCATTGTGACATCACAATGCCCTTTCCCCCATTGTGACATCACAATTCACTTTCCCCCATTGTGACATCACAATGCACTTTTCCCCCATTGTGACATCACAATGCACTTTTCCCCATTGTGACATCACAATGCAGTTTTCCCCATTGTGACATTACAATGCCCTTTCCCCCATTGTGACATCACAATGCACTTTTCCCCCATTGCGACATCACAATGCCCTTTCCCCCATTGTGACATCACAATGCCATTTCCCCCATTGTGACATCACAATGCCCTTTCCCCTATTGTGACATCACAATGCCCTTTCCCCCATTGTGACATCACAATGCACTTTCCCCCATTGTGACATCACAATGGCCTTTTCCCCATTGTGACATCACAATGCAGTTTTTCCCATTGTGACAAAGCAATGCCCTTTCCCCATTGTGACATCACAATGGCCTTTTCCCCATTGTGACATCACAATGCAGTTTTTCCCATTGTGACATAACAATGCCCTTTCCCCCATTGTGACATCACAATGCCCTTTCCCCCATTGTGAAATCACAATGCCCTTTCCCCTATTGTGACATCACAATGCAGTTTTCCCCCATTGTGACATCACAATGCACTTTCCCCCATTGTGACATCACAATGCCCTTTCCCCCATTGTGACATCACAATGCCCTTTCCCCCATTGTGACATCACAATGCAGTTTTCCCCATTGTGACATCACAATGGCCTTTTCCCCATTGTGACATCACAATGCAGTTTTTCCCATTGTGACATAACAATGCCCTTTCCCCCATTGTGACATCACAATGCCCTTTCCCCCATTGTGAAATCACAATGCCCTTTCCCCCATTGTGACATCACAATGCAGTTTTCCCCCACTGTGACATCACAATGCCCTTTCCCCCATTGTGACATTACAATGCCCTTTCCCCCATTGTGACATCAAAATGCCCTTTCCCCATTGCGACATCACAATGCCCTTTCCCCCATTGTGACATCACAATGCCCTTTTCCTATTGTGACATCACAATGCAGTTTTCCCCATTGTGACATCACAATGCCCTTTCCCCCATTGTGACATCACAATGCCCTTTTCCTATTGTGACATCACAATGCAGTTTTCCCCATTGTGACATCACAATGCCGTTTCCCCCATTGTGACATCACAATGCCCTTTCCCCCATTGTGAAATCACAATGCCCTTTCCCCCATTGTGACATCACAATGCAGTTTTCCCCCATTGTGACATCACAATGCACTTTCCCCCATTGTGACATCACAATGCCCTTTCCCCCATTGTGACATCACAATGCCCTTTCCCCCATTGTGACATCACAATGCAGTTTTCCCCATTGTGACATCACAATGCCCTTTCCCCCATTGTGACATCACAATGCCCTTTTCCCCATTGTGACATCACAATGCCCTTTCCCCCATTGTGACATCACAATGCCCTTTCCCCATTGTGACATCACAATGCCCTTTCCCCCATTGTGACATCACAATGCCCTTTCCCCCAATGTGACATCACAATCCACTTTCCCCCATTGTGACATCACAATGCACTTTTCCCCCATTGTGACATCAAAATGCCCTTTCCCCATTGCGACATCACAATGCCCTTTCCCCCATTGTGACATCACAATGCCCTTTTCCTATTGTGACATCACAATGCAGTTTTCCCCATTGTGACATCACAATGCCCTTTCCCCCATTGTGACATCACAATGCCCTTTTCCTATTGTGACATCACAATGCAGTTTTCCCCATTGTGACATCACAATGCCCTTTCCCCCATTGTGACATCACAATGCCCTTTTCCTATTGTGACATCACAATGCAGTTTCCCCCATTGTGACATCACAATGCCCTTTTCCTATTGTGACATCACAATGCAGTTTTCCCCATTGTGACATCACAATGCCCTTTCCCCCATTGTGACATCACAATGCCCTTTCCCCCATTGTGACATCACAATGCAGTTTTCCCCATTGTGACATCACAATGGCCTTTTCCCCATTGTGACATCACAATGCAGTTTTTCCCATTGTGACATAACAATGCCCTTTCCCCCATTGTGACATCACAATGCCCTTTCCCCCATTGTGAAATCACAATGCCCTTTCCCCCATTGTGACATCACAATGCAGTTTTCCCCCACTGTGACATCACAATTCCCT
Source organism: Eleutherodactylus coqui (assembly GCF_035609145.1). Classification (NCBI taxonomy): domain Eukaryota; kingdom Metazoa; phylum Chordata; class Amphibia; order Anura; family Eleutherodactylidae; genus Eleutherodactylus; species Eleutherodactylus coqui. The sequence goes on along the minus strand of NC_089839.1, from coordinate 208,737,143 downwards.
TTCCCCCATTGTGACATTACAATGCCCTTTCCCCCATTGTGACATCAAAATGCCCTTTCCCCATTGCGACATCACAATGCCCTTTCCCCCATTGTGACATCACAATGCCCTTTTCCTATTGTGACATCACAATGCAGTTTTCCCCATTGTGACATCACAATGCCCTTTCCCCCATTGTGACATCACAATGCCCTTTTCCTATTGTGACATCACAATGCAGTTTTCCCCATTGTGACATCACAATGCCGTTTCCCCCATTGTGACATCACAATGCAGTTTCCCCCATTGTGACATCACAATGCAGTTTTCCCCATTGTGACATCACAATGCCCTTTCTCCCATTGTGACATCACAATACCCTTTCCCCCATTGTGACATCACAATGCCCTTTCCCCCATTATTACATCACAATGCCCTTTTCCCCATTGTGATATCACAATGCCCTTTCCCCCATTGTGACATCACAATGCCCTTTTCCCCATTGTGACATCACAGTTCACTTTCCCCCATTGTGACATCACAATGCACTTTTCCCCATTGTGACATCACAATGCACTTTTCCCCATTGTGACATCACAATGCCCTTTCCCCCATTGTGACATCACAATGCCCTTTCCCCAATTGTGACATCACAATGCCCTTTTCCCTATTGTGACATCACAATGCAGTTTTCCCCATTGTGACATCACAATGCAGTTTTTCCCATTGTGACATCACAATGCCCTTTCCCCCATTGTGACATTACAATGCCCTTTCCCCCATTGTGACATCACAATGCCCTTTCCCCCATTGTGACATCACAATGCCCTTTCCCCCATTGTGACATCACAATGGCCTTTACCCCATTGTTACATCACAATGCCCTTTCCCCCATTGTGACATCACAATGCCGTTTTTCCCATTGTGTCATCACAATGCCCTTTCCCCCATTGTGACATCACAATTCACTTTCCCCCATTGTGACATCACAATGCACTTTTCCCCCATTGTGACATCACATTGCACTTTTCCCCATTGTGACATCACAATGCACTTTTCCCCCATTGCGACATCACAATGCACTTTTCCCCATTGTGACATCACAATGCCCTTTCCCCCATTGTGAAATCACAATGCACTTTTCCCCCATTGTGACATCACAATGCCCTTTCCCCCATTGTGAGATCACAATGGCCTTTTTCCCATTGTGACATCACAATGCCCTTTCCCCCATTGTGACATCACAATGCCCTTTCCCCCATTGTGACATCGCAATGCCCTTTCCCCCATTGTGACATCACAATGCCCTTTCCCCCATTGTGACATCACAATGCCCTTTCCCCCATTGTGACATCACAATGCCCTTTCCCCCATTGTGACATCACAATGCACTTTCCACCATTGTGACATCACAATGCCCTTTCCCCGATTGTGACACCACAATGGCCTTTTCCCCATTGTGACATCACAATGCCCTTTCCCCATTGTGACATCACAATGGCCTTTTCCCCATTGTGACATCACAATGCAGTTTTTCCCATTGTGACATAACAATGCCCTTTCCCCCATTGTGACATCACAATGCCCTTTCCCCCATTGTGAAATCACAATGCCCTTTCCCCATTGTGACATCACAATGCAGTTTTCCCCCATTGTGACATCACAATGCACTTTCCCCCATTGTGACATCACAATGCCCTTTCCCCCATTGTGACATCACAATGCCCTTTCCCCCATTGTGACATCACAATGCAGTTTTCCCCATTGTGACATCACAATGCCCTTTCCCCCATTGTGACATCACAATGCAGTTTTCCCCATTGTGACATCACAATGCCCTTTCCCCCATTGTGACATCACAATGCCCTTTTCCCCATTGTGACATCACAATGCCCTTTACCCCATTGTGACATAACAATGCCCTTTCCCCCATTGTGACATCACAATGCCCTTTCCCCCAATGTGACACCACAATCCACTTTCCCCCATTGTGACATCACAATGCACTTTTCCCCCATTGCGACATCAAAATGCCCTTTCCCCATTGCGACATCACAATGCCCTTTCCCCCATTGTGACATCACAATGCCCTTTTCCTATTGTGACATCACAATGCAGTTTTCCCCATTGTGACATCACAATGCCGTTTCCCCCATTGTGACATCACAATGCAGTTTCCCCCATTGTGACATCACAATGCAGTTTTCCCCATTGTGACGTCACAATGCCCTTTCTCCCATTGTGACATCACAATACCCTTTCCCCCATTGTGACATCACAATGCACTTACTCCCATTGTGACATCACAATGCACTTTCCCCCATTGTGACATCACAATGCACTTTTCCCCCATTGTGACATCACAATGCACTTTTCCCCATTGTGACATCACAATGCCCTTTCCCCCATTGTGAAATCACAATGCACTTTTCCCCCATTGTGACATCCCAATGCCCTTTCCCCCATTGTGACATCACAATGGCCTTTTTCCCATTGTGACATCACAATGCCCTTTCCCCCATTGTGACATCACAATGCCCTTTCCCCCATTGTGACATCGCAATGCCCTTTCCCCCATTGTGACATCACAATGCAGTTTTCCCCATTGTGACATCACAATGCCCATTCCCCCATTGTGACATCACAATGCAGTTTTCCCCATTGTGACATCACAATGCAGTTTTCCCATTGTGACATCACAATGCCCTTTCCCGCATTGTGACATCACAATGCCCTTTTCCCCCATTGTGACATCACAATGCCTTTTCCCCCATTGTGATATCACAATGCACTTTCCCCCATTGTGACATCACAATGCACTTTTCCCCCATTGCGACATCACAATGCCCTTTCCCCCATTGTGACATCACAATGCCCTTTTTCCTATTGTGACATCACAATGCCCTTTACCGCATTGTGGCATCACAATTCCCTTTCCCCCATTGTGACATCACAATGCCCTCTCCCCCATTGTGACATCACAATGCACTTTTCCCCCATTGTGACATCACAATGCCCTTTCCCCCATTGTGACATCACAATGCCCTTTTCCCCATTGTGACATCACAATGCAGTTTTCCCCATTGTGACATCACAATGCCGTTTCCCCCATTGGGACATCACAATGCAGTCTAACCCATTGTGACATCACAATGCAGTTTAACCCATTGTGACATCACAATGCAGTTTTTCCCTTTGTGACATCACAATGCAGTTTTTCCCATTCTGACATCACAATGCCCTTTCCCCCATTGTGACATCACAATGCCCTTTTCCCCATTGTGACATCACAATGCCCTTTTCCCCATTATGACATCACAATGCAGTTTTTCCCATTGTGACATCACAATGCCCTTTTCCCCATTATGACATCACAATGCCCTTTTCCCCATTGTGATATCACAATGCCCTTTTCCCCAATGTGACATCACAATGCCCATTCCCCCATTGTGACATCACAATGCCCTTTCCCCCATTGTGACATCACAATTCACTTTCCCCCATTGTGACATCACAATGCACTTTTCCCCCATTGTGACATCACAATGCACTTTTCCCCATTGTGACATCACAATGCCCTTTCCCCCATTGTGACATCACAATGCCCTTTCCCCAATTGTGACATCACAATGCCCTTTTCCCTATTGTGACATCACAATGCAGTTTTCCCCATTGTGACATCACAATGCAGTTTTTCCCATTGTGACATCACAATGCCCTTTCCCCCATTGTGACATCACAATGCAGTTTTCCCCATTGTGACATCACAATGCCCTTTCCCCCATTGTGACATCACAATGCAGTTTTTCCCATTGTGTCATCACAATGCCCTTTCCCCCATTGTGACATCACAATTCACTTTCCCCCATTGTGACATCACAATGCACTTTTCCCCCATTGTGACATCACAATGCACTTTTCCCCATTGTGACATCACAATGCACTTTTCCCCATTGTGACATCACAATGCCCTTTCCCCCATTGTGACATCACAATGCACTTTTCCCCATTGCGACATCACAATGCCCTTTCCCCCATTGTGACATCACAATGCCCTTTCCCCCATTGTGACATCACAATGCCCTTTCCCCCATTGTGACATCACAATGCACTTTCCCCCATTGTGACATCACAATGCCCTTTCCCCCATTGTGACATCACAATGGCCTTTTTCCCATTGTGACATCACAATGCAGTTTTTCCCATTGTGACATAACAATGCCCTTTCCCCATTGTGACATCACAATGCCCTTTCCCCCATTGTGACATCACAATGCAGTTTTTCCCATTGTGTCATCACAATGCCCTTTCCCCCATTGTGACATCACAATTCACTTTCCCCCATTGTGACATCACAATGCAATTTTCCCCCATTGTGACATCACAATGCCCTTTCCCCCATTGTGACATCACAATGCCCTTTCCCCCATTGTGACATCACAATGCACTTTCCCCCATTGTGACATCACAATGGCCGTTTCCCCATTGTGACATCACAATGCAGTTTTTCCCATTGTGACAAAGCAATGCCCTTTCCCCATTGTGACATCACAATGGCCTTTTCCCCATTGTGACATCACAATGCAGTTTTTCCCATTGTGACATCACAATGCAGTTTTCCCCCATTGTGACATCACAATGCACTTTCCCCCATTGTGACATCACAATGCCCTTTCCCCCATTGTGACATCACAATGCCCTTTCCCCCATTGTGACATCACAATGCAGTTTTCCCCATTGTGACATCACAATGGCCTTTTCCCCATTGTGACATCACAATGCAGTTTTTCCCATTGTGACATAACAATGCCCTTTCCCCCATTGTGACATCACAATGCCCTTTCCCCCATTGTGAAATCACAATGCCCTTTCCCCCATTGTGACATCACAATGCAGTTTTCCCCCACTGTGACATCACAATGCCCTTTCCCCCATTGTGACATTACAATGCCCTTTCCCCCATTGTGACATCACAATGCAGTTTCCCCCATTGTGACATCACAATGCAGTTTTCCCCATTGTGACGTCACAATGCCCTTTCTCCCATTGTGACATCACAATACCCTTTCCCCCATTGTGACATCACAATGCACTTACTCCCATTGTGACATCACAATGCACTTTCCCCCATTGTGACATCACAATACACTTTTCCCCCATTGTGACATCACAATGCACTTTTCCCCATTGTGACATCACAATGCCCTTTCCCCCATTGTGAAATCACAATGCACTTTTCCCCCATTGTGACATCACAATGCCCTTTCCCCCATTGTGACATCACAATGGCCTTTTTCCCATTGTGACATCACAATGCCCTTTCCCCCATTGTGACATCACAATGCCCTTTCCCCTATTGTGACATCGCAATGCCCTTTCCCCCATTGTGACATCACAATGCAGTTTTCCCCATTGTGACATCACAATGCCCATTCCCCCATTGTGACATCACAATGCAGTTTTCCCCATTGTGACATCACAATGCAGTTTTCCCATTGTGACATCACAATGCCCTTTCCCGCATTGTGACATCACAATGCCCTTTTCCCCCATTGTGACATCACAATGCCTTTTCCCCCATTGTGATATCACAATGCACTTTCCCCCATTGTGACATCACAATGCACTTTTCCCCCATTGCGACATCACAATGCCCTTTCCCCCATTGTGACATCACAATGCCCTTTTTCCTATTGTGACATCACAATGCCCTTTACCGCATTGTGGCATCACAATTCCCTTTCCCCCATTGTGACATCACAATGCCCTCTCCCCCATTGTGACATCACAATGCACTTTTCCCCCATTGTGACATCACAATGCCCTTTCCCCCATTGTGACATCACAATGCCCTTTTCCCCATTGTGACATCACAATGCAGTTTTCCCCATTGTGACATCACAATGCCGTTTCCCCCATTGGGACATCACAATGCAGTCTAACCCATTGTGACATCACAATGCAGTTTAACCCATTGTGACATCACAATGCAGTTTTTCCCTTTGTGACATCACAATGCAGTTTTTCCCATTCTGACATCACAATGCCCTTTCCCCCATTGTGACATCACAATGCCCTTTTCCCCATTGTGACATCACAATGCCCTTTTCCCCATTATGACATCACAATGCAGTTTTTCCCATTGTGACATCACAATGCCCTTTCCCCCATTGTGACATCACAATGCCCTTTCCCCAATTGTGACATCACAATGCCCTTTTCCCTATTGTGACATCACAATGCAGTTTTCCCCATTGTGACATCACAATGCAGTTTTTCCCATTGTGACATCACAATGCCCTTTCCCCCATTGTGACATCACAATGCAGTTTTCCCCATTGTGACATCACAATGCCCTTTCCCCCATTGTGACATCACAATGCAGTTTTTCCCATTGTGTCATCACAATGCCCTTTCCCCCATTGTGACATCACAATTCACTTTCCCCCATTGTGACATCACAATGCACTTTTCCCCCATTGTGACATCACAATGCACTTTTCCCCATTGTGACATCACAATGCACTTTTCCCCATTGTGACATCACAATGCCCTTTCCCCCATTGTGACATCACAATGCACTTTTCCCCATTGCGACATCACAATGCCCTTTCCCCCATTGTGACATCACAATGCCCTTTCCCCCATTGTGACATCACAATGCCCTTTCCCCCATTGTGACATCACAATGCACTTTCCCCCATTGTGACATCACAATGCCCTTTCCCCCATTGTGACATCACAATGGCCTTTTTCCCATTGTGACATCACAATGCAGTTTTTCCCATTGTGACATAACAATGCCCTTTCCCCATTGTGACATCACAATGCCCTTTCCCCCATTGTGACATCACAATGCAGTTTTTCCCATTGTGTCATCACAATGCCCTTTCCCCCATTGTGACATCACAATTCACTTTCCCCCATTGTGACATCACAATGCAATTTTCCCCCATTGTGACATCACAATGCCCTTTCCCCCATTGTGACATCACAATGCCCTTTCCCCCATTGTGACATCACAATGCACTTTCCCCCATTGTGACATCACAATGGCCGTTTCCCCATTGTGACATCACAATGCAGTTTTTCCCATTGTGACAAAGCAATGCCCTTTCCCCATTGTGACATCACAATGGCCTTTTCCCCATTGTGACATCACAATGCAGTTTTCCCCATTGTGACATCACAATGCAGTTTTCCCCCATTGTGACATCACAATGCACTTTCCCCCATTGTGACATCACAATGCCCTTTCCCCCATTGTGACATCACAATGCCCTTTCCCCCATTGTGACATCACAATGCAGTTTTCCCCATTGTGACATCACAATGGCCTTTTCCCCATTGTGACATCACAATGCAGTTTTTCCCATTGTGACATAACAATGCCCTTTCCCCCATTGTGACATCACAATGCCCTTTCCCCCATTGTGAAATCACAATGCCCTTTCCCCCATTGTGACATCACAATGCAGTTTTCCCCCACTGTGACATCACAATGCCCTTTCCCCCATTGTGACATTACAATGCCCTTTCCCCCATTGTGACATCAAAATGCCCTTTCCCCATTGCGACATCACAATGCCCTTTCCCCCATTGTGACATCACAATGCCCTTTTCCTATTGTGACATCACAATGCAGTTTTCCCCATTGTGACATCACAATGCCCTTTCCCCCATTGTGACATCACAATGCCCTTTTCCTATTGTGACATCACAATGCAGTTTTCCCCATTGTGACATCACAATGCCGTTTCCCCCATTGTGACATCACAATGCAGTTTCCCCCATTGTGACATCACAATGCAGTTTTCCCCATTGTGACATCACAATGCCCTTTCTCCCATTGTGACATCACAATACCCTTTCCCCCATTGTGACATCACAATGCCCTTTCCCCCATTATGACATCACAATGCCCTTTTCCCCATTGTGATATCACAATGCCCTTTTCCCCAATGTGACATCACAATGCCCTTTCCCCCATTGTGACATCACAATGCCCTTTTCCCCATTGTGACATCACAATTCACTTTCCCCCATTGTGACATCACAATGCACTTTTCCCCATTGTGACATCACAATGCACTTTTCCCCATTGTGACATCACAATGCCCTTTCCCCCATTGTGACATCACAATGCCCTTTCCCCAATTGTGACATCACAATGCCCTTTTCCCTATTGTGACATCACAATGCAGTTTTCCCCATTGTGACATCACAATGCAGTTTTTCCCATTGTGACATCACAATGCCCTTTCCCCCATTGTGACATTACAATGCCCTTTCCCCCATTGTGACATCACAATGCCCTTTCCCCCATTGTGACATCACAATGCCCTTTCCCCCATTGTGACATCACAATGGCCTTTACCCCATTGTTACATCACAATGCCCTTTCCCCCATTGTGACATCACAATGCAGTTTTTCCCATTGTGTCATCACAATGCCCTTTCCCCCATTGTGACATCACAATTCATTTTCCCCATTGTGACATCACAATGCACTTTTCCCCCATTGTGACATCACAATGCACTTTTCCCCATTGTGACATCACAATGCACTTTTCCCCCATTGCGACATCACAATGCACTTTTCCCCATTGTGACATCACAATGCCCTTTCCCCCATTGTGAAATCACAATGCACTTTTCCCCCATTGTGACATCACAATGCCCTTTCCCCCATTGTGAGATCACAATGGCCTTTTTCCCATTGTGACATCACAATGCCCTTTCCCCCATTGTGACATCACAATGCCCTTTCCCCCATTGTGACATCGCAATGCCCTTTCCCCCATTGTGACATCACAATGCCATTTCCCCCATTGTGACATCACAATGCCCTTTCCCCCATTGTGACATCACAATGCCCTTTCCCCCATTGTGACATCACAATGCACTTTCCCCCATTGTGACATCACAATGCCCTTTCCCCGATTGTGACACCACAATGGCCTTTTCCCCATTGTGACATCACAATGCAGTTTTTCCCATTGTGACATAACAATGCCCTTTCCCCATTGTGACATCACAATGGCCTTTTCAACATTGTGACATCACAATGCAGTTTTTCCCATTGTGACATAACAATGCCCTTTCCCCCATTGTGACATCACAATGCCCTTTCCCCCATTGTGACATCACACTGCAGTTTTCCCCCATTGTGACATCACAATGCACTTTCCCCCATTGTGACATCACAATGCCCTTTCCCCAATTGTGACATCACAATGCCCTTTCCCCCATTGTGACATCACAATGCAGTTTTCCCCATTGTGACATCACAATGCCCTTTCCCCCATTGTGACATCACAATGCCCTTTTCCCCATTGTGACATCACAATGCCCTTTCCCCCATTGTGACATCACAATGCCCTTTCCCCATTGTGACATCACAATGCCCTTTCCCCCATTGTGACATCACAATGCCCTTTCCCCCAATGTGACATCACAATCCACTTTCCCCCATTGTGACATCACAATGCACTTTTCCCCCATTGTGACATCAAAATGCCCTTTCCCCATTGCGACATCACAATGCCCTTCCCCCCATTGTGACATCACAATGCCCTTTTCCTATTGTGACATCACAATGCAGTTTTCCCCATTGTGACATCACAATGCCCTTTCCCCCATTGTGACATCACAATGCCCTTTTCCTATTGTGACATCACAATGCAGTTTTCCCCATTGTGACATCACAATGCCGTTTCCCCCATTGTGACATCACAATGCAGTTTCCCCCATTGTGACATCACAATGCAGTTTTCCCCATTGTGACATCACAATGCCCTTTCTCCCATTGTGACATCACAATACCCTTTCCCCCATTGTGACATCACAATGCACTTACTCCCATTGTGACATCACAATGCACTTTCCCCCATTGTGACATCACAATGGCCTTTTTCCCATTGTGACATCACAATGCCCTTTCCCCCATTGTGACATCACAATGCCCTTTCCCGCAATGTGACATCGCAATGCCGTTTCCCCCATTGTGACATCACAATGCAGTTTTCCCCATTGTGACATCACAATGCCCATTCCCCCATTGTGACATCACAATGCCCTTTCCCCCATTGTGACATTACAATGCCCTTTCCCCCATTGTGACATCACAATGCCCTTTCCCCCATTGTTACATCACAATGCCCTTTCCCCCATTGTGACATCACAATGCAGTTTTCCCCATTGTGACATCACAATGCCCTTTCCCCCATTGTGACATCACAATGCAGTTTTTCCCATTGTGACATCACAATGCCCTTTCCCCCATTGTGACATCACAATTCACTTTCCCCCATTGTGACATCACAATGCACTTTTCCCCCATTGTGACATCACAATGCAGTTTTCCCCATTGTGACATCACAATGCAGTTTTCCCCATTGTGACATTACAATGCCCTTTCCCCCATTGTGACATCACAATGCACTTTTCCCCCATTGCGACATCACAATGCCCTTTCCCCCATTGTGACATCACAATGCCATTTCCCCCATTGTGACATCACAATGCCCTTTCCCCCATTGTGACATCACAATGCCCTTTCCCCCATTGTGACATCACAATGCACTTTCCCCCATTGTGACATCCCAATGGCCTTTTCCCCATTGTGACATCACAATGCAGTTTTTCCCATTGTGACAAAGCAATGCCCTTTCCCCATTGTGACATCACAATGGCCTTTTCCCCATTGTGACATCACAATGCAGTTTTTCCCATTGTGACATAACAATGCCCTTTCCCCCATTGTGAAATCACAATGCCCTTTCCCCCATTGTGACATCACAATGCAGTTTTCCCCCATTGTGACATCACAATGCACTTTCCCCCATTGTGACATCACAATGCCCTTTCCCCCATTGTGACATCACAATGCCCTTTCCCCCATTGTGACATCACAATGCAGTTTTCCCCATTGTGACATCACAATGGCCTTTTCCCCATTGTGACATCACAATGCAGTTTTTCCCATTGTGACATAACAATGCCCTTTCCCCCATTGTGACATCACAATGCCCTTTCCCCCATTGTGAAATCACAATGCCCTTTCCCCCATTGTGACATCACAATGCAGTTTTCCCCCACTGTGACATCACAATGCCCTTTCCCCCATTGTGACATTACAATGCCCTTTCCCCCATTGTGACATCAAAATGCCCTTTCCCCATTGCGACATCACAATGCCCTTTCCCCCATTGTGACATCACAATGCCCTTTTCCTATTGTGACATCACAATGCAGTTTTCCCCATTGTGACATCACAATGCCCTTTCCCCCATTGTGACATCACAATGCCCTTTTCCTATTGTGACATCACAATGCAGTTTTCCCCATTGTGACATCACAATGCCGTTTCCCCCATTGTGACATCACAATGCAGTTTCCCCCATTGTGACATCACAATGCAGTTTTTCCCATTGTGACATCACAATGCCCTTTCTCCCATTGTGACATCACAATACCCTTTCCCCCATTGTGACATCACAATGCCCTTTCCCCCATTATGACATCACAATGCCCTTTTCCCCATTGTGATATCACAATGTCCTTTTCCCCAATGTGACATCACAATGCCCTTTCCCCCATTGTGACATCACAATGCCCTTTTCCCCATTGTGACATCACAATTCACTTTCCCCCATTGTGACATCACAATGCACTTTTCCCCATTGTGACATCACAATGCACTTTTCCCCATTGTGACATCACAATGCCCTTTCCCCCATTGTGACATCACAATGCCCTTTCCCCAATTGTGACATCACAATGCCCTTTTCCCTATTGTGACATCACAATGCAGTTTTCCCCATTGTGACATCACAATGCAGTTTTTCCCATTGTGACATCACAATGCCCTTTCCCCCATTGTGACATTACAATGCCCTTTCCCCCATTGTGACATCACAATGCCCTTTCCCCCATTGTGACATCACAATGCCCTTTCCCCCATTGTGACATCACAATGGCCTTTACCCCATTGTTACATCACAATGCCCTTTCCCCCATTGTGACATCACAATGCAGTTTTTCCCATTGTGTCATCACAATGCCCTTTCCCCCATTGTGACATCACAATTCACTTTCCCCCATTGTGACATCACAATGCACTTTTCCCCCATTGTGACATCACAATGCACGTTTCCCCATTGTGACATCACAATGCACTTTTCCCCCATTGCGACATCACAATGCACTTTTCCCCATTGTGACATCACAATGCCCTTTCCCCCATTGTGAAATCACAATGCACTTTTCCCCCATTGTGACATCACAATGCCCTTTCCCCCATTGTGAGATCACAATGGCCTTTTTCCCATTGTGACATCACAATGCCCTTTCCCCCATTGTGACATCACAATGCCCTTTCCCCCATTGTGACATCGCAATGCCCTTTCCCCCATTGTGACATCACAATGCCATTTCCCCCATTGTGACATCACAATGCCCTTTCCCCCATTGTGACATCACAATGCCCTTTCCCCCATTGTGACATCACAATGCACTTTCCACCATTGTGACATCACAATGCCCTTTCCCCGATTGTGACACCACAATAGCCTTTTCCCCATTGTGACATCACAATGCCCTTTCCCCATTGTGACATCACAATGGCCTTTTCCCCATTGTGACATCACAATGCAGTTTTTCCCATTGTGACATAACAATGCCCTTTCCCCCATTGTGACATCACAATGCCCTTTCCCCCATTGTGAAATCACAATGCCCTTTCCCCATTGTGACATCACAATGCAGTTTTCCCCCATTGTGACATCACAATGCACTTTCCCCCATTGTGACATCACAATGCCCTTTCCCCCATTGTGACATCACAATGCCCTTTCCCCCATTGTGACATCACAATGCAGTTTTCCCCATTGTGACATCACAATGCCCTTTCCCCCATTGTGACATCACAATGCAGTTTTCCCCATTGTGACATCACAATGCCCTTTCCCCCATTGTGACATCACAATGCCCTTTTCCCCATTGTGACATCACAATGCCCTTTACCCCATTGTGACATAACAATGCCCTTTCCCCCATTGTGACATCACAATGCCCTTTCCCCCAATGTGACATCACAATCCACTTTCCCCCATTGTGACATCACAATGCACTTTTCCCCCATTGCGACATCAAAATGCCCTTTCCCCATTGCGACATCACAATGCCCTTTCCCCCATTGTGACATCACAATGCCCTTTTCCTATTGTGACATCACAATGCAGTTTTCCCCATTGTGACATCACAATGCCGTTTCCCCCATTGTGACATCACAATGCAGTTTCCCCCATTGTGACATCACAATGCAGTTTTCCCCATTGTGACATCACAATGCCCTTTCTCCCATTGTGACATCACAATACCCTTTCCCCCATTGTGACATCACAATGCACTTACTCCCATTGTGACATCACAATGCACTTTCCCCCATTGTGACATCACAATGCACTTTTCCCCCATTGTGACATCACAATGCACTTTTCCCCATTGTGACATCACAATGCCCTTTCCCCCATTGTGAAATCACAATGCATTTTTCCCCCATTGTGACATCACAATGCCCTTTCCCCCATTGTGACATCACAATGGCCTTTTTCCCATTGTGACATCACAATGCCCTTTCCCCCATTGTGACATCACAATGCCCTTTCCCCCATTGTGACATCGCAATGCCCTTTCCCCCATTGTGACATCACAATGCAGTTTTCCCCATTGTGACATCACAATGCCCATTCCCCCATTGTGACATCACAATGCAGTTTTCCCCATTGTGACATCACAATGCAGTTTTTCCCATTGTGACATCACAATGCCCTTTCCCCCATTGTGACATCACAATGCCCTTTTCCCCCATTGTGACATCACAATGCCTTTTCCCCCATTGTGATATCACAATGCACTTTCCCCCATTGTGACATCACAATGCACTTTTCCCCCATTGCGACATCACAATGCCCTTTCCCCCATTGTGACATCACAATGCCCTTTTTCCTATTGTGACATCACAATGCCCTTTACCGCATTGTGGCATCACAATTCCCTTTCCCCCATTGTGACATCACAATGCCCTCTCCCCCATTGTGACATCACAATGCACTTTTCCCCCATTGTGACATCACAATGCCCTTTCCCCCATTGTGACATCACAATGCCCTTTTCCCCATTGTGACATCACAATGCAGTTTTCCCCATTGTGACATCACAATGCCGTTTCCCCCATTGGGACATCACAATGCAGTCTAACCCATTGTGACATCACAATGCAGTTTAACCCATTGTGACATCACAATGCAGTTTTTCCCATTGTGACATCACAATGCAGTTTTTCCCATTCTGACATCACAATGCCCTTTCCCCCATTGTGACATCACAATGCCCTTTTCCCCATTGTGACATCACAATGCCCTTTTCCCCATTATGACATCACAATGCAGTTTTTCCCATTGTGACATCACAATGCCCTTTCCCCCATTATGACATCACAATGCCCTTTTCCCCATTGTGATATCACAATGCCCTTTTCCCCAATGTGACATCACAATGCCCATTCCCCCATTGTGACATCACAATGCCCTTTCCCCCATTGTGACATCACAATTCACTTTCCCCCATTGTGACATCACAATGCACTTTTCCCCCATTGTGACATCACAATGCACTTTTCCCCATTGTGACATCACAATGCCCTTTCCCCAATTGTGACATCACAATGCCCTTTCCCCAATTGTGACATCACAATGCCCTTTTCCCTATTGTGACATCACAATGCAGTTTTCCCCATTGTGACATCACAATGCAGTTTTTCCCATTGTGACATCACAATGCCCTTTCCCCCATTGTGACATCACAATGCAGTTTTCCCCATTGTGACATCACAATGCCCTTTCCCCCATTGTGACATCACAATGCAGTTTTTCCCATTGTGTCATCACAATGCCCTTTCCCCCATTGTGACATCACAATTCACTTTCCCCCATTGTGACATCACAATGCACTTTTCCCCCTTTGTGACATCACAATGCACTTTTCCCCATTGTGACATCACAATGCACTTTTCCCCATTGTGACATCACAATGCCCTTTCCCCCATTGTGACATCACAATGCACTTTTCCCCATTGCGACATCACAATGCCCTTTCCCCCATTGTGACATCACAATGCCCTTTCCCCCATTGTGACATCACAATGCCCTTTCCCCCATTGTGACATCACAATGCACTTTCCCCCATTGTGACATCACAATGCCCTTTCCCCCATTGTGACATCACAATGGCCTTTTTCCCATTGTGACATCACAATGCAGTTTTTCCCATTGTGACATAACAATGCCCTTTCCCCATTGTGACATCACAATGCCCTTTCCCCCATTGTGACATCACAATGCAGTTTTTCCCATTGTGTCATCACAATGCCCTTTCCCCCATTGTGACATCACAATTCACTTTCCCCCATTGTGACATCACAATGCAATTTTCCCCCATTGTGACATCACAATGCCCTTTCCCCCATTGTGACATCACAATGCCCTTTCCCCCATTGTGACATCAGAATGCACTTTCCCCCATTGTGACATCACAATGGCCGTTTCCCCATTGTGACATCACAATGCAGTTTTTCCCATTGTGACAAAGCAATGCCCTTTCCCCATTGTGACATCACAATGGCCCTTTCCCCATTGTGACATCACAATGCAGTTTTCCCCATTGTGACATCACAATGCAGTTTTCCCCCATTGTGACATCACAATGCACTTTCCCCCATTGTGACATCACAATGCCCTTTCCCCCATTGTGACATCACAATGCCCTTTCCCCCATTGTGACATCACAATGCAGTTTTCCCCATTGTGACATCACAATGGCCTTTTCCCCATTGTGACATCACAATGCAGTTTTTCCCATTGTGACATAACAATGCCCTTTCCCCCATTGTGACATCACAATGCCCTTTCCCCCATTGTGAAATCACAATGCCCTTTCCCCCATTGTGACATCACAATGCAGTTTTCCCCCACTGTGACATCACAATGCCCTTTCCCCCATTGTGACATTACAATGCCCTTTCCCCCACTGTGACATCAAAATGCCCTTTCCCCATTGCGACATCACAATGCCCTTTCCCCCATTGTGACATCACAATGCCCTTTTCCTATTGTGACATCACAATGCAGTTTTCCCCATTGTGACATCACAATGCCCTTTCCCCCATTGTGACATCACAATGCCCTTTTCCTATTGTGACATCACAATGCAGTTTTCCCCATTGTGACATCACAATGCCGTTTCCCCCATTGTGACATCACAATGCAGTTTCCCCCATTGTGACATCACAATGCAGTTTTCCCCATTGTGACATCACAATGCCCTTTCTCCCATTGTGACATCACAATACCCTTTCCCCCATTGTGACATCACAATGCCCTTTCCCCCATTATGACATCACAATGCCCTTTTCCCCATTGTGATATCACAATGCCCTTTTCCCCAATGTGACATCACAATGCCCTTTCCCCCATTGTGACATCACAATGCCCTTTTCCCCATTGTGACATCACAATTCACTTTCCCCCATTGTGACATCACAATGCACTTTTCCCCATTGTGACATCACAATGCACTTTTCCCCATTGTGACATCACAATGCCCTTTCCCCCATTGTGACATCACAATGCCCTTTCCCCAATTGTGACATCACAATGCCCTTTTCCCTATTGTGACATCACAATGCAGTTTTCCCCATTGTGACATCACAATGCAGTTTTTCCCATTGTGACATCACAATGCCCTTTCCCCCATTGTGACATTACAATGCCCTTTCCCCCATTGTGACATCACAATGCCCTTTCCCCCATTGTGACATCACAATGCCCTTTCCCCCATTGTGACATCACAATGGCCTTTACCCCATTGTTACATCACAATGCCCTTTCCCCCATTGTGACATCACAATGCAGTTTTTCCCATTGTGTCATCACAATGCCCTTTCCCCCATTGTGACATCACAATTCATTTTCCCCATTGTGACATCACAATGCACTTTTCCCCCATTGTGACATCACAATGCACTTTTCCCCATTGTGACATCACAATGCACTTTTCCCCCATTGCGACATCACAATGCACTTTTCCCCATTGTGACATCACAATGCCCTTTCCCCCATTGTGAAATCACAATGCACTTTTCCCCCATTGTGACATCACAATGCCCTTTCCCCCATTGTGAGATCACAATGGCCTTTTTCCCATTGTGACATCACAATGCCCTTTCCCCCATTGTGACATCACAATGCCCTTTCCCCCATTGTGACATCGCAATGCCCTTTCCCCCATTGTGACATCACAATGCCATTTCCCCCATTGTGACATCACAATGCCCTTTCCCCCATTGTGACATCACAATGCCCTTTCCCCCATTGTGACATCACAATGCACTTTCCCCCATTGTGACATCACAATGCCCTTTCCCCGATTGTGACACCACAATGGCCTTTTCCCCATTGTGACATCACAATGCAGTTTTTCCCATTGTGACATAACAATGCCCTTTCCCCATTGTGACATCACAATGGCCTTTTCAACATTGTGACATCACAATGCAGTTTTTCCCATTGTGACATAACAATGCCCTTTCCCCCATTGTGACATCACAATGCCCTTTCCCCCATTGTGACATCACACTGCAGTTTTCCCCCATTGTGACATCACAATGCACTTTCCCCCATTGTGACATCACAATGCCCTTTCCCCAATTGTGACATCACAATGCCCTTTCCCCCATTGTGACATCACAATGCAGTTTTCCCCATTGTGACATCACAATGCCCTTTCCCCCATTGTGACATCACAATGCCCTTTTCCCCATTGTGACATCACAATGCCCTTTCCCCCATTGTGACATCACAATGCCCTTTCCCCATTGTGACATCACAATGCCCTTTCCCCCATTGTGACATCACAATGCCCTTTCCCCCAATGTGACATCACAATCCACTTTCCCCCATTGTGACATCACAATGCACTTTTCCCCCATTGTGACATCAAAATGCCCTTTCCCCATTGCGACATCACAATGCCCTTTCCCCCATTGTGACATCACAATGCCCTTTTCCTATTGTGACATCACAATGCAGTTTTCCCCATTGTGACATCACAATGCCCTTTCCCCCATTGTGACATCACAATGCCCTTTTCCTATTGTGACATCACAATGCAGTTTTCCCCATTGTGACATCACAATGCCGTTTCCCCCATTGTGACATCACAATGCAGTTTCCCCCATTGTGACATCACAATGCAGTTTTCCCCATTGTGACATCACAATGCCCTTTCTCCCATTGTGACATCACAATACCCTTTCCCCCATTGTGACATCACAATGCACTTACTCCCATTGTGACATCACAATGCACTTTCCCCCATTGTGACATCACAATGGCCTTTTTCCCATTGTGACATCACAATGCCCTTTCCCCCATTGTGACATCACAATGCCCTTTCCCGCAATGTGACATCGCAATGCCGTTTCCCCCATTGTGACATCACAATGCAGTTTTCCCCATTGTGACATCACAATGCCCATTCCCCCATTGTGACATCACAATGCCCTTTCCCCCATTGTGACATTACAATGCCCTTTCCCCCATTGTGACATCACAATGCCCTTTCCCCCATTGTTACATCACAATGCCCTTTCCCCCATTGTGACATCACAATGCAGTTTTCCCCATTGTGACATCACAATGCCCTTTCCCCCATTGTGACATCACAATGCAGTTTTTCCCATTGTGACATCACAATGCCCTTTCCCCCATTGTGACATCACAATTCACTTTCCCCCATTGTGACATCACAATGCACTTTTCCCCCATTGTGACATCACAATGCAGTTTTCCCCATTGTGACATCACAATGCAGTTTTCCCCATTGTGACATTACAATGCCCTTTCCCCCATTGTGACATCACAATGCACTTTTCCCCCATTGCGACATCACAATGCCCTTTCCCCCATTGTGACATCACAATGCCATTTCCCCCATTGTGACATCACAATGCCCTTTCCCCCATTGTGACATCACAATGCCCTTTCCCCCATTGTGACATCACAATGCACTTTCCCCCATTGTGACATCACAATGGCCTTTTCCCCATTGTGACATCACAATGCAGTTTTTCCCATTGTGACAAAGCAATGCCCTTTCCCCATTGTGACATCACAATGGCCTTTTCCCCATTGTGACATCACAATGCAGTTTTTCCCATTGTGACATAACAATGCCCTTTCCCCCATTGTGAAATCACAATGCCCTTTCCCCCATTGTGACATCACAATGCAGTTTTCCCCCATTGTGACATCACAATGCACTTTCCCCCATTGTGACATCACAATGCCCTTTCCCCCATTGTGACATCACAATGCCCTTTCCCCCATTGTGACATCACAATGCAGTTTTCCCCATTGTGACATCACAATGGCCTTTTCCCCATTGTGACATCACAATGCAGTTTTTCCCATTGTGACATAACAATGCCCTTTCCCCCATTGTGACATCACAATGCCCTTTCCCCCATTGTGAAATCACAATGCCCTTTCCCCCATTGTGACATCACAATGCAGTTTTCCCCCACTGTGACATCACAATGCCCTTTCCCCCATTGTGACATTACAATGCCCTTTCCCCCATTGTGACATCAAAATGCCCTTTCCCCATTGCGACATCACAATGCCCTTTCCCCCATTGTGACATCACAATGCCCTTTTCCTATTGTGACATCACAATGCAGTTTTCCCCATTGTGACATCACAATGCCCTTTCCCCCATTGTGACATCACAATGCCCTTTTCCTATTGTGACATCACAATGCAGTTTTCCCCATTGTGACATCACAATGCCGTTTCCCCCATTGTGACATCACAATGCAGTTTCCCCCATTGTGACATCACAATGCAGTTTTCCCCATTGTGACATCACAATGCCCTTTCTCCCATTGTGACATCACAATACCCTTTCCCCCATTGTGACATCACAATGCCCTTTCCCCCATTATGACATCACAATGCCCTTTTCCCCATTGTGATATCACAATGTCCTTTTCCCCAATGTGACATCACAATGCCCTTTCCCCCATTGTGACATCACAATGCCCTTTTCCCCATTGTGACATCACAATTCACTTTCCCCCATTGTGACATCACAATGCACTTTTCCCCATTGTGACATCACAATGCACTTTTCCCCATTGTGACATCACAATGCCCTTTCCCCCATTGTGACATCACAATGCCCTTTCCCCAATTGTGACATCACAATGCCCTTTTCCCTATTGTGACATCACAATGCAGTTTTCCCCATTGTGACATCACAATGCAGTTTTTCCCATTGTGACATCACAATGCCCTTTCCCCCATTGCGACATTACAATGCCCTTTCCCCCATTGTGACATCACAATGCCCTTTCCCCCATTGTGACATCACAATGCCCTTTCCCCCATTGTGACATCACAATGGCCTTTTCCCCATTGTGACATCACAATGCAGTTTTTCCCATTGTGACATAACAATGCCCTTTCCCCCATTGTGACATCACAATGCCCTTTCCCCCATTGTGAAATCACAATGCCCTTTCCCCCATTGTGACATCACAATGCAGTTTTCCCCCACTGTGACATCACAATGCCCTTTCCCCCATTGTGACATTACAATGCCCTTTCCCCCATTGTGACATCAAAATGCCCTTTCCCCATTGCGACATCACAATGCCCTTTCCCCCATTGTGACATCACAATGCCCTTTTCCTATTGTGACATCACAATGCAGTTTTCCCCATTGTGACATCACAATGCCCTTTCCCCCATTGTGACATCACAATGCCCTTTTCCTATTGTGACATCACAATGCAGTTTTCCCCATTGTGACATCACAATGCCGTTTCCCCCATTGTGACATCACAATGCAGTTTCTCCCATTGTGACATCACAATGCAGTTTTCCCCATTGTGACATCACAATGCCCTTTCTCCCATTGTGACATCACAATACCCTTTCCCCCATTGTGACATCACAATGCCCTTTCCCCCATTATGACATCACAATGCCCTTTTCCCCATTGTGATATCACAATGTCCTTTTCCCCAATGTGACATCACAATGCCCTTTCCCCCATTGTGACATCACAATGCCCTTTTCCCCATTGTGACATCACAATTCACTTTCCCCCATTGTGACATCACAATGCACTTTTCCCCATTGTGACATCACAATGCACTTTTCCCCATTGTGACATCACAATGCCCTTTCCCCCATTGTGACATCACAATGCCCTTTCCCCAATTGTGACATCACAATGCCCTTTTCCCTATTGTGACATCACAATGCAGTTTTCCCCATTGTGACATCACAATGCAGTTTTTCCCATTGTGACATCACAATGCCCTTTCCCCCATTGTGACATTACAATGCCCTTTCCCCCATTGTGACATCACAATGCCCTTTCCCCCATTGTGACATCACAATGCCCTTTCCCCCATTGTGACATCACAATGGCCTTTACCCCATTGTTACATCACAATGCCCTTTCCCCCATTGTGACATCACAATGCAGTTTTTCCCATTGTGTCATCACAATGCCCTTTCCCCCATTGTGACATCACAATTCACTTTCCCCCATTGTGACATCACAATGCACTTTTCCCCCATTGTGACATCACAATGCACGTTTCCCCATTGTGACATCACAATGCACTTTTCCCCCATTGCGACATCACAATGCACTTTTCCCCATTGTGACATCACAATGCCCTTTCCCCCATTGTGAAATCACAATGCACTTTTCCCCCATTGTGACATCACAATGCCCTTTCCCCCATTGTGAGATCACAATGGCCTTTTTCCCATTGTGACATCACAATGCCCTTTCCCCCATTGTGACATCACAATGCCCTTTCCCCCATTGTGACATCGCAATGCCCTTTCCCCCATTGTGACATCACAATGCCATTTCCCCCATTGTGACATCACAATGCCCTTTCCCCCATTGTGACATCACAATGCCCTTTCCCCCATTGTGACATCACAATGCACTTTCCACCATTGTGACATCACAATGCCCTTTCCCCGATTGTGACACCACAATGGCCTTTTCCCCATTGTGACATCACAATGCCCTTTCCCCATTGTGACATCACAATGGCCTTTTCCCCATTGTGACATCACAATGCAGTTTTTCCCATTGTGACATAACAATGCCCTTTCCCCCATTGTGACATCACAATGCCCTTTCCCCCATTGTGAAATCACAATGCCCTTTCCCCATTGTGACATCACAATGCAGTTTTCCCCCATTGTGACATCACAATGCACTTTCCCCCATTGTGACATCACAATGCCCTTTCCCCCATTGTGACATCACAATGCCCTTTCCCCCATTGTGACATCACAATGCAGTTTTCCCCATTGTGACATCACAATGCCCTTTCCCCCATTGTGACATCACAATGCAGTTTTCCCCATTGTGACATCACAATGCCCTTTCCCCCATTGTGACATCACAATGCCCTTTTCCCCATTGTGACATCACAATGCCCTTTACCCCATTGTGACATAACAATGCCCTTTCCCCCATTGTGACATCACAATGCCCTTTCCCCCAATGTGACATCACAATCCACTTTCCCCCATTGTGACATCACAATGCACTTTTCCCCCATTGCGACATCAAAATGCCCTTTCCCCATTGCGACATCACAATGCCCTTTCCCCCATTGTGACATCACAATGCCCTTTTCCTATTGTGACATCACAATGCAGTTTTCCCCATTGTGACATCACAATGCCGTTTCCCCCATTGTGACATCACAATGCAGTTTCCCCCATTGTGACATCACAATGCAGTTTTCCCCATTGTGACATCACAATGCCCTTTCTCCCATTGTGACATCACAATACCCTTTCCCCCATTGTGACATCACAATGCACTTACTCCCATTGTGACATCACAATGCACTTTCCCCCATTGTGACATCACAATGCACTTTTCCCCCATTGTGACATCACAATGCACTTTTCCCCATTGTGACATCACAATGCCCTTTCCCCCATTGTGAAATCACAATGCATTTTTCCCCCATTGTGACATCACAATGCCCTTTCCCCCATTGTGACATCACAATGGCCTTTTTCCCATTGTGACATCACAATGCCCTTTCCCCCATTGTGACATCACAATGCCCTTTCCCCCATTGTGACATCGCAATGCCCTTTCCCCCATTGTGACATCACAATGCAGTTTTCCCCATTGTGACATCACAATGCCCATTCCCCCATTGTGACATCACAATGCAGTTTTCCCCATTGTGACATCACAATGCAGTTTTTCCCATTGTGACATCACAATGCCCTTTCCCCCATTGTGACATCACAATGCCTTTTCCCCCATTGTGATATCACAATGCACTTTCCCCCATTGTGACATCACAATGCACTTTTCCCCCATTGCGACATCACAATGCCCTTTCCCCCATTGTGACATCACAATGCCCTTTTTCCTATTGTGACATCACAATGCCCTTTACCGCATTGTGGCATCACAATTCCCTTTCCCCCATTGTGACATCACAATGCCCTCTCCCCCATTGTGACATCACAATGCACTTTTCCCCCATTGTGACATCACAATGCCCTTTCCCCCATTGTGACATCACAATGCCCTTTTCCCCATTGTGACATCACAATGCAGTTTTCCCCATTGTGACATCACAATGCCGTTTCCCCCATTGGGACATCACAATGCAGTCTAACCCATTGTGACATCACAATGCAGTTTAACCCATTGTGACATCACAATGCAGTTTTTCCCATTGTGACATCACAATGCAGTTTTTCCCATTCTGACATCACAATGCCCTTTCCCCCATTGTGACATCACAATGCCCTTTTCCCCATTGTGACATCACAATGCCCTTTTCCCCATTATGACATCACAATGCAGTTTTTCCCATTGTGACATCACAATGCCCTTTCCCCCATTATGACATCACAATGCCCTTTTCCCCATTGTGATATCACAATGCCCTTTTCCCCAATGTGACATCACAATGCCCATTCCCCCATTGTGACATCACAATGCCCTTTCCCCCATTGTGACATCACAATTCACTTTCCCCCATTGTGACATCACAATGCACTTTTCCCCCATTGTGACATCACAATGCACTTTTCCCCATTGTGACATCACAATGCCCTTTCCCCCATTGTGACATCACAATGCCCTTTCCCCAATTGTGACATCACAATGCCCTTTTCCCTATTGTGACATCACAATGCAGTTTTCCCCATTGTGACATCACAATGCAGTTTTTCCCATTGTGACATCACAATGCCCTTTCCCCCATTGTGACATCACAATGCAGTTTTCCCCATTGTGACATCACAATGCCCTTTCCCCCATTGTGACATCACAATGCAGTTTTTCCCATTGTGTCATCACAATGCCCTTTCCCCCATTGTGACATCACAATTCACTTTCCCCCATTGTGACATCACAATGCACTTTTCCCCCATTGTGACATCACAATGCACTTTTCCCCATTGTGACATCACAATGCACTTTTCCCCAT
This sequence comes from Eleutherodactylus coqui, assembly GCF_035609145.1. NCBI lineage: Eukaryota > Metazoa > Chordata > Amphibia > Anura > Eleutherodactylidae > Eleutherodactylus > Eleutherodactylus coqui. The sequence continues at coordinate 208,712,533 of NC_089839.1, read as the reverse complement.
TGTGACATCACAATGCCCTTTCCCCCATTGTGACATCACAATGCACTTTTCCCCATTGCGACATCACAATGCCCTTTCCCCCATTGTGACATCACAATGCCCTTTCCCCCATTGTGACATCACAATGCCCTTTCCCCCATTGTGACATCACAATGGCCTTTTTCCCATTGTGACATCACAATGCAGTTTTTCCCATTGTGACATAACAATGCCCTTTCCCCATTGTGACATCACAATGCCCTTTCCCCCATTGTGACATCACAATGCAGTTTTTCCCATTGTGTCATCACAATGCCCTTTCCCCCATTGTGACATCACAATTCACTTTCCCCCATTGTGACATCACAATGCAATTTTCCCCCATTGTGACATCACAATGCCCTTTCCCCCATTGTGACATCACAATGGCCTTTTTCCCATTGTGACATCACAATGCCCTTTCCCCCATTGTGACATCACAATGCCCTTTCCCCCATTGTGACATCGCAATGCCCTTTCCCCCATTGTGACATCACAATGCAGTTTTCCCCATTGTGACATCACAATGTCCATTCCCCCATTGTGACATCACAATGCAGTTTTCCCCATTGTGACATCACAATGCAGTTTTTCCCATTGTGACATCACAATGCCCTTTCCCCCATTGTGACATCACAATGCCCTTTTCCCCCATTGTGACATCACAATGCCTTTTCCCCCATTGTGATATCACAATGCACTTTCCCCCATTGTGACATCACAATGCACTTTTCCCCCATTGTGACATCACAATGCCCTTTTCCCTATTGTGACATCACAATGCCCTTTACCCCATTGTGGCATCACAATTCCCTTTCCCCCATTGTGACATCACAATGCCCTCTCCCCCATTGTGACATCACAATGCACTTTTCCCCCATTGTGACATCACAATGCCCTTTCCCCCATTGTGACATCACAATGCCCTTTTCCCCATTGTGACATCACAATGCAGTCTTCCCCATTGTGACATCACAATGCCGTTTCCCCCATTGGGACATCACAATGCAGTTTAACCCATTGTGACATCACAATGCAGTTTAACCCATTGTGACATCACAAAGCAGTTTTTCCCATTGTGACATCACAATGCAGTTTTTTACATTCTGACATCACAATGCCCTTTCCCCCATTGTGACATCACAATGCCCTTTCCCCATTGTGACATCACAATGCCCTTTTCCCCATTGTGACATCACAATGCCCTTTTCCCCATTATGACATCACAATGCAGTTTTTCAGATTGTGACATCACAATGCCCTTTCCCCCATTATGACATCACAATGCCCTTTTCCCCATTGTGATATCACAATGCCCTTTTCCCCAATGTGACATCACAATGCCCTTTCCCCCATTGTGACATCACAATGCCCTTTCCCCATTGTGACATCACAATTCACTTTCCCCCATTGTGACATCACAATGCACTTTTCCCCCATTGTGACATCACAATGCACTTTTCCCCATTGTGACATCACAATGCCCTTTCCGCCATTGTGACATCACAATGCCCTTTCCCCAATTGTGACATCACAATGCCCTTTTCCCTATTGTGACATCACAATGCAGTTTAACCCATTGTGACATCACAATGCAGTTTTTCCCATTGTGACATCACAATGCCCTTTCCCCCATTGTGACATTACAATGCCCTTTCCCCCATTGTGACATCACAATGCCCTTTCCCCCATTGTGACATCACAATGCCCTTTCCCCCATTGTGACATCACAATGCCCTTTCCCCCATTGTGACATCACAATGCCCTTTCCCCCATTGTTACATCACAATGCCATTTCCCCCATTGTGACATCACAATGCAGTTTTCCCCATTGTGACATCACAATGCCCTTTCCCCCATTGTGACATCACAATGCAGTTTTTCCCATTGTGTCATCACAATGCCCTTTCCCCCATTGTGACATCACAATTCACTTTCCCCCATTGTGACATCACAATGCACTTTTCCCCCATTGTGACATCACAATGCACTTTTCCCCATTGTGACATCACAATGCACTTTTCCCCATTGTGACATCACAATGCCCTTTCCCCCATTGTGACATCACAATGCACTTTTCCCCCATTGCGACATCACAATGCCCTTTATCCCATTGTGACATCACAATGCCATTTCCCCCATTGTGACATCACAATGCCCTTTCCCCCATTGTGACATCACAATGCCCTTTCCCCCATTGTGACATCACAATGCCCTTTCCCCCATTGTGACATCACAATGCACTTTCCCCCATTGTGACATCACAATGCCCTTTCCCCCATTGTGACATCACAATGGCCTTTTCCCCATTGTGACATCACAATGCAGTTTTTCCCATTGTGACATAACAATGCCCTTTCCCCATTGTGACATCACAATGGCCTTTTCCCCATTGTGACATCACAATGCAGTTTTTCCCATTGTGACATCACAATGCAGTTTTTCCCATTGTGACATCACAATGCCCTTTCCCCCATTGTGAAATCACAATGCCCTTTCCCCCATTGTGACATCACAATGCAGTTACCCCCATTGTGACATCACAATGTACTTTCCCCCATTGTGACATCACAATGCCATTTCCCCCATTGTGACATCACAATGCCCTTTCCCCATTGTGACTTCATAATGCAGTTTTCCCCATTGTGACATCACAATGCCCTTTCCCCCATTGTGACATCACAATGCCCTTTTCCCCATTGTGACATCACAATGCCCTTTCCCCCATTGTGACATCACAATGCCCTTTTCCCCATTGTGACATCACAATGCCCTTTCCCCCATTGTGACATAACAATGCACTTTCCCCAATTGTGACATCACAATGCCCTTTTCCCTATTGTGACATCACAATGCAGTTTTCCCCATTGTGACATCACAATGCAGTTTTTCCCATTGTGACATCACAATGCCCTTTCCCCCATTGTGACAAAGCAATGCCCTTTCCCCATTGTGACATCACAATGGCCTTTTCCCCATTGTGACATCACAATCCAGTTTTTCCCATTGTGACATAACAATGCCCTTTCCCCCATTGTGACATCACAATGCCCTTTCCCCCATTGTGAAATCACAATGCCCTTTCCCCCATTGTGAAATCACAATGCCCTTTCCCCCATTGTGACATCACAATGCAGTTTTCCCCCATTGTGACATCACAATGCACTTTCCCCCATTGTGACATCACAATGCCCTTTCCCCCATTGTGACATCACAATGCCCTTTCCCCCATTGTGACATCACAATGCCCTTTCCCCCATTGTGACATCACAATGCAGTTTTCCCCATTGTGACATCACAATGGCCTTTTCCCCATTGTGACATCACAATGCAGTTTTTCCCATTGTGACATAACAATGCCCTTTCCCCCATTGTGACATCACAATGCCCTTTCCCCCATTGTGAAATCACAATGCCCTTTCCCCCATTGTGACATCACAATGCAGTTTTCCCCCACTGTGACATCACAATGCCCTTTCCCCCATTGTGACATCACAATGCCCTTTTCCTATTGTGACATCACAATGCAGTTTTCCCCATTGTGACATCACAATGCCGTTTCCCCCATTGTGACATCACAATGCAGTTTCCCCCATTGTGACATCACAATGCAGTTTTCCTCATTGTGACATCACAATGCCCTTTCTCCCATTGTGACATCACAATACACTTTCCCCCATTGTGACATCACAATGCACTTACTCCCATTGTGACATCACAATGCACTTTCCCCCATTGTGACATCACAATGCACTTTTCCCCCATTGTGACATCACAATGCACTTTTCCCCATTGTGACATCACAATGCCCTTTCCCCCATTGTGAAATCACAATGCACTTTTCCCCCATTGTGACATCACAATGCCCTTTCCCCCATTGTGACATCACAATGGCCTTTTTCCCATTGTGACATCACAATGCCTTTTCCCCCATTGTGACATCACAATGCCCTTTCCCCCATTGTGACATCGCAATGCCCTTTCACCCATTGTGACATCACAATGCAGTTTTCCCCATTGTGACATCACAATGCCCATTCCCCCATTGTGACATCACAATGCAGTTTTCCCCATTGTGACATCACAATGCAGTTTTTCCCATTGTGACATCACAATGCCCTTTCCCCCATTGTGACATCACAATGCCCTTTTCCCCCATTGTGACATCACAATGCCTTTTCCCCCATTGTGATATCACAATGCACTTTCCCCCATTGTGACATCACAATGCACTTTTCCCCCATTGCGACATCACAATGCCCTTTCCCCCATTGTGACATCACAATGCCCTTTTTCCTATTGTGACATCACAATGCCCTTTACCGCATTGTGGCATCACAATTCCCTTTCCCCCATTGTGACATCACAATGCCCTCTCCCCCATTGTGACATCACAATGCACTTTTCCCCCATTGTGACATCACAATGCCCTTTCCCCCATTGTGACATCACAATGCCCTTTTCCCCATTGTGACATCACAATGCAGTTTTCCCCATTGTGACATCACAATGCCGTTTCCCCCATTGGGACATCACAATGCAGTCTAACCCATTGTGACATCACAATGCAGTTTAACCCATTGTGACATCACAATGCAGTTTTTCCCATTGTGACATCACAATGCAGTTTTTCCCATTGTGACATCACAATGCCCTTTCCCCCATTATGACATCACAATGCCCTTTTCCCCATTGTGATATCACAATGCCCTTTTCCCCAATGTGACATCACAATGCCCATTCCCCCATTGTGACATCACAATGCCCTTTCCCCCATTGTGACATCACAATTCACTTTCCCCCATTGTGACATCACAATGCACTTTTCCCCCATTGTGACATCACAATGCACTTTTCCCCATTGTGACATCACAATGCCCTTTCCCCCATTGTGACATCACAATGCCCTTTTCCCAATTGTGACATCACAATGCCCTTTTCCCTATTGTGACATCACAATGCAGTTTTCCCCATTGTGACATCACAATGCAGTTTTTCCCATTGTGACATCACAATGCCCTTTCCCCCATTGTGACATTACAATGCCCTTTCCCCCATTGTGACATCACAATGCCCTTTCCCCCATTGTGACATCACAATGCCCTTTACCCCATTGTTACATCACAATGCCCTTTCCCCCATTGTGACATCACAATGCAGTTTTCCCCATTGTGACATCACAATGCCCTTTCCCCCATTGTGACATCACAATGCAGTTTTTCCCATTGTGTCATCACAATGCCCTTTCCCCCATTGTGACATCACAATTCACTTTCCCCCATTGTGACATCACAATGCACTTTTCCCCATTGTGACATCACAATGCACTTTTCCCCATTGTGACATCACAATGCCCTTTCCCCCATTGTGACATCACAATGCACTTTTCCCCATTGCGACATCACAATGCCCTTTCCCCCATTGTGACATCACAATGCCCTTTCCCCCATTGTGACATCACAATGCCCTTTCCCCCATTGTGACATCACAATGCACTTTCCCCCATTGTGACATCACAATGCCCTTTCCCCCATTGTGACATCACAATGGCCTTTTTCCCATTGTGACATCACAATGCAGTTTTTCCCATTGTGACATAACAATGCCCATTCCCCATTGTGACATCACAATGCCCTTTCCCCCATTGTGACATCACAATGCAGTTTTTCCCATTGTGTCATCACAATGCCCTTTCCCCCATTGTGACATCACAATTCACTTTCCCCCATTGTGACATCACAATGCACTTTTCCCCCATTGTGACATCACAATGCCCTTTTCCCTATTGTGACATCACAATGCAGTTTTCCCCATTGTGACATCACAATGCAGTTTTTCCCATTGTGACATCACAATGCCCTTTCCCCCATTGTGACATTACAATGCCCTTTCCCCCATTGTGACATCACAATGCCCTTTCCCCCATTGTGACATCACAATGCCCTTTACCCCATTGTTACATCACAATGCCCTTTCCCCCATTGTGACATCACAATGCAGTTTTTCCCATTGTGTCATCACAATGCCCTTTCCCCCATTGTGACATCACAATTCACTTTCCCCCATTGTGACATCACAATGCACTTTTCCCCCATTGTGACATCACAATGCACTTTTCCCCATTGTGACATCACAATGCACTTTTCCCCCATTGTGACATCACAATGCCCTTTCCCCCATTGTGACATCACAATGCAGTTTTTCCCATTGTGTCATCACAATGCCCTTTCCCCCATTGTGACATCACAATGCCCTTTCCCCCATTGTGACATCACAATGCCCTTTCCCCCATTGTGACATCACAATGCACTTTCCACCATTGTGACATCACAATGCCCTTTCCCCGATTGTGACACCACAATGGCCTTTTCCCCATTGTGACATCACAATGCCCTTTCCCCATTGTGACATCACAATGGCCTTTTCCCCATTGTGACATCACAATGCAGTTTTTCCCATTGTGACACAACAATGCCCTTTCCCCCATTGTGACATCACAATGCCCTTTCCCCCATTGTGAAATCACAATGCCCTTTCCCCATTGTGACATCACAATGCAGTTTTCCCCCATTGTGACATCACAATGCACTTTCCCCCATTGTGACATCACAATGCCCTTTCCCCCATTGTGACATCACAATGCCCTTTCCCCCATTGTGACATCACAATGCAGTTTTCCCCATTGTGACATCACAATGCCCTTTCCCCCATTGTGACATCACAATGCAGTTTTCCCCATTGTGACATCACAATGCCCTTTCCCCCATTGTGACATCACAATGCCCTTTTCCCCATTGTGACATCACAATGCCCTTTACCCCATTGTGACATAACAATGCCCTTTCCCCCCTTGTGACATCACAATGCCCTTTCCCCCAATGTGACACCACAATCCACTTTCCCCCATTGTGACATCACAATGCACTTTTCCCCCATTGCGACATCAAAATGCCCTTTCCCCATTGCGACATCACAATGCCCTTTCCCCCATTGTGACATCACAATGCCCTTTTCCTATTGTGACATCACAATGCAGTTTTCCCCATTGTGACATCACAATGCCGTTTCCCCCATTGTGACATCACAATGCAGTTTCCCCCATTGTGACATCACAATGCAGTTTTCCCCATTGTGACATCACAATGCCCTTTCTCCCATTGTGACATCACAATACCCTTTCCCCCATTGTGACATCACAATGCACTTACTCCCATTGTGACATCACAATGCACTTTCCCCCATTGTGACATCACAATGCACTTTTCCCCCATTGTGACATCACAATGCACTTTTCCCCATTGTGACATCACAATGCCCTTTCCCCCATTGTGACATCACAATGCCCTTTCCCCCATTGTGACATCACAATGGCCTTTTTCCCATTGTGACATCACAATGCCCTTTCCCCCATTGTGACATCACAATGCCCTTTCCCCCATTGTGACATCACAATGCCCTTTCCCCCATTGTGACATCACAATGCAGTTTTCCCCATTGTGACATCACAATGCCCATTCCCCCATTGTGACATCACAATGCAGTTTTCCCCATTGTGACATCACAATGCAGTTTTTCCCATTGTGACATCACAATGCCCTTTCCCGCATTGTGACATCACAATGCCCTTTTCCCCCATTGTGACATCACAATGCCTTTTCCCCCATTGTAATATCACAATGCACTTTCCCCCATTGTGACATCACAATGCACTTTTCCCCCATTGCGACATCACAATGCCCTTTCCCCCATTGTGACATCACAATGCCCTTTTTCCTATTGTGACATCACAATGCCCTTTACCGCATTGTGGCATCACAATTCCCTTTCCCCCATTGTGACATCACAATGCCCTCTCCCCCATTGTGACATCACAATGCACTTTTCCCCCATTGTGACATCACAATGCCCTTTCCCCCATTGTGACATCACAATGCCCTTTTCCCCATTGTGACATCACAATGCAGTTTTCCCCATTGTGACATCACAATGCCGTTTCCCCCATTGGGACATCACAATGCAGTCTAACCCATTGTGACATCACAATGCAGTTTAACCCATTGTGACATCACAATGCAGTTTTTCCCTTTGTGACATCACAATGCAGTTTTTCCCATTCTGACATCACAATGCCCTTTCCCCCATTGTGACATCACAATGCCCTTTTCCCCATTGTGACATCACAATGCCCTTTTCCCCATTATGACATCACAATGCAGTTTTTCCCATTGTGACATCACAATGCCCTTTCCCCCATTATGACATCACAATGCCCTTTTCCCCATTGTGATATCACAATGCCCTTTTCCCCAATGTGACATCACAATGCCCATTCCCCCATTGTGACATCACAATGCCCTTTCCCCCATTGTGACATCACAATTCACTTTCCCCCATTGTGACATCACAATGCACTTTTCCCCCATTGTGACATCACAATGCACTTTTCCCCATTGTGACATCACAATGCCCTTTCCCCCATTGTGACATCACAATGCCCTTTCCCCAATTGTGACATCACAATGCCCTTTTCCCTATTGTGACATCACAATGCAGTTTTCCCCATTGTGACATCACAATGCAGTTTTTCTCATTGTGACATCACAATGCCCTTTCCCCCATTGTGACATCACAATGCAGTTTTCCCCATTGTGACATCACAATGCCCTTTCCCCCATTGTGACATCACAATGCAGTTTTTCCCATTGTGTCATCACAATGCCCTTTCCCCCATTGTGACATCACAATTCACTTTCCCCCATTGTGACATCACAATGCACTTTTCCCCCATTGTGACATCACAATGCACTTTTCCCCATTGTGACATCACAATGCCCTTTCCCCCATTGTGACATCACAATGCACTTTTCCCCATTGCGACATCACAATGCCCTTTCCCCCATTGTGACATCACAATGCCCTTTCCCCCATTGTGACATCACAATGCCCTTTCCCCCATTGTGACATCACAATGCACTTTCCCCCATTGTGACATCACAATGCCCTTTCCCCCATTGTGACATCACAATGGCCTTTTTCCCATTGTGACATCACAATGCAGTTTTTCCCATTGTGACATAACAATGCCCTTTCCCCATTGTGACATCACAATGCCCTTTCCCCCATTGTGACATCACAATGCAGTTTTTCCCATTGTGTCATCACAATGCCCTTTCCCCCATTGTGACATCACAATTCACTTTCCCCCATTGTGACATCACAATGCAATTTTCCCCCATTGTGACATCACAATGCCCTTTCCCCCATTGTGACATCACAATGCCCTTTCCCCCATTGTGACATCACAATGCACTTTCCCCCATTGTGACATCACAATGGCCTTTTCCCCATTGTGACATCACAATGCAGTTTTTCCCATTGTGACAAAGCAATGCCCTTTCCCCATTGTGACATCACAATGGCCTTTTCCCCATTGTGACATCACAATGCAGTTTTCCCCATTGTGACATCACAATGCAGTTTTCCCCCATTGTGACATCACAATGCACTTTCCCCCATTGTGACATCACAATGCCCTTTCCCCCATTGTGACATCACAATGCCCTTTCCCCCATTGTGACATCACAATGCAGTTTTCCCCATTGTGACATCACAATGGCCTTTTCCCCATTGTGACATCACAATGCAGTTTTTCCCATTGTGACATAACAATGCCCTTTCCCCCATTGTGACATCACAATGCCCTTTCCCCCATTGTGAAATCACAATGCCCTTTCCCCCATTGTGACATCACAATGCAGTTTTCCCCCACTGTGACATCACAATGCCCTTTCCCCCATTGTGACATTACAATGCCCTTTCCCCCATTGTGACATCAAAATGCCCTTTCCCCATTGCGACATCACAATGCCCTTTCCCCCATTGTGACATCACAATGCCCTTTTCCTATTGTGACATCACAATGCAGTTTTCCCCATTGTGACATCACAATGCCCTTTCCCCCATTGTGACATCACAATGCCCTTTTCCTATTGTGACATCACAATGCAGTTTTCCCCATTGTGACATCACAATGCCGTTTCCCCCATTGTGACATCACAATGCAGTTTCCCCCATTGTGACATCACAATGCAGTTTTCCCCATTGTGACATCACAATGCCCTTTCTCCCATTGTGACATCACAATACCCTTTCCCCCATTGTGACATCACAATGCCCTTTCCCCCATTATGACATCACAATGCCCTTTTCCCCATTGTGATATCACAATGCCCTTTTCCCCAATGTGACATCACAATGCCCTTTCCCCCATTGTGACATCACAATGCCCTTTTCCCCATTGTGACATCACAATTCACTTTCCCCCATTGTGACATCACAATGCACTTTTCCCCATTGTGACATCACAATGCACTTTCCCCCATTGTGACATCACAATGGCCTTTTCCCCATTGTGACATCACAATTCACTTTCCCCCATTGTGACATCACAATGCACTTTTCCCCATTGTGACATCACAATGCACTTTCCCCCATTGTGACATCACAATGGCCTTTTCCCCATTGTGACATCACAATGCAGTTTTCCCCATTGTGACATCACAATGCCCATTCCCCCATTGTGACATCACAATGCCCTTTCCCCCATTGTGACATTACAATGCCCTTTCCCCCATTGTGACATCACAATGCCCTTTCCCCCATTGTTACATCACAATGCCCTTTCCCCCATTGTGACATCACAATGCAGTTTTCCCCATTGTGACATCACAATGCCCTTTCCCCCATTGTGACATCACAATGCAGTTTTTCCCATTGTGACATCACAATGCCCTTTCCCCCATTGTGACATCACAATTCACTTTCCCCCATTGTGACATCACAATGCACTTTTCCCCCATTGTGACATCACAATGCACTTTTCCCCATTGTGACATCACAATGCAGTTTTCCCCATTGTGACATTACAATGCCCTTTCCCCCATTGTGACATCACAATGCACTTTTCCCCCATTGCGACATCACAATGCCCTTTCCCCCATTGTGACATCACAATGCCATTTCCCCCATTGTGACATCACAATGCCCTTTCCCCCATTGTGACATCACAATGCCCTTTCCCCCATTGTGACATCACAATGCACTTTCCCCCATTGTGACATCACAATGGCCTTTTCCCCATTGTGACATCACAATGCAGTTTTTCCCATTGTGACAAAGCAATGCCCTTTCCCCATTGTGACATCACAATGGCCTTTTCCCCATTGTGACATCACAATGCAGTTTTTCCCATTGTGACATAACAATGCCCTTTCCCCCATTGTGACATCACAATGCCCTTTCCCCCATTGTGAAATCACAATGCCCTTTCCCCCATTGTGACATCACAATGCAGTTTTCCCCCATTGTGACATCACAATGCACTTTCCCCCATTGTGACATCACAATGCCCTTTCCCCCATTGTGACATCACAATGCCCTTTCCCCCATTGTGACATCACAATGCAGTTTTCCCCATTGTGACATTACAATGGCCTTTTCCCCATTGTGACATCACAATGCAGTTTTTCCCATTGTGACATAACAATGCCATTTCCCCCATTGTGACATCACAATGCCCTTTCCCCCATTGTGAAATCCCAATGCCCTTTCCCCCATTGTGACATCACAATGCAGTTTTCCCCCACTGTGACATCACAATGCCCTTTCCCCCATTGTGACATTACAATGCCCTTTCCCCCATTGTGACATCAAAATGCCCTTTCCCCATTGCGACATCACAATGCCCTTTCCCCCATTGTGACATCACAATGCCCTTTTCCTATTGTGACATCACAATGCAGTTTTCCCCATTGTGACATCACAATGCCCTTTCCCCCATTGTGACATCACAATGCCCTTTTCCTATTGTGACATCACAATGCAGTTTTCCCCATTGTGACATCACAATGCCGTTTCCCCCATTGTGACATCACAATGCAGTTTCCCCCATTGTGACATCACAATGCAGTTTTCCCCATTGTGACATCACAATGCCCTTTCTCCCATTGTGACATCACAATACCCTTTCCCCCATTGTGACATCACAATGCCCTTTCCCCCATTATGACATCACAATGCCCTTTTCCCCATTGTGATATCACAATGTCCTTTTCCCCAATGTGACATCACAATGCCCTTTCCCCCATTGTGACATCACAATGCCCTTTTCCCCATTGTGACATCACAATTCACTTTCCCCCATTGTGACATCACAATGCACTTTTCCCCATTGTGACATCACAATGCACTTTTCCCCATTGTGACATCACAATGCCCTTTCCCCCATTGTGACATCACAATGCCCTTTCCCCAATTGTGACATCACAATGCCCTTTTCCCTATTGTGACATCACAATGCAGTTTTCCCCATTGTGACATCACAATGCAGTTTTTCCCATTGTGACATCACAATGCCCTTTCCCCCATTGTGACATTACAATGCCCTTTCCCCCATTGTGACATCACAATGCCCTTTCCCCCATTGTGACATCACAATGCCCTTTCCCCCATTGTGACATCACAATGGCCTTTACCCCATTGTTACATCACAATGCCCTTTCCCCCATTGTGACATCACAATGCAGTTTTTCCCATTGTGTCATCACAATGCCCTTTCCCCCATTGTGACATCACAATTCACTTTCCCCCATTGTGACATCACAATGCACTTTTCCCCCATTGTGACATCACAATGCACGTTTCCCCATTGTGACATCACAATGCACTTTTCCCCCATTGCGACATCACAATGCACTTTTCCCCATTGTGACATCACAATGCCCTTTCCCCCATTGTGAAATCACAATGCACTTTTCCCCCATTGTGACATCACAATGCCCTTTCCCCCATTGTGAGATCACAATGGCCTTTTTCCCATTGTGACATCACAATGCCCTTTCCCCCATTGTGACATCACAATGCCCTTTCCCCCATTGTGACATCGCAATGCCCTTTCCCCCATTGTGACATCACAATGCCATTTCCCCCATTGTGACATCACAATGCCCTTTCCCCCATTGTGACATCACAATGCCCTTTCCCCCATTGTGACATCACAATGCACTTTCCACCATTGTGACATCACAATGCCCTTTCCCCGATTGTGACACCACAATGGCCTTTTCCCCATTGTGACATCACAATGCCCTTTCCCCATTGTGACATCACAATGGCCTTTTCCCCATTGTGACATCACAATGCAGTTTTTCCCATTGTGACATAACAATGCCCTTTCCCCCATTGTGACATCACAATGCCCTTTCCCCCATTGTGAAATCACAATGCCCTTTCCCCATTGTGACATCACAATGCAGTTTTCCCCCATTGTGACATCACAATGCACTTTCCCCCATTGTGACATCACAATGCCCTTTCCCCCATTGTGACATCACAATGCCCTTTCCCCCATTGTGACATCACAATGCAGTTTTCCCCATTGTGACATCACAATGCCCTTTCCCCCATTGTGACATCACAATGCAGTTTTCCCCATTGTGACATCACAATGCCCTTTCCCCCATTGTGACATCACAATGCCCTTTTCCCCATTGTGACATCACAATGCCCTTTACCCCATTGTGACATAACAATGCCCTTTCCCCCATTGTGACATCACAATGCCCTTTCCCCCGATGTGACATCACAATCCACTTTCCCCCATGCACTTTTCCCCCATTGCGACATCAAAATGCCCTTTCCCCATTGCGACATCACAATGCCCTTTCCCCCATTGTGACATCACAATGCCCTTTTCCTATTGTGACATCACAATGCAGTTTTCCCCATTGTGACATCACAATGCCGTTTCCCCCATTGTGACATCACAATGCAGTTTCCCCCATTGTGACATCACAATGCAGTTTTCCCCATTGTGACATCACAATGCCCTTTCTCCCATTGTGACATCACAATACCCTTTCCCCCATTGTGACATCACAATGCACTTACTCCCATTGTGACATCACAATGCACTTTCCCCCATTGTGACATCACAATGCACTTTTCCCCCATTGTGACATCACAATGCACTTTTCCCCATTGTGACATCACAATGCCCTTTCCCCCATTGTGAAATCACAATGCATTTTTCCCCCATTGTGACATCACAATGCCCTTTCCCCCATTGTGACATCACAATGGCCTTTTTCCCATTGTGACATCACAATGCCCTTTCCCCCATTGTGACATCACAATGCCCTTTCCCCCATTGTGACATCACAATGTCCTTTTCCCCAATGTGACATCACAATGCCCTTTCCCCCATTGTGACATCACAATGCCCTTTTCCCCATTGTGACATCACAATTCACTTTCCCCCATTGTGACATCACAATGCACTTTTCCCCATTGTGACATCACAATGCACTTTTCCCCATTGTGACATCACAATGCCCTTTCCCCCATTGTGACATCACAATGCCCTTTCCCCAATTGTGACATCACAATGCCCTTTTCCCTATTGTGACATCACAATGCAGTTTTCCCCATTGTGACATCACAATGCAGTTTTTCCCATTGTGACATCACAATGCCCTTTCCCCCATTGTGACATTACAATGCCCTTTCCCCCATTGTGACATCACAATGCCCTTTCCCCCATTGTGACATCACAATGCCCTTTCCCCCATTGTGACATCACAATGGCCTTTACCCCATTGTTACATCACAATGCCCTTTCCCCCATTGTGACATCACAATGCAGTTTTTCCCATTGTGTCATCACAATGCCCTTTCCCCCATTGTGACATCACAATTCACTTTCCCCCATTGTGACATCACAATGCACTTTTCCCCCATTGTGACATCACAATGCACGTTTCCCCATTGTGACATCACAATGCACTTTTCCCCCATTGCGACATCACAATGCACTTTTCCCCATTGTGACATCACAATGCCCTTTCCCCCATTGTGAAATCACAATGCACTTTTCCCCCATTGTGACATCACAATGCCCTTTCCCCCATTGTGAGATCACAATGGCCTTTTTCCCATTGTGACATCACAATGCCCTTTCCCCCATTGTGACATCACAATGCCCTTTCCCCCATTGTGACATCGCAATGCCCTTTCCCCCATTGTGACATCACAATGCCATTTCCCCCATTGTGACATCACAATGCCCTTTCCCCCATTGTGACATCACAATGCCCTTTCCCCCATTGTGACATCACAATGCACTTTCCACCATTGTGACATCACAATGCCCTTTCCCCGATTGTGACACCACAATGGCCTTTTCCCCATTGTGACATCACAATGCCCTTTCCCCATTGTGACATCACAATGGCCTTTTCCCCATTGTGACATCACAATGCAGTTTTTCCCATTGTGACATAACAATGCCCTTTCCCCCATTGTGACATCACAATGCCCTTTCCCCCATTGTGAAATCACAATGCCCTTTCCCCATTGTGACATCACAATGCAGTTTTCCCCCATTGTGACATCACAATGCACTTTCCCCCATTGTGACATCACAATGCCCTTTCCCCCATTGTGACATCACAATGCCCTTTCCCCCATTGTGACATCACAATGCAGTTTTCCCCATTGTGACATCACAATGCCCTTTCCCCCATTGTGACATCACAATGCAGTTTTCCCCATTGTGACATCACAATGCCCTTTCCCCCATTGTGACATCACAATGCCCTTTTCCCCATTGTGACATCACAATGCCCTTTACCCCATTGTGACATAACAATGCCCTTTCCCCCATTGTGACATCACAATGCCCTTTCCCCCGATGTGACATCACAATCCACTTTCCCCCATGCACTTTTCCCCCATTGCGACATCAAAATGCCCTTTCCCCATTGCGACATCACAATGCCCTTTCCCCCATTGTGACATCACAATGCCCTTTTCCTATTGTGACATCACAATGCAGTTTTCCCCATTGTGACATCACAATGCCGTTTCCCCCATTGTGACATCACAATGCAGTTTCCCCCATTGTGACATCACAATGCAGTTTTCCCCATTGTGACATCACAATGCCCTTTCTCCCATTGTGACATCACAATACCCTTTCCCCCATTGTGACATCACAATGCACTTACTCCCATTGTGACATCACAATGCACTTTCCCCCATTGTGACATCACAATGCACTTTTCCCCCATTGTGACATCACAATGCACTTTTCCCCATTGTGACATCACAATGCCCTTTCCCCCATTGTGAAATCACAATGCATTTTTCCCCCATTGTGACATCACAATGCCCTTTCCCCCATTGTGACATCACAATGGCCTTTTTCCCATTGTGACATCACAATGCCCTTTCCCCCATTGTGACATCACAATGCCCTTTCCCCCATTGTGACATCACAATGGCCTTTACCCCATTGTTACATCACAATGCCCTTTCCCCCATTGTGACATCACAATGCAGTTTTTCCCATTGTGTCATCACAATGCCCTTTCCCCCATTGTGACATCACAATTCACTTTCCCCCATTGTGACATCACAATGCACTTTTCCCCCATTGTGACATCACAATGCACGTTTCCCCATTGTGACATCACAATGCACTTTTCCCCCATTGCGACATCACAATGCACTTTTCCCCATTGTGACATCACAATGCCCTTTCCCCCATTGTGAAATCACAATGCACTTTTCCCCCATTGTGACATCACAATGCCCTTTCCCCCATTGTGAGATCACAATGGCCTTTTTCCCATTGCGACATCACAATGCCCTTTCCCCCATTGTGACATCACAATGCCCTTTCCCCCATTGTGACATCGCAATGCCCTTTCCCCCATTGTGACATCACAATGCCATTTCCCCCATTGTGACATCACAATGCCCTTTCCCCCATTGTGACATCACAATGCCCTTTCCCCCATTGTGACATCACAATGCACTTTCCACCATTGTGACATCACAATGCCCTTTCCCCGATTGTGACACCACAATGGCCTTTTCCCCATTGTGACATCACAATGCCCTTTCCCCATTGTGACATCACAATGGCCTTTTCCCCATTGTGACATCACAATGCAGTTTTTCCCATTGTGACATAACAATGCCCTTTCCCCCATTGTGACATCACAATGCCCTTTCCCCCATTGTGAAATCACAATGCCCTTTCCCCATTGTGACATCACAATGCAGTTTTCCCCCATTGTGACATCACAATGCACTTTCCCCCATTGTGACATCACAATGCCCTTTCCCCCATTGTGACATCACAATGCCCTTTCCCCCATTGTGACATCACAATGCAGTTTTCCCCATTGTGACATCACAATGCCCTTTCCCCCATTGTGACATCACAATGCAGTTTTCCCCATTGTGACATCACAATGCCCTTTCCCCCATTGTGACATCACAATGCCCTTTTCCCCATTGTGACATCACAATGCCCTTTACCCCATTGTGACATAACAATGCCCTTTCCCCCATTGTGACATCACAATGCCCTTTCCCCCGATGTGACATCACAATCCACTTTCCCCCATTGTGACATCACAATGCACTTTTCCCCCATTGCGACATCAAAATGCCCTTTCCCCATTGCGACATCACAATGCCCTTTCCCCCATTGTGACATCACAATGCCCTTTTCCTATTGTGACATCACAATGCAGTCTTCCCCATTGTGACATCACAATGCCGTTTCCCCCATTGTGACATCACAATGCAGTTTCCCCCATTGTGACATCACAATGCAGTTTTCCCCATTGTGACATCACAATGCCCTTTCTCCCATTGTGACATCACAATACCCTTTCCCCCATTGTGACATCACAATGCACTTACTCCCATTGTGACATCACAATGCACTTTCCCCCATTGTGACATCACAATGCACTTTTCCCCCATTGTGACATCACAATGCACTTTTCCCCATTGTGACATCACAATGCCCTTTCCCCCATTGTGAAATCACAATGCATTTTTCCCCCATTGTGACATCACAATGCCCTTTCCCCCATTGTGACATCACAATGGCCTTTTTCCCATTGTGACATCACAATGCCCTTTCCCCCATTGTGACATCACAATGCCCTTTCCCCCATTGTGACATCGCAATGCCCTTTCCCCCATTGTGACATCACAATGCAGTTTTCCCCATTGTGACATCACAATGCCCATTCCCCCATTGTGACATCACAATGCAGTTTTCCCCATTGTGACATCACAATGCAGTTTTTCCCATTGTGACATCACAATGCCCTTTCCCCCATTGTGACATCACAATGCCTTTTCCCCCATTGTGATATCACAATGCACTTTCCCCCATTGTGACATCACAATGCACTTTTCCCCCATTGCGACATCACAATGCCCTTTCCCCCATTGTGACATCACAATGCCCTTTTTCCTATTGTGACATCACAATGCCCTTTACCGCATTGTGGCATCACAATTCCCTTTCCCCCATTGTGACATCACAATGCCCTCTCCCCCATTGTGACATCACAATGCACTTTTCCCCCATTGTGACATCACAATGCCCTTTCCCCCATTGTGACATCACAATGCCCTTTTCCCCATTGTGACATCACAATGCAGTTTTCCCCATTGTGACATCACAATGCCGTTTCCCCCATTGGGACATCACAATGCAGTCTAACCCATTGTGACATCACAATGCAGTTTAACCCATTGTGACATCACAATGCAGTTTTTCCCATTGTGACATCACAATGCAGTTTTTCCCATTCTGACATCACAATGCCCTTTCCCCCATTGTGACATCACAATGCCCTTTTCCCCATTGTGACATCACAATGCCCTTTTCCCCATTATGACATCACAATGCAGTTTTTCCCATTGTGACATCACAATGCCCATTCCCCCATTGTGACATCACAATGCCCTTTCCCCCATTGTGACATCACAATTCACTTTCCCCCATTGTGACATCACAATGCACTTTTCCCCCATTGTGACATCACAATGCACTTTTCCCCATTGTGACATCACAATGCCCTTTCCCCCATTGTGACATCACAATGCCCTTTCCCCAATTGTGACATCACAATGCCCTTTTCCCTATTGTGACATCACAATGCAGTTTTCCCCATTGTGACATCACAATGCAGTTTTTCCCATTGTGACATCACAATGCCCTTTCCCCCATTGTGACATCACAATGCAGTTTTCCCCATTGTGACATCACAATGCCCTTTCCCCCATTGTGACATCACAATGCAGTTTTTCCCATTGTGTCATCACAATGCCCTTTCCCCCATTGTGACATCACAATTCACTTTCCCCCATTGTGACATCACAATGCACTTTCCCCCATTGTGACATCACAATGCACTTTTCCCCATTGTGACATCACAATGCACTTTTCCCCATTGTGACATCACAATGCCCTTTCCCCCATTGTGACATCACAATGCACTTTTCCCCATTGCGACATCACAATGCCCTTTCCCCCATTGTGACATCACAATGCCCTTTCCCCCATTGTGACATCACAATGCCCTTTCCCCCATTGTGACATCACAATGCCCTTTCCCCCATTGTGACATCACAATGCACTTTCCCCCATTGTGACATCACAATGCCCTTTCCCCCATTGTGACATCACAATGGCCTTTTTCCCATTGTGACATCACAATGCAGTTTTTCCCATTGTGACATAACAATGCCCTTTCCCCATTGTGACATCACAATGCCCTTTCCCCCATTGTGACATCACAATGCAGTTTTTCCCATTGTGTCATCACAATGCCCTTTCCCCCATTGTGACATCACAATTCACTTTCCCCCATTGTGACATCACAATGCAATTTTCCCCCATTGTGACATCACAATGCCCTTTCCCCCATTGTGACATCACAATGGCCTTTTTCCCATTGTGACATCACAATGCCCTTTCCCCCATTGTGACATCACAATGCCCTTTCCCCCATTGTGACATCGCAATGCCCTTTCCCCCATTGTGACATCACAATGCAGTTTTCCCCATTGTGACATCACAATGCCCATTCCCCCATTGTGACATCACAATGCAGTTTTCCCCATTGTGACATCACAATGCAGTTTTTCCCATTGTGACATCACAATGCCCTTTCCCCCATTGTGACATCACAATGCCCTTTTCCCCCATTGTGACATCACAATGCCTTTTCCCCCATTGTGATATCACAATGCACTTTCCCCCATTGTGACATCACAATGCACTTTTCCCCCATTGTGACATCACAATGCCCTTTTCCCTATTGTGACATCACAATGCCCTTTACCCCATTGTGGCATCACAATTCCCTTTCCCCCATTGTGACATCACAATGCCCTCTCCCCCATTGTGACATCACAATGCACTTTTCCCCCATTGTGACATCACAATGCCCTTTCCCCCATTGTGACATCACAATGCCCTTTTCCCCATTGTGACATCACAATGCAGTCTTCCCCATTGTGACATCACAATGCCGTTTCCCCCATTGGGACATCACAATGCAGTTTAACCCATTGTGACATCACAATGCAGTTTAACCCATTGTGACATCACAAAGCAGTTTTTCCCATTGTGACATCACAATGCAGTTTTTTACATTCTGACATCACAATGCCCTTTCCCCCATTGTGACATCACAATGCCCTTTCCCCATTGTGACATCACAATGCCCTTTTCCCCATTGTGACATCACAATGCCCTTTTCCCCATTATGACATCACAATGCAGTTTTTCAGATTGTGACATCACAATGCCCTTTCCCCCATTATGACATCACAATGCCCTTTTCCCCATTGTGATATCACAATGCCCTTTTCCCCAATGTGACATCACAATGCCCTTTCCCCCATTGTGACATCACAATGCCCTTTCCCCCATTGTGACATCACAATTCACTTTCCCCCATTGTGACATCACAATGCACTTTTCCCCCATTGTGACATCACAATGCACTTTTCCCCATTGTGACATCACAATGCCTTTTCCCCCATTGTGATATCACAATGCACTTTCCCCCATTGTGACATCACAATGCACTTTTCCCCCATTGTGACATCACAATGCCCTTTTCCCTATTGTGACATCACAATGCCCTTTACCCCATTGTGGCATCACAATTCCCTTTCCCCCATTGTGACATCACAATGCCCTCTCCCCCATTGTGACATCACAATGCACTTTTCCCCCATTGTGACATCACAATGCCCTTTCCCCCATTGTGACATCACAATGCCCTTTTCCCCATTGTGACATCACAATGCAGTCTTCCCCATTGTGACATCACAATGCCGTTTCCCCCATTGGGACATCACAATGCAGTTTAACCCATTGTGACATCACAATGCAGTTTAACCCATTGTGACATCACAAAGCAGTTTTTCCCATTGTGACATCACAATGCAGTTTTTTACATTCTGACATCACAATGCCCTTTCCCCCATTGTGACATCACAATGCCCTTTCCCCATTGTGACATCACAATGCCCTTTTCCCCATTGTGACATCACAATGCCCTTTTCCCCATTATGACATCACAATGCAGTTTTTCAGATTGTGACATCACAATGCCCTTTCCCCCATTATGACATCACAATGCCCTTTTCCCCATTGTGATATCACAATGCCCTTTTCCCCAATGTGACATCACAATGCCCTTTCCCCCATTGTGACATCACAATGCCCTTTCCGCCATTGTGACATCACAATGCCCTTTCCCCAATTGTGACATCACAATGCCCTTTTCCCTATTGTGACATCACAATGCAGTTTTCCCCATTGTGACATCACAATGCAGTTTTTCCCATTGTGACATCACAATGCCCTTTCCCCCATTGTGACATTACAATGCCCTTTCCCCCATTGTGACATCACAATGCCCTTTCCCCCATTGTGACATCACAATGCCCTTTCCCCCATTGTGACATCACAATGCCCTTTCCCCCATTGTTACATCACAATGCCATTTCCCCCATTGTGACATCACAATGCAGTTTTCCCCATTGTGACATCACAATGCCCTTTCCCCCATTGTGACATCACAATGCAGTTTTTCCCATTGTGTCATCACAATGCCCTTTCCCCCATTGTGACATCACAATTCACTTTCCCCTATTGTGACATCACAATGCACTTTTCCCCCATTGTGACATCACAATGCACTTTTCCCCATTGTGACATCACAATGCACTTTTCCCCATTGTGACATCACAATGCCCTTTCCCCCATTGTGACATCACAATGCACTTTTCCCCCATTGCGACATCACAATGCCCTTTATCCCATTGTGACATCACAATGCCATTTCCCCCATTGTGACATCACAATGCCCTTTCCCCCATTGTGACATCACAATGCCCTTTCCCCCATTGTGACATCACAATGCCCTTTCCCCCATTGTGACATCACAATGCACTTTCCCCCATTGTGACATCACAATGCCCTTTCCCCCATTGTGACATCACAATGGCCTTTTCCCCATTGTGACATCACAATGCAGTTTTTCCCATTGTGACATAACAATGCCCTTTCCCCATTGTGACATCACAATGGCCTTTTCCCCATTGTGACATCACAATGCAGTTTTTCCCATTGTGACATCACAATGCAGTTTTTCCCATTGTGACATCACAATGCCCTTTCCCCCATTGTGAAATCACAATGCCCTTTCCCCCATTGTGACATCACAATGCAGTTACCCCCATTGTGACATCACAATGTACTTTCCCCCATTGTGACATCACAATGCCATTTCCCCCATTGTGACATCACAATGCCCTTTCCCCATTGTGACTTCATAATGCAGTTTTCCCCATTGTGACATCACAATGCCCTTTCCCCCATTGTGACATCACAATGCCCTTTTCCCCATTGTGACATCACAATGCCCTTTCCCCCATTGTGAAATCACAATGCCCTTTCCCCCATTGTGAAATCACAATGCCCTTTCCCCCATTGTGACATCACAATGCAGTTTTCCCCCATTGTGACATCACAATGCACTTTCCCCCATTGTGACATCACAATGCCCTTTCCCCCATTGTGACATCACAATGCCCTTTCCCCCATTGTGACATCACAATGCAGTTTTCCCCATTGTGACATCACAATGGCCTTTTCCCCATTGTGACATCACAATGCAGTTTTTCCCATTGTGACATAACAATGCCCTTTCCCCCATTGTGACATCACAATGCCCTTTCCCCCATTGTGACATCACAATGCAGTTTTCCCCCACTGTGACATCACAATGCCCTTTCCCCCATTGTGACATCACAATGCCCTTTTCCTATTGTGACATCACAATGCAGTTTTCCCCATTGTGACATCACAATGCCGTTTCCCCCATTGTGACATCACAATGCAGTTTCCCCCATTGTGACATCACAATGCAGTTTTCCTCATTGTGACATCACAATGCCCTTTCTCCCATTGTGACATCACAATACCCTTTCCCCCATTGTGACATCACAATGCACTTACTCCCATTGTGACATCACAATGCACTTTCCCCCATTGTGACATCACAATGCACTTTTCCCCCATTGTGACATCACAATGCACTTTTCCCCATTGTGACATCACAATGCCCTTTCCCCCATTGTGAAATCACAATGCACTTTTCCCCCATTGTGACATCACAATGCCCTTTCCCCCATTGTGACATCACAATGGCCTTTTTCCCATTGTGACATCACAATGCCTTTTCCCCCATTGTGACATCACAATGCCCTTTCCCCCATTGTGACATCGCAATGCCCTTTCCCCCATTGTGACATCACAATGCAGTTTTCCCCATTGTGACATCACAATGCCCATTCCCCCATTGTGACATCACAATGCAGTTTTCCCCATTGTGACATCACAATGCAGTTTTTCCCATTGTGACATCACAATGCCCTTTCCCCCATTGTGACATCACAATGCCCTTTTCCCCCATTGTGACATCACAATGCCTTTTCCCCCATTGTGATATCACAATGCACTTTCCCCCATTGTGACATCACAATGCACTTTTCCCCCATTGCGACATCACAATGCCCTTTCCCCCATTGTGACATCACAATGCCCTTTTTCCTATTGTGACATCACAATGCCCTTTACCGCATTGTGGCATCACAATTCCCTTTCCCCCATTGTGACATCACAATGCAGTTTTCCCCATTGTGACATCACAATGCCGTTTCCCCCATTGGGACATCACAATGCAGTCTAACCCATTGTGACATCACAATGCAGTTTAACCCATTGTGACATCACAATGCAGTTTTTCCCATTGTGACATCACAATGCAGTTTTTCCCATTCTGACATCACAATGCCCTTTCCCCCATTGTGACATCACAATGCCCTTTTCCCCATTGTGACATCACAATGCCCTTTTCCCCATTATGACATCACAATGCAGTTTTTCCCATTGTGACATCACAATGCCCTTTCCCCCATTATGACATCACAATGCCCTTTTCCCCATTGTGATATCACAATGCCCTTTTCCCCAATGTGACATCACAATGCCCATTCCCCCATTGTGACATCACAATGCCCTTTCCCCCATTGTGACATCACAATTCACTTTCCCCCATTGTGACATCACAATGCACTTTTCCCCCATTGTGACATCACAATGCACTTTTCCCCATTGTGACATCACAATGCCCTTTCCCCCATTGTGACATCACAATGCCCTTTCCCCAATTGTGACATCACAATGCCCTTTTCCCTATTGTGACATCACAATGCAGTTTTCCCCATTGTGACATCACAATGCAGTTTTTCCCATTGTGACATCACAATGCCCTTTCCCCCATTGTGACATCACAATGCAGTTTTCCCCATTGTGACATCACAATGCCCTTTCCCCCATTGTGACATCACAATGCAGTTTTTCCCATTGTGTCATCACAATGCCCTTTCCCCCATTGTGACATCACAATTCACTTTCCCCCATTGTGACATCACAATGCACTTTTCCCCCATTGTGACATCACAATGCACTTTTCCCCATTGTGACATCACAATGCACTTTTCCCCATTGTGACATCACAATGCCCTTTCCCCCATTGTGACATCACAATGCACTTTTCCCCATTGCGACATCACAATGCCCTTTCCCCCATTGTGACATCACAATGCCCTTTCCCCCATTGTGACATCACAATGCCCTTTCCCCCATTGTGACATCACAATGCCCTTTCCCCCATTGTGACATCACAATGCACTTTCCCCCATTGTGACATCACAATGCCCTTTCCCCCATTGTGACATCACAATGGCCTTTTTCCCATTGTGACATCACAATGCAGTTTTTCCCATTGTGACATAACAATGCCCTTTCCCCATTGTGACATCACAATGCCCTTTCCCCCATTGTGACATCACAATGCAGTTTTTCCCATTGTGTCATCACAATGCCCTTTCCCCCATTGTGACATCACAATTCACTTTCCCCCATTGTGACATCACAATGCAATTTTCCCCCATTGTGACATCACAATGCCCTTTCCCCCATTGTGACATCACAATGGCCTTTTTCCCATTGTGACATCACAATGCCCTTTCCCCCATTGTGACATCACAATGCCCTTTCCCCCATTGTGACATCGCAATGCCCTTTCCCCCATTGTGACATCACAATGCAGTTTTCCCCATTGTGACATCACAATGCCCATTCCCCCATTGTGACATCACAATGCAGTTTTCCCCATTGTGACATCACAATGCAGTTTTTCCCATTGTGACATCACAATGCCCTTTCCCCCATTGTGACATCACAATGCCCTTTTCCCCCATTGTGACATCACAATGCCTTTTCCCCCATTGTGATATCACAATGCACTTTCCCCCATTGTGACATCACAATGCACTTTTCCCCCATTGTGACATCACAATGCCCTTTTCCCTATTGTGACATCACAATGCCCTTTACCCCATTGTGGCATCACAATTCCCTTTCCCCCATTGTGACATCACAATGCCCTCTCCCCCATTGTGACATCACAATGCACTTTTCCCCCATTGTGACATCACAATGCCCTTTCCCCCATTGTGACATCACAATGCCCTTTTCCCCATTGTGACATCACAATGCAGTCTTCCCCATTGTGACATCACAATGCCGTTTCCCCCATTGGGACATCACAATGCAGTTTAACCCATTGTGACATCACAATGCAGTTTAACCCATTGTGACATCACAAAGCAGTTTTTCCCATTGTGACATCACAATGCAGTTTTTTACATTCTGACATCACAATGCCCTTTCCCCCATTGTGACATCACAATGCCCTTTCCCCATTGTGACATCACAATGCCCTTTTCCCCATTGTGACATCACAATGCCCTTTTCCCCATTATGACATCACAATGCAGTTTTTCAGATTGTGACATCACAATGCCCTCTCCCCCATTATGACATCACAATGCCCTTTTCCCCATTGTGATATCACAATGCCCTTTTCCCCAATGTGACATCACAATGCCCTTTCCCCCATTGTGACATCACAATGCCCTTTCCCCCATTGTGACATCACAATTCACTTTCCCCCATTGTGACATCACAATGCACTTTTCCCCCATTGTGACATCACAATGCACTTTTCCCCATTGTGACATCACAATGCCCTTTCCGCCATTGTGACATCACAATGCCCTTTCCCCAATTGTGACATCACAATGCCCTTTTCCCTATTGTGACATCACAATGCAGTTTTCCCCATTGTGACATCACAATGCAGTTTTTCCCATTGTGACATCACAATGCCCTTTCCCCCATTGTGACATTACAATGCCCTTTCCCCCATTGTGACATCACAATGCCCTTTCCCCCATTGTGACATCACAATGCCCTTTCCCCCATTGTGACATCACAATGCCCTTTCCCCCATTGTGACATCACAATGCCCTTTCCCCCATTGTTACATCACAATGCCATTTCCCCCATTGTGACATCACAATGCAGTTTTCCCCATTGTGACATCACAATGCCCTTTCCCCCATTGTGACATCACAATGCAGTTTTTCCCATTGTGTCATCACAATGCCCTTTCCCCCATTGTGACATCACAATTCACTTTCCCCTATTGTGACATCACAATGCACTTTTCCCCCATTGTGACATCACAATGCACTTTTCCCCATTGTGACATCACAATGCACTTTTCCCCATTGTGACATCACAATGCCCTTTCCCCCATTGTGACATCACAATGCACTTTTCCCCCATTGCGACATCACAATGCCCTTTATCCCATTGTGACATCACAATGCCATTTCCCCCATTGTGACATCACAATGCCCTTTCCCCCATTGTGACATCACAATGCCCTTTCCCCCATTGTGACATCACAATGCCCTTTCCCCCATTGTGACATCACAATGCACTTTCCCCCATTGTGACATCACAATGCCCTTTCCCCCATTGTGACATCACAATGGCCTTTTCCCCATTGTGACATCACAATGCAGTTTTTCCCATTGTGACATAACAATGCCCTTTCCCCATTGTGACATCACAATGGCCTTTTCCCCATTGTGACATCACAATGCAGTTTTTCCCATTGTGACATCACAATGCAGTTTTTCCCATTGTGACATCACAATGCCCTTTCCCCCATTGTGAAATCACAATGCCCTTTCCCCCATTGTGACATCACAATGCAGTTACCCCCATTGTGACATCACAATGTACTTTCCCCCATTGTGACATCACAATGCCATTTCCCCCATTGTGACATCACAATGCCCTTTCCCCATTGTGACTTCATAATGCAGTTTTCCCCATTGTGACATCACAATGCCCTTTCCCCCATTGTGACATCACAATGCCCTTTTCCCCATTGTGACATCACAATGCCCTTTCCCCCATTGTGAAATCACAATGCCCTTTCCCCCATTGTGAAATCACAATGCCCTTTCCCCCATTGTGACATCACAATGCAGTTTTCCCCCATTGTGACATCACAATGCACTTTCCCCCATTGTGACATCACAATGCCCTTTCCCCCATTGTGACATCACAATGCCCTTTCCCCCATTGTGACATCACAATGCAGTTTTCCCCATTGTGACATCACAATGGCCTTTTCCCCATTGTGACATCACAATGCAGTTTTTCCCATTGTGACATAACAATGCCCTTTCCCCCATTGTGACATCACAATGCCCTTTCCCCCATTGTGAAATCACAATGCCCTTTCCCCCATTGTGACATCACAATGCAGTTTTCCCCCACTGTGACATCACAATGCCCTTTCCCCCATTGTGACATCACAATGCCCTTTTCCTATTGTGACATCACAATGCAGTTTTCCCCATTGTGACATCACAATGCCGTTTCCCCCATTGTGACATCACAATGCAGTTTCCCCCATTGTGACATCACAATGCAGTTTTCCTCATTGTGACATCACAATGCCCTTTCTCCCATTGTGACATCACAATACCCTTTCCCCCATTGTGACATCACAATGCACTTACTCCCATTGTGACATCACAATGCACTTTCCCCCATTGTGACATCACAATGCACTTTTCCCCCATTGTGACATCACAATGCACTTTTCCCCATTGTGACATCACAATGCCCTTTCCCCCATTGTGAAATCACAATGCACTTTTCCCCCATTGTGACATCACAATGCCCTTTCCCCCATTGTGACATCACAATGGCCTTTTTCCCATTGTGACATCACAATGCCTTTTCCCCCATTGTGACATCACAATGCCCTTTCCCCCATTGTGACATCGCAATGCCCTTTCCCCCATTGTGACATCACAATGCAGTTTTCCCCATTGTGACATCACAATGCCCATTCCCCCATTGTGACATCACAATGCAGTTTTCCCCATTGTGACATCACAATGCAGTTTTTCCCATTGTGACATCACAATGCCCTTTCCCCCATTGTGACATCACAATGCCCTTTTCCCCCATTGTGACATCACAATGCCTTTTCCCCCATTGTGATATCACAATGCACTTTCCCCCATTGTGACATCACAATGCACTTTTCCCCCATTGCGACATCACAATGCCCTTTCCCCCATTGTGACATCACAATGCCCTTTTTCCTATTGTGACATCACAATGCCCTTTACCGCATTGTGGCATCACAATTCCCTTTCCCCCATTGTGACATCACAATGCCCTCTCCCCCATTGTGACATCACAATGCACTTTTCCCCCATTGTGACATCACAATGCCCTTTCCCCCATTGTGACATCACAATGCCCTTTTCCCCATTGTGACATCACAATGCAGTTTTCCCCATTGTGACATCACAATGCCGTTTCCCCCATTGGGACATCACAATGCAGTCTAACCCATTGTGACATCACAATGCAGTTTAACCCATTGTGACATCACAATGCAGTTTTTCCCATTGTGACATCACAATGCAGTTTTTCCCATTCTGACATCACAATGCCCTTTCCCCCATTGTGACATCACAATGCCCTTTTCCCCATTGTGACATCACAATGCCCTTTTCCCCATTATGACATCACAATGCAGTTTTTCCCATTGTGACATCACAATGCCCTTTCCCCCATTATGACATCACAATGCCCTTTTCCCCATTGTGATATCACAATGCCCTTTTCCCCAATGTGACATCACAATGCCCATTCCCCCATTGTGACATCACAATGCCCTTTCCCCCATTGTGACATCACAATTCACTTTCCCCCATTGTGACATCACAATGCACTTTTCCCCCATTGTGAGATCACAATGCACTTTTCCCCATTGTGACATCACAATGCCCTTTCCCCCATTGTGACATCACAATGCCCTTTTCCCAATTGTGACATCACAATGCCCTTTTCCCTATTGTGACATCACAATGCAGTTTTCCCCATTGTGACATCACAATGCAGTTTTTCCCATTGTGACATCACAATGCCCTTTCCCCCATTGTGACATTACAATGCCCTTTCCCCCATTGTGACATCACAATGCCCTTTCCCCCATTGTGAAATCACAATGCCCTTTACCCCATTGTTACATCACAATGCCCTTTCCCCCATTGTGACATCACAATGCAGTTTTCCCCATTGTGACATCACAATGCCCTTTCCCCCATTGTGACATCACAATGCAGTTTTTCCCATTGTGTCATCACAATGCCCTTTCCCCCATTGTGACATCACAATTCACTTTCCCCCATTGTGACATCACAATGCACTTTTCCCCCATTGTGACATCACAATGCACTTTTCCCCATTGTGACATCACAATGCACTTTTCCCCATTGTGACATCACAATGCCCTTTCCCCCATTGTGACATCACAATGCACTTTTCCCCATTGCGACATCACAATGCCCTTTCCCCCATTGTGACATCACAATGCCCTTTCCACCATTGTGACATCACAATGCCCTTTCCCCCATTGTGACATCACAATGCACTTTCCCCCATTGTGACATCACAATGCCCTTTCCCCCATTGTGACATCACAATGGCCTTTTTCCCATTGTGACATCACAATGCAGTTTTTCCCATTGTGACATAACAATGCCCTTTCCCCATTGTGACATCACAATGCCCTTTCCCCCATTGTGACATCACAATGCAGTTTTTCCCATTGTGTCATCACAATGCCCTTTCCCCCATTGTGACATCACAATTCACTTTCCCCCATTGTGACATCACAATGCAATTTTCCCCCATTGTGACATCACAATGCCCTTTCCCCCATTGTGACATCACAATGGCCTTTTTCCCATTGTGACATCACAATGCCCTTTCCCCCATTGTGACATCACAATGCCCTTTCCCCCATTGTGACATCGCAATGCCCTTTCCCCCATTGTGACATCACAATGCAGTTTTCCCCATTGTGACATCACAATGCCCATTCCCCCATTGTGACATCACAATGCAGTTTTCCCCATTGTGACATCACAATGCAGTTTTTCCCATTGTGACATCACAATGCCCTTTCCCCCATTGTGACATCACAATGCCCTTTTCCCCCATTGTGACATCACAATGCCTTTTCCCCCATTGTGATATCACAATGCACTTTCCCCCATTGTGACATCACAATGCACTTTTCCCCCATTGTGACATCACAATGCACTTTTCCCCCATTGTGACATCACAATGCCCTTTTCCCTATTGTGACATCACAATGCCCTTTACCCCATTGTGGCATCACAATTCCCTTTCCCCCATTGTGACATCACAATGCCCTCTCCCCCATTGTGACATCACAATGCACTTTTCCCCCATTGTGACATCACAATGCCCTTTCCCCCATTGTGACATCACAATGCCCTTTTCCCCATTGTGACATCACAATGCAGTCTTCCCCATTGTGACATCACAATGCCGTTTCCCCCATTGGGACATCACAATGCAGTTTAACCCATTGTGACATCACAATGCAGTTTAACCCATTGTGACATCACAATGCAGTTTTTCCCATTGTGACATCACAATGCAGTTTTTTACATTCTGACATCACAATGCCCTTTCCCCCATTGTGACATCACAATGCCCTTTCCCCATTGTGACATCACAATGCCCTTTTCCCCATTGTGACATCACAATGCCCTTTTCCCCATTATGACATCACAATGCAGTTTTTCAGATTGTGACATCACAATGCCCTTTCCCCCATTATGACATCACAATGCCCTTTTCCCCATTGTGATATCACAATGCCCTTTTCCCCAATGTGACATCACAATGCCCTTTCCCCCATTGTGACATCACAATGCCCTTTCCCCCATTGTGACATCACAATTCACTTTCCCCCATTGTGACATCACAATGCACTTTTCCCCCATTGTGACATCACAATGCACTTTTCCCCATTGTGACATCACAATGCCCTTTCCGCCATTGTGACATCACAATGCCCTTTCCCCAATTGTGACATCACAATGCCCTTTTCCCTATTGTGACATCACAATGCAGTTTTCCCCATTGTGACATCATAATGCAGTTTTTCCCATTGTGACATCACAATGCCCTTTCCCCCATTGTGACATTACAATGCCCTTTCCCCCATTGTGACATCACAATGCCCTTTCCCCCATTGTGACATCACAATGCCCTTTCCCCCATTGTTACATCACAATGCCATTTCCCCCATTGTGACATCACAATGCAGTTTTCCCCATTGTGACATCACAATGCCCTTTCCCCCATTGTGACATCACAATGCAGTTTTTCCCATTGTGTCATCACAATGCCCTTTCCCCCATTGTGACATCACAATTCACTTTCCCCCATTGTGACATCACAATGCACTTTTCCCCCATTGTGACATCACAATGCACTTTTCCCCATTGTGACATCACAATGCACTTTTCCCCATTGTGACATCACAATGCCCTTTCCCCCATTGTGACATCACAATGCACTTTTCCCCCATTGCGACATCACAATGCCCTTTATCCCATTGTGACATCACAATGCCATTTCCCCCATTGTGACATCACAATGCCCTTTCCCCCATTGTGACATCACAATGCCCTTTCCCCCATTGTGACATCACAATGCCCTTTCCCCCATTGTGACATCACAATGCACTTTCCCCCATTGTGACATCACAATGCCCTTTCCCCCATTGTGACATCACAATGGCCTTTTCCCCATTGTGACATCACAATGCAGTTTTTCCCATTGTGACATAACAATGCCCTTTCCCCATTGTGACATCACAATGGCCTTTTCCCCATTGTGACATCACAATGCAGTTTTTCCCATTGTGACATCACAATGCAGTTTTTCCCATTGTGACATCACAATGCCCTTTCCCCCATTGTGAAATCACAATGCCCTTTCCCCCATTGTGACATCACAATGCAGTTACCCCCATTGTGACATCACAATGTACTTTCCCCCATTGTGACATCACAATGCCATTTCCCCCATTGTGACATCACAATGCCCTTTCCCCATTGTGACTTCATAATGCAGTTTTCCCCATTGTGACATCACAATGCCCTTTCCCCCATTGTGACATCACAATGCCCTTTTCCCCATTGTGACATCACAATGCCCTTTCCCCCATTGTGACATCACAATGCCCTTTTCCCCATTGTGACATCACAATGCCCTTTCCCCCATTGTGACATAACAATGCACTTTCCCCAATTGTGACATCGCAATGCCCTTTTCCCTATTGTGACATCACAATGCAGTTTTCCCCATTGTGACATCACAATGCAGTTTTTCCCATTGTGACATCACAATGCCCTTTCCCCCATTGTGACATTACAATGCCCTTTCCCCCATTGTGACATAACAATGCACTTTTCCCCCATTGCGACATCACAATGCTCTTTCCCCCATTGTGACATCACAATGCCATTTCCCCCATTGTGACATCACAATGCCCTTTCCCCCATTGTGACATCACAATGCCCTTACCCCAATTGTGACATCACAATGCACTTTCCCCCATTGTGACATCACAATGCACTTTTCCCCCATTGTGACATCACAATGCACTTTTCCCCATTGTGACATCACAATGCAGTTTTCCCCATCGTGACATTACAATGCCCTTTCCCCCATTGTGACATCACAATGCACTTTTCCCCCATTGCGACATCACAATGCCCTTTCCCCCATTGTGACATCACAATGCCATTTCCCCCATTGTGACATCACAATGCCCTTTCCCCCATTGTGACATCACAATGCCATTTCCCCCATTGTGACATCACAATGCCCTTTCCCCCATTGTGAAATCACAATGCCCTTTCCCCCATTGTGACATCACAATGCCCTCTCCCCCATTGTAACATCACAATGCCCTTTCCCCATTGTGACATCACAATGGCCTTTTCCCCATTGTGACATCACAATGCAGTTTTTCCCATTGTGACATAACAATGCCCTTTCCCCCATTGTGACATCACAATGCCCTTTCCCCCATTGTGAAATCACAATGCCCTTTCCCCCATTGTGGCATCACAATGCCCTTTCCCCCATTGTGACATCACAATGCCCTCTCCCCCATTGTAACATCACAATGCCCTTTCCCCCATTGTGGCATCACAATGCCCTTTCCCCCATTGTGACATCACAATGCCCTCTCCCCCATTGTAACATCACAATGCCCTTTCCCCCATTGTGACATCACAATGCCCTTTCCCCCATTGTGACATCACAATGCACTTTCCCCCATTGTGACATCACAATGGCCTTTTCCCCATTGTGACATCACAATGCAGTTTTTCCCATTGTGACAAAGCAATGCCCTTTCCCCCATTGTGTCATCACAATGCCCTTTCCCCCATTGTGACATCACAATTCACTTTCTCCCATTGTGACATCACAATGCACTTTTCCCCCATTGTGACATCACAATGCACGTTTCCCCATTGTGACATCACAATGCACTTTTCCCCCATTGCGACATCACAATGCACTTTTCCCCATTGTGACATCACAATGCCCTTTCCCCCATTGTGAAATCACAATGCACTTTTCCCCCATTGTGACATCACAATGCCCTTTCCCCCATTGTGAGATCACAATGGCCTTTTTCCCATTGTGACATCACAATGCCCTTTCCCCCATTGTGACATCACAATGCCCTTTCCCCCATTGTGACATCGCAATGCCCTTTCCCCCATTGTGACATCACAATGCCATTTCCCCCATTGTGACATCACAATGCCCTTTCCCCCATTGTGACATCACAATGCCCTTTCCCCCATTGTGACATCACAATGCACTTTCCACCATTGTGACATCACAATGCCCTTTCCCCGATTGTGACACCACAATGGCCTTTTCCCCATTGTGACATCACAATGCCCTTTCCCCATTGTGACATCACAATGGCCTTTTCCCCATTGTGACATCACAATGCAGTTTTTCCCATTGTGACATAACAATGCCCTTTCCCCCATTGTGACATCACAATGCCCTTTCCCCCATTGTGAAATCACAATGCCCTTTCCCCATTGTGACATCACAATGCAGTTTTCCCCCATTGTGACATCACAATGCACTTTCCCCCATTGTGACATCACAATGCCCTTTCCCCCATTGTGACATCACAATGCCCTTTCCCCCATTGTGACATCACAATGCAGTTTTCCCCATTGTGACATCACAATGCCCTTTCCCCCATTGTGACATCACAATGCAGTTTTCCCCATTGTGACATCACAATGCCCTTTCCCCCATTGTGACATCACAATGCCCTTTTCCCCATTGTGACATCACAATGCCCTTTACCCCATTGTGACATAACAATGCCCTTTCCCCCATTGTGACATCACAATGCCCTTTCCCCCGATGTGACATCACAATCCACTTTCCCCCATTGTGACATCACAATGCACTTTTCCCCCATTGCGACATCAAAATGCCCTTTCCCCATTGCGACATCACAATGCCCTTTCCCCCATTGTGACATCACAATGCCCTTTTCCTATTGTGACATCACAATGCAGTCTTCCCCATTGTGACATCACAATGCCGTTTCCCCCATTGTGACATCACAATGCAGTTTCCCCCATTGTGACATCACAATGCAGTTTTCCCCATTGTGACATCACAATGCCCTTTCTCCCATTGTGACATCACAATACCCTTTCCCCCATTGTGACATCACAATGCACTTACTCCCATTGTGACATCACAATGCACTTTCCCCCATTGTGACATCACAATGCACTTTTCCCCCATTGTGACATCACAATGCACTTTTCCCCATTGTGACATCACAATGCCCTTTCCCCCATTGTGAAATCACAATGCATTTTTCCCCCATTGTGACATCACAATGCCCTTTCCCCCATTGTGACATCACAATGGCCTTTTTCCCATTGTGACATCACAATGCCCTTTCCCCCATTGTGACATCACAATGCCCTTTCCCCCATTGTGACATCGCAATGCCCTTTCCCCCATTGTGACATCACAATGCAGTTTTCCCCATTGTGACATCACAATGCCCATTCCCCCATTGTGACATCACAATGCAGTTTTCCCCATTGTGACATCACAATGCAGTTTTTCCCATTGTGACATCACAATGCCCTTTCCCCCATTGTGACATCACAATGCCCTTTTCCCCCATTGTGACATCACAATGCCTTTTCCCCCATTGTGATATCACAATGCACTTTCCCCCATTGTGACATCACAATGCACTTTTCCCCCATTGCGACATCACAATGCCCTTTCCCCCATTGTGACATCACAATGCCCTTTTTCCTATTGTGACATCACAATGCCCTTTACCGCATTGTGGCATCACAATTCCCTTTCCCCCATTGTGACATCACAATGCCCTCTCCCCCATTGTGACATCACAATGCACTTTTCCCCCATTGTGACATCACAATGCCCTTTCCCCCATTGTGACATCACAATGCCCTTTTCCCCATTGTGACATCACAATGCAGTTTTCCCCATTGTGACATCACAATGCCGTTTCCCCCATTGGGACATCACAATGCAGTCTAACCCATTGTGACATCACAATGCAGTTTAACCCATTGTGACATCACAATGCAGTTTTTCCCATTGTGACATCACAATGCAGTTTTTCCCATTCTGACATCACAATGCCCTTTCCCCCATTGTGACATCACAATGCCCTTTTCCCCATTGTGACATCACAATGCCCTTTTCCCCATTATGACATCACAATGCAGTTTTTCCCATTGTGACATCACAATGCCCTTTTCCCCATTATGACATCACAATGCAGTTTTTCCCATTGTGACATCACAATGCCCTTTCCCCCATTATGACATCACAATGCCCTTTTCCCCATTGTGATATCACAATGCCCTTTTCCCCAATGTGACATCACAATGCCCATTCCCCCATTGTGACATCACAATGCCCTTTCCCCCATTGTGACATCACAATTCACTTTCCCCCATTGTGACATCACAATGCACTTTTCCCCCATTGTGACATCACAATGCACTTTTCCCCATTGTGACATCACAATGCCCTTTCCCCCATTGTGACATCACAATGCCCTTTCCCCAATTGTGACATCACAATGCCCTTTTCCCTATTGTGACATCACAATGCAGTTTTCCCCATTGTGACATCACAATGCAGTTTTTCCCATTGTGACATCACAATGCCCTTTCCCCCATTGTGACATCACAATGCAGTTTTCCCCATTGTGACATCACAATGCCCTTTCCCCCATTGTGACATCACAATGCAGTTTTTCCCATTGTGTCATCACAATGCCCTTTCCCCCATTGTGACATCACAATTCACTTTCCCCCATTGTGACATCACAATGCACTTTTCCCCCATTGTGACATCACAATGCACTTTTCCCCATTGTGACATCACAATGCACTTTTCCCCATTGTGACATCACAATGCCCTTTCCCCCATTGTGACATCACAATGCACTTTTCCCCATTGCGACATCACAATGCCCTTTCCCCCATTGTGACATCACAATGCCCTTTCCCCCATTGTGACATCACAATGCCCTTTCCCCCATTGTGACATCACAATGCCCTTTCCCCCATTGTGACATCACAATGCACTTTCCCCCATTGTGACATCACAATGCCCTTTCCCCCATTGTGACATCACAATGGCCTTTTTCCCATTGTGACATCACAATGCAGTTTTTCCCATTGTGACATAACAATGCCCTTTCCCCATTGTGACATCACAATGCCCTTTCCCCCATTGTGACATCACAATGCAGTTTTTCCCATTGTGTCATCACAATGCCCTTTCCCCCATTGTGACATCACAATTCACTTTCCCCCATTGTGACATCACAATGCAATTTTCCCCCATTGTGACATCACAATGCCCTTTCCCCCATTGTGACATCACAATGGCCTTTTTCCCATTGTGACATCACAATGCCCTTTCCCCCATTGTGACATCACAATGCCCTTTCCCCCATTGTGACATCGCAATGCCCTTTCCCCCATTGTGACATCACAATGCAGTTTTCCCCATTGTGACATCACAATGCCCATTCCCCCATTGTGACATCACAATGCAGTTTTCCCCATTGTGACATCACAATGCAGTTTTTCCCATTGTGACATCACAATGCCCTTTCCCCCATTGTGACATCACAATGCCCTTTTCCCCCATTGTGACATCACAATGCCTTTTCCCCCATTGTGATATCACAATGCACTTTCCCCCATTGTGACATCACAATGCACTTTTCCCCCATTGTGACATCACAATGCCCTTTTCCCTATTGTGACATCACAATGCCCTTTACCCCATTGTGGCATCACAATTCCCTTTCCCCCATTGTGACATCACAATGCCCTCTCCCCCATTGTGACATCACAATGCACTTTTCCCCCATTGTGACATCACAATGCCCTTTCCCCCATTGTGACATCACAATGCCCTTTTCCCCATTGTGACATCACAATGCAGTCTTCCCCATTGTGACATCACAATGCCGTTTCCCCCATTGGGACATCACAATGCAGTTTAACCCATTGTGACATCACAATGCAGTTTAACCCATTGTGACATCACAAAGCAGTTTTTCCCATTGTGACATCACAATGCAGTTTTTTACATTCTGACATCACAATGCCCTTTCCCCCATTGTGACATCACAATGCCCTTTCCCCATTGTGACATCACAATGCCCTTTTCCCCATTGTGACATCACAATGCCATTTTCCCCATTATGACATCACAATGCAGTTTTTCAGATTGTGACATCACAATGCCCTTTCCCCCATTATGACATCACAATGCCCTTTTCCCCATTGTGATATCACAATGCCCTTTTCCCCAATGTGACATCACAATGCCCTTTCCCCCATTGTGACATCACAATGCCCTTTCCCCCATTGTGACATCACAATTCACTTTCCCCCATTGTGACATCACAATGCACTTTTCCCCCATTGTGACATCACAATGCACTTTTCCCCATTGTGACATCACAATGCCCTTTCCGCCATTGTGACATCACAATGCCCTTTCCCCAATTGTGACATCACAATGCCCTTTTCCCTATTGTGACATCACAATG
This sequence comes from Eleutherodactylus coqui, assembly GCF_035609145.1. Taxonomy (NCBI): domain Eukaryota; kingdom Metazoa; phylum Chordata; class Amphibia; order Anura; family Eleutherodactylidae; genus Eleutherodactylus; species Eleutherodactylus coqui. The sequence goes on along the minus strand of NC_089839.1, from coordinate 208,673,591 downwards.
CAGTTTTCCCCATTGTGACATCACAATGCAGTTTTTCCCATTGTGACATCACAATGCCCTTTCCCCCATTGTGACATTACAATGCCCTTTCCCCCATTGTGACATCACAATGCCCTTTCCCCCATTGTGACATCACAATGCCCTTTCCCCCATTGTGACATCACAATGCCCTTTCCCCCATTGTTACATCACAATGCCATTTCCCCCATTGTGACATCACAATGCAGTTTTCCCCATTGTGACATCACAATGCCCTTTCCCCCATTGTGACATCACAATGCAGTTTTTCCCATTGTGTCATCACAATGCCCTTTCCCCCATTGTGACATCACAATTCACTTTCCCCTATTGTGACATCACAATGCACTTTTCCCCCATTGTGACATCACAATGCACTTTTCCCCATTGTGACATCACAATGCACTTTTCCCCATTGTGACATCACAATGCCCTTTCCCCCATTGTGACATCACAATGCACTTTTCCCCCATTGCGACATCACAATGCCCTTTATCCCATTGTGACATCACAATGCCATTTCCCCCATTGTGACATCACAATGCCCTTTCCCCCATTGTGACATCACAATGCCCTTTCCCCCATTGTGACATCACAATGCCCTTTCCCCCATTGTGACATCACAATGCACTTTCCCCCATTGTGACATCACAATGCCCTTTCCCCCATTGTGACATCACAATGGCCTTTTCCCCATTGTGACATCACAATGCAGTTTTTCCCATTGTGACATAACAATGCCCTTTCCCCATTGTGACATCACAATGGCCTTTTCCCCATTGTGACATCACAATGCAGTTTTTCCCATTGTGACATCACAATGCAGTTTTTCCCATTGTGACATTACAATGCCCTTTCCCCCATTGTGAAATCACAATGCCCTTTCCCCCATTGTGACATCACAATGCAGTTACCCCCATTGTGACATCACAATGTACTTTCCCCCATTGTGACATCACAATGCCATTTCCCCCATTGTGACATCACAATGCCCTTTCCCCATTGTGACTTCATAATGCAGTTTTCCCCATTGTGACATCACAATGCCCTTTCCCCCATTGTGACATCACAATGCCCTTTTCCCCATTGTGACATCACAATGCCCTTTCCCCCATTGTGAAATCACAATGCCCTTTCCCCCATTGTGAAATCACAATGCCCTTTCCCCCATTGTGACATCACAATGCAGTTTTCCCCCATTGTGACATCACAATGCACTTTCCCCCATTGTGACATCACAATGCCCTTTCCCCCATTGTGACATCACAATGCCCTTTCCCCCATTGTGACATCACAATGCAGTTTTCCCCATTGTGACATCACAATGGCCTTTTCCCCATTGTGACATCACAATGCAGTTTTTCCCATTGTGACATAACAATGCCCTTTCCCCCATTGTGACATCACAATGCCCTTTCCCCCATTGTGAAATCACAATGCCCTTTCCCCCATTGTGACATCACAATGCAGTTTTCCCCCACTGTGACATCACAATGCCCTTTCCCCCATTGTGACATCACAATGCCCTTTTCCTATTGTGACATCACAATGCAGTTTTCCCCATTGTGACATCACAATGCCGTTTCCCCCATTGTGACATCACAATGCAGTTTCCCCCATTGTGACATCACAATGCAGTTTTCCTCATTGTGACATCACAATGCCCTTTCTCCCATTGTGACATCACAATACCCTTTCCCCCATTGTGACATCACAATGCACTTACTCCCATTGTGACATCACAATGCACTTTCCCCCATTGTGACATCACAATGCACTTTTCCCCCATTGTGACATCACAATGCACTTTTCCCCATTGTGACATCACAATGCCCTTTCCCCCATTGTGAAATCACAATGCACTTTTCCCCCATTGTGACATCACAATGCCCTTTCCCCCATTGTGACATCACAATGGCCTTTTTCCCATTGTGACATCACAATGCCTTTTCCCCCATTGTGACATCACAATGCCCTTTCCCCCATTGTGACATCGCAATGCCCTTTCCCCCATTGTGACATCACAATGCAGTTTTCCCCATTGTGACATCACAATGCCCATTCCCCCATTGTGACATCACAATGCAGTTTTCCCCATTGTGACATCACAATGCAGTTTTTCCCATTGTGACATCACAATGCCCTTTCCCCCATTGTGACATCACAATGCCCTTTTCCCCCATTGTGACATCACAATGCCTTTTCCCCCATTGTGATATCACAATGCACTTTCCCCCATTGTGACATCACAATGCACTTTTCCCCCATTGCGACATCACAATGCCCTTTCCCCCATTGTGACATCACAATGCCCTTTTTCCTATTGTGACATCACAATGCCCTTTACCGCATTGTGGCATCACAATTCCCTTTCCCCCATTGTGACATCACAATGCAGTTTTCCCCATTGTGACATCACAATGCCGTTTCCCCCATTGGGACATCACAATGCAGTCTAACCCATTGTGACATCACAATGCAGTTTAACCCATTGTGACATCACAATGCAGTTTTTCCCATTGTGACATCACAATGCAGTTTTTCCCATTCTGACATCACAATGCCCTTTCCCCCATTGTGACATCACAATGCCCTTTTCCCCATTGTGACATCACAATGCCCTTTTCCCCATTATGACATCACAATGCAGTTTTTCCCATTGTGACATCACAATGCCCTTTCCCCCATTATGACATCACAATGCCCTTTTCCCCATTGTGATATCACAATGCCCTTTTCCCCAATGTGACATCACAATGCCCATTCCCCCATTGTGACATCACAATGCCCTTTCCCCCATTGTGACATCACAATTCACTTTCCCCCATTGTGACATCACAATGCACTTTTCCCCCATTGTGACATCACAATGCACTTTTCCCCATTGTGACATCACAATGCCCTTTCCCCCATTGTGACATCACAATGCCCTTTCCCCAATTGTGACATCACAATGCCCTTTTCCCTATTGTGACATCACAATGCAGTTTTCCCCATTGTGACATCACAATGCAGTTTTTCCCATTGTGACATCACAATGCCCTTTCCCCCATTGTGACATCACAATGCAGTTTTCCCCATTGTGACATCACAATGCCCTTTCCCCCATTGTGACATCACAATGCAGTTTTTCCCATTGTGTCATCACAATGCCCTTTCCCCCATTGTGACATCACAATTCACTTTCCCCCATTGTGACATCACAATGCACTTTTCCCCCATTGTGACATCACAATGCACTTTTCCCCATTGTGACATCACAATGCACTTTTCCCCATTGTGACATCACAATGCCCTTTCCCCCATTGTGACATCACAATGCACTTTTCCCCATTGCGACATCACAATGCCCTTTCCCCCATTGTGACATCACAATGCCCTTTCCCCCATTGTGACATCACAATGCCCTTTCCCCCATTGTGACATCACAATGCCCTTTCCCCCATTGTGACATCACAATGCACTTTCCCCCATTGTGACATCACAATGCCCTTTCCCCCATTGTGACATCACAATGGCCTTTTTCCCATTGTGACATCACAATGCAGTTTTTCCCATTGTGACATAACAATGCCCTTTCCCCATTGTGACATCACAATGCCCTTTCCCCCATTGTGACATCACAATGCAGTTTTTCCCATTGTGTCATCACAATGCCCTTTCCCCCATTGTGACATCACAATTCACTTTCCCCCATTGTGACATCACAATGCAATTTTCCCCCATTGTGACATCACAATGCCCTTTCCCCCATTGTGACATCACAATGGCCTTTTTCCCATTGTGACATCACAATGCCCTTTCCCCCATTGTGACATCACAATGCCCTTTCCCCCATTGTGACATCGCAATGCCCTTTCCCCCATTGTGACATCACAATGCAGTTTTCCCCATTGTGACATCACAATGCCCATTCCCCCATTGTGACATCACAATGCAGTTTTCCCCATTGTGACATCACAATGCAGTTTTTCCCATTGTGACATCACAATGCCCTTTCCCCCATTGTGACATCACAATGCCCTTTTCCCCCATTGTGACATCACAATGCCTTTTCCCCCATTGTGATATCACAATGCACTTTCCCCCATTGTGACATCACAATGCACTTTTCCCCCATTGTGACATCACAATGCCCTTTTCCCTATTGTGACATCACAATGCCCTTTACCCCATTGTGGCATCACAATTCCCTTTCCCCCATTGTGACATCACAATGCCCTCTCCCCCATTGTGACATCACAATGCACTTTTCCCCCATTGTGACATCACAATGCCCTTTCCCCCATTGTGACATCACAATGCCCTTTTCCCCATTGTGACATCACAATGCAGTCTTCCCCATTGTGACATCACAATGCCGTTTCCCCCATTGGGACATCACAATGCAGTTTAACCCATTGTGACATCACAATGCAGTTTAACCCATTGTGACATCACAAAGCAGTTTTTCCCATTGTGACATCACAATGCAGTTTTTTACATTCTGACATCACAATGCCCTTTCCCCCATTGTGACATCACAATGCCCTTTCCCCATTGTGACATCACAATGCCCTTTTCCCCATTGTGACATCACAATGCCCTTTTCCCCATTATGACATCACAATGCAGTTTTTCAGATTGTGACATCACAATGCCCTCTCCCCCATTATGACATCACAATGCCCTTTTCCCCATTGTGATATCACAATGCCCTTTTCCCCAATGTGACATCACAATGCCCTTTCCCCCATTGTGACATCACAATGCCCTTTCCCCCATTGTGACATCACAATTCACTTTCCCCCATTGTGACATCACAATGCACTTTTCCCCCATTGTGACATCACAATGCACTTTTCCCCATTGTGACATCACAATGCCCTTTCCGCCATTGTGACATCACAATGCCCTTTCCCCAATTGTGACATCACAATGCCCTTTTCCCTATTGTGACATCACAATGCAGTTTTCCCCATTGTGACATCACAATGCAGTTTTTCCCATTGTGACATCACAATGCCCTTTCCCCCATTGTGACATTACAATGCCCTTTCCCTCATTGTGACATCACAATGCCCTTTCCCCCATTGTGACATCACAATGCCCTTTCCCCCATTGTGACATCACAATGCCCTTTCCCCCATTGTTACATCACAATGCCATTTCCCCCATTGTGACATCACAATGCAGTTTTCCCCATTGTGACATCACAATGCCCTTTCCCCCATTGTGACATCACAATGCAGTTTTTCCCATTGTGTCATCACAATGCCCTTTCCCCCATTGTGACATCACAATTCACTTTCCCCTATTGTGACATCACAATGCACTTTTCCCCCATTGTGACATCACAATGCACTTTTCCCCATTGTGACATCACAATGCACTTTTCCCCATTGTGACATCACAATGCCCTTTCCCCCATTGTGACATCACAATGCACTTTTCCCCCATTGCGACATCACAATGCCCTTTATCCCATTGTGACATCACAATGCCATTTCCCCCATTGTGACATCACAATGCCCTTTCCCCCATTGTGACATCACAATGCCCTTTCCCCCATTGTGACATCACAATGCCCTTTCCCCCATTGTGACATCACAATGCACTTTCCCCCATTGTGACATCACAATGCCCTTTCCCCCATTGTGACATCACAATGGCCTTTTCCCCATTGTGACATCACAATGCAGTTTTTCCCATTGTGACATAACAATGCCCTTTCCCCATTGTGACATCACAATGGCCTTTTCCCCATTGTGACATCACAATGCAGTTTTTCCCATTGTGACATCACAATGCAGTTTTTCCCATTGTGACATCACAATGCCCTTTCCCCCATTGTGAAATCACAATGCCCTTTCCCCCATTGTGACATCACAATGCAGTTACCCCCATTGTGACATCACAATGTACTTTCCCCCATTGTGACATCACAATGCCATTTCCCCCATTGTGACATCACAATGCCATTTCCCCCATTGTGACATCACAATGCCCTTTCCCCATTGTGACTTCATAATGCAGTTTTCCCCATTGTGACATCACAATGCCCTTTCCCCCATTGTGACATCACAATGCCCTTTTCCCCATTGTGACATCACAATGCCCTTTCCCCCATTGTGAAATCACAATGCCCTTTCCCCCATTGTGAAATCACAATGCCCTTTCCCCCATTGTGACATCACAATGCAGTTTTCCCCCATTGTGACATCACAATGCACTTTCCCCCATTGTGACATCACAATGCCCTTTCCCCCATTGTGACATCACAATGCCCTTTCCCCCATTGTGACATCACAATGCAGTTTTCCCCATTGTGACATCACAATGGCCTTTTCCCCATTGTGACATCACAATGCAGTTTTTCCCATTGTGACATAACAATGCCCTTTCCCCCATTGTGACATCACAATGCCCTTTCCCCCATTGTGAAATCACAATGCCCTTTCCCCCATTGTGACATCACAATGCAGTTTTCCCCCACTGTGACATCACAATGCCCTTTCCCCCATTGTGACATCACAATGCCCTTTTCCTATTGTGACATCACAATGCAGTTTTCCCCATTGTGACATCACAATGCCGTTTCCCCCATTGTGACATCACAATGCAGTTTCCCCCATTGTGACATCACAATGCAGTTTTCCTCATTGTGACATCACAATGCCCTTTCTCCCATTGTGACATCACAATACCCTTTCCCCCATTGTGACATCACAATGCACTTACTCCCATTGTGACATCACAATGCACTTTCCCCCATTGTGACATCACAATGCACTTTTCCCCCATTGTGACATCACAATGCACTTTTCCCCATTGTGACATCACAATGCCCTTTCCCCCATTGTGAAATCACAATGCACTTTTCCCCCATTGTGACATCACAATGCCCTTTCCCCCATTGTGACATCACAATGGCCTTTTTCCCATTGTGACATCACAATGCCTTTTCCCCCATTGTGACATCACAATGCCCTTTCCCCCATTGTGACATCGCAATGCCCTTTCCCCCATTGTGACATCACAATGCAGTTTTCCCCATTGTGACATCACAATGCCCATTCCCCCATTGTGACATCACAATGCAGTTTTCCCCATTGTGACATCACAATGCAGTTTTTCCCATTGTGACATCACAATGCCCTTTCCCCCATTGTGACATCACAATGCCCTTTTCCCCCATTGTGACATCACAATGCCTTTTCCCCCATTGTGATATCACAATGCACTTTCCCCCATTGTGACATCACAATGCACTTTTCCCCCATTGCGACATCACAATGCCCTTTCCCCCATTGTGACATCACAATGCCCTTTTTCCTATTGTGACATCACAATGCCCTTTACCGCATTGTGGCATCACAATTCCCTTTCCCCCATTGTGACATCACAATGCCCTCTCCCCCATTGTGACATCACAATGCACTTTTCCCCCATTGTGACATCACAATGCCCTTTCCCCCATTGTGACATCACAATGCCCTTTTCCCCATTGTGACATCACAATGCAGTTTTCCCCATTGTGACATCACAATGCCGTTTCCCCCATTGGGACATCACAATGCAGTCTAACCCATTGTGACATCACAATGCAGTTTAACCCATTGTGACATCACAATGCAGTTTTTCCCATTGTGACATCACAATGCAGTTTTTCCCATTCTGACATCACAATGCCCTTTCCCCCATTGTGACATCACAATGCCCTTTTCCCCATTGTGACATCACAATGCCCTTTTCCCCATTATGACATCACAATGCAGTTTTTCCCATTGTGACATCACAATGCAGTCTAACCCATTGTGACATCACAATGCAGTTTAACCCATTGTGACATCACAATGCAGTTTTTCCCATTGTGACATCACAATGCAGTTTTTCCCATTCTGACATCACAATGCCCTTTCCCCCATTGTGACATCACAATTCACTTTCCCCCATTGTGACATCACAATGCACTTTTCCCCCATTGTGAGATCACAATGCACTTTTCCCCATTGTGACATCACAATGCCCTTTCCCCCATTGTGACATCACAATGCCATTTTCCCCATTGTGACATCACAATGCCGTTTCCCCCATTGGGACATCACAATGCAGTCTAACCCATTGTGACATCACAATGCAGTTTAACCCATTGTGACATCACAATGCAGTTTTTCCCATTGTGACATCACAATGCAGTTTTTCCCATTCTGACATCACAATGCCCTTTCCCCCATTGTGACATCACAATTCACTTTCCCCCATTGTGACATCACAATGCACTTTTCCCCCATTGTGAGATCACAATGCACTTTTCCCCATTGTGACATCACAATGCCCTTTCCCCCATTGTGACATCACAATGCCCTTTTCCCAATTGTGACATCACAATGCCCTTTTCCCTATTGTGACATCACAATGCAGTTTTCCCCATTGTGACATCACAATGCAGTTTTTCCCATTGTGACATCACAATGCCCTTTCCCCCATTGTGACATTACAATGCCCTTTCCCCCATTGTGACATCACAATGCCCTTTCCCCCATTGTGAAATCACAATGCCCTTTACCCCATTGTTACATCACAATGCCCTTTCCCCCATTGTGACATCACAATGCAGTTTTCCCCATTGTGACATCACAATGCCCTTTCCCCCATTGTGACATCACAATGCAGTTTTTCCCATTGTGTCATCACAATGCCCTTTCCCCCATTGTGACATCACAATTCACTTTCCCCCATTGTGACATCACAATGCACTTTTCCCCCATTGTGACATCACAATGCACTTTTCCCCATTGTGACATCACAATGCACTTTTCCCCATTGTGACATCACAATGCCCTTTCCCCCATTGTGACATCACAATGCACTTTTCCCCATTGCGACATCACAATGCCCTTTCCCCCATTGTGACATCACAATGCCCTTTCCACCATTGTGACATCACAATGCCCTTTCCCCCATTGTGACATCACAATGCACTTTCCCCCATTGTGACATCACAATGCCCTTTCCCCCATTGTGACATCACAATGGCCTTTTTCCCATTGTGACATCACAATGCAGTTTTTCCCATTGTGACATAACAATGCCCTTTCCCCATTGTGACATCACAATGCCCTTTCCCCCATTGTGACATCACAATGCAGTTTTTCCCATTGTGTCATCACAATGCCCTTTCCCCCATTGTGACATCACAATTCACTTTCCCCCATTGTGACATCACAATGCAATTTTCCCCCATTGTGACATCACAATGCCCTTTCCCCCATTGTGACATCACAATGGCCTTTTTCCCATTGTGACATCACAATGCCCTTTCCCCCATTGTGACATCACAATGCCCTTTCCCCCATTGTGACATCGCAATGCCCTTTCCCCCATTGTGACATCACAATGCAGTTTTCCCCATTGTGACATCACAATGCCCATTCCCCCATTGTGACATCACAATGCAGTTTTCCCCATTGTGACATCACAATGCAGTTTTTCCCATTGTGACATCACAATGCCCTTTCCCCCATTGTGACATCACAATGCCCTTTTCCCCCATTGTGACATCACAATGCCTTTTCCCCCATTGTGATATCACAATGCACTTTCCCCCATTGTGACATCACAATGCACTTTTCCCCCATTGTGACATCACAATGCACTTTTCCCCCATTGTGACATCACAATGCCCTTTTCCCTATTGTGACATCACAATGCCCTTTACCCCATTGTGGCATCACAATTCCCTTTCCCCCATTGTGACATCACAATGCCCTCTCCCCCATTGTGACATCACAATGCACTTTTCCCCCATTGTGACATCACAATGCCCTTTCCCCCATTGTGACATCACAATGCCCTTTTCCCCATTGTGACATCACAATGCAGTCTTCCCCATTGTGACATCACAATGCCGTTTCCCCCATTGGGACATCACAATGCAGTTTAACCCATTGTGACATCACAATGCAGTTTAACCCATTGTGACATCACAATGCAGTTTTTCCCATTGTGACATCACAATGCAGTTTTTTACATTCTGACATCACAATGCCCTTTCCCCCATTGTGACATCACAATGCCCTTTCCCCATTGTGACATCACAATGCCCTTTTCCCCATTGTGACATCACAATGCCCTTTTCCCCATTATGACATCACAATGCAGTTTTTCAGATTGTGACATCACAATGCCCTTTCCCCCATTATGACATCACAATGCCCTTTTCCCCATTGTGATATCACAATGCCCTTTTCCCCAATGTGACATCACAATGCCCTTTCCCCCATTGTGACATCACAATTCACTTTCCCCCATTGTGACATCACAATGCACTTTTCCCCCATTGTGACATCACAATGCACTTTTCCCCATTGTGACATCACAATGCCCTTTCCGCCATTGTGACATCACAATGCCCTTTCCCCAATTGTGACATCACAATGCCCTTTTCCCTATTGTGACATCACAATGCAGTTTTCCCCATTGTGACATCATAATGCAGTTTTTCCCATTGTGACATCACAATGCCCTTTCCCCCATTGTGACATTACAATGCCCTTTCCCCCATTGTGACATCACAATGCCCTTTCCCCCATTGTGACATCACAATGCCCTTTCCCCTATTGTTACATCACAATGCCATTTCCCCCATTGTGACATCACAATGCAGTTTTCCCCATTGTGACATCACAATGCCCTTTCCCCCATTGTGACATCACAATGCAGTTTTTCCCATTGTGTCATCACAATGCCCTTTCCCCCATTGTGACATCACAATTCACTTTCCCCCATTGTGACATCACAATGCACTTTTCCCCCATTGTGACATCACAATGCACTTTTCCCCATTGTGACATCACAATGCACTTTTCCCCATTGTGACATCACAATGCCCTTTCCCCCATTGTGACATCACAATGCACTTTTCCCCCATTGCGACATCACAATGCGCTTTATCCCATTGTGACATCACAATGCCATTTCCCCCATTGTGACATCACAATGCCCTTTCCCCCATTGTGACATCACAATGCCCTTTCCCCCATTGTGACATCACAATGCCCTTTCCCCCATTGTGACATCACAATGCACTTTCCCCCATTGTGACATCACAATGCCCTTTCCCCCATTGTGACATCACAATGGCCTTTTCCCCATTGTGACATCACAATGCAGTTTTTCCCATTGTGACATAACAATGCCCTTTCCCCATTGTGACATCACAATGGCCTTTTCCCCATTGTGACATCACAATGCAGTTTTTCCCATTGTGACATCACAATGCAGTTTTTCCCATTGTGACATCACAATGCCCTTTCCCCCATTGTGAAATCACAATGCCCTTTCCCCCATTGTGACATCACAATGCAGTTACCCCCATTGTGACATCACAATGTACTTTCCCCCATTGTGACATCACAATGCCATTTCCCCCATTGTGACATCACAATGCCCTTTCCCCATTGTGACTTCATAATGCAGTTTTCCCCATTGTGACATCACAATGCCCTTTCCCCCATTGTGACATCACAATGCCCTTTTCCCCATTGTGACATCACAATGCCCTTTCCCCCATTGTGACATCACAATGCCCTTTTCCCCATTGTGACATCACAATGCCCTTTCCCCCATTGTGACATAACAATGCACTTTCCCCAATTGTGACATCGCAATGCCCTTTTCCCTATTGTGACATCACAATGCAGTTTTCCCCATTGTGACATCACAATGCAGTTTTTCCCATTGTGACATCACAATGCCCTTTCCCCCATTGTGACATTACAATGCCCTTTCCCCCATTGTGACATAACAATGCACTTTTCCCCCATTGCGACATCACAATGCTCTTTCCCCCATTGTGACATCACAATGCCATTTCCCCCATTGTGACATCACAATGCCCTTTCCCCCATTGTGACATCACAATGCCCTTACCCCAATTGTGACATCACAATGCACTTTCCCCCATTGTGACATCACAATGCACTTTTCCCCCATTGTGACATCACAATGCACTTTTCCCCATTGTGACATCACAATGCAGTTTTCCCCATCGTGACATTACAATGCCCTTTCCCCCATTGTGACATCACAATGCACTTTTCCCCCATTGCGACATCACAATGCCCTTTCCCCCATTGTGACATCACAATGCCATTTCCCCCATTGTGACATCACAATGCCCTTTCCCCCATTGTGACATCACAATGCCATTTCCCCCATTGTGACATCACAATGCCCTTTCCCCCATTGTGAAATCACAATGCCCTTTCCCCCATTGTGGCATCACAATGCCCTTTCCCCCATTGTGACATCACAATGCCCTCTCCCCCATTGTAACATCACAATGCCCTTTCCCCATTGTGACATCACAATGGCCTTTTCCCCATTGTGACATCACAATGCAGTTTTTCCCATTGTGACATAACAATGCCCTTTCCCCCATTGTGACATCACAATGCCCTTTCCCCCATTGTGAAATCACAATGCCCTTTCCCCCATTGTGGCATCACAATGCCCTTTCCCCCATTGTGACATCACAATGCCCTCTCCCCCATTGTAACATCACAATGCACTTTCCCCCATTGTGACATCACAATGGCCTTTTCCCCATTGTGACATCACAATGCAGTTTTTCCCATTGTGACAAAGCAATGCCCTTTCCCCATTGTGACATCACAATGGCCTTTTCCCCATTGTGACATCACAATGTAGTTTTTCCCATTGTGACACAACAATGCCCTTTCCCCCATTGTGACATCACAATGCCCTTTCCCCCATTGTGAAATCACAATGCCCTTTCCCCCATTGTGACATCACAATGCAGTTTTTTACCCCATTGTGACATCACAATGCACTTTCCCCCATTGTGACATCACAATGCCCTTTCCCCCATTGTGACATAACAATGCCCTTTCCCCCATTGTGACATCACAATGCCCTTTCCCCCATTGTGACATCACAATGCCCTTTCCCCCATTGTGACATCACAATGCCCTTTTATCCCATTGTTACATCACAATACCCTTTCCCCCATTGTGACATCACAATGCAGTTTTCCCCATTGTGACATCACAATGCCCTTTCCCCCATTGTGACATCACAATGCAGTTTTTCCTATTGTGTCATCACAATGCCCTTTCCCCCATTGTGACATCACAATTCACTTTCCCCCATTGTGACATCACAATGCACTTTTCCCCCATTGTGACATCACAATGCACTTTTCCCCATTGTGACATCACAATGCAGTTTTCCCCATTGTGATATCACAATGCCCTTTCCCCCATTGTGACATCACAATGCACTTTTCCCCCATTGCGACATCACAATGCCCTTTATCCCATTGTGGCATCACATTGCCATTTCCCCCATTGTGACATCACAATGCCCTTTCCCCCATTGTGACATCACAATGCCCTTTCCCCCATTGTGACATCACAATGCCCTTTCCCCCATTGTGACATCACAATGCACTTTCCCCCATTGTGACATCACAATGCCCTTTCCCCCATTGTGACATCACAATGCCCTTTCCCCCATTGTGACATCACAATGGCCTTTTCCCCATTGTGACATCACAATGCAGTTTTTCCCATTGTGACATAACAATGCCCTTTCCCCATTGTGACATCACAATGGCCTTTTCCCCATTGTGACATCACAATGCAGTTTTTCCCATTGTGACATAACAATGCCCTTTCCCCCATTATGACATCACAATGCCCTTTCCCCCATTGTGAAATCACAATGCCCTTTCCCCCATTGTGGCATCACAATGCCCTTTCCCCCATTGTGACATCACAATGCCCTCTCCCCCATTGTAACATCACAATGCCCTTTCCCCCATTGTGACATCACAATGCCCTTTTCCCCATTGTGACATCACAATGCCCTTTCCCCCATTGTGACATCACAATGCACTTTCCCCCATTGTGACATCACAATGGCCTTTTCCCCATTGTGACATCACAATGCAGTTTTTCCCATTGTGACAAAGCAATGCCCTTTCCCCATTGTGACATCACAATGCCCTTTCCCCCATTGTGAAATCACAATGCCCTTTCCCCCATTGTGACATCACAATGCAGTTTTCCCCCATTGTGACATCACAATGCCCTCTCCCCCATTGTAACATCACAATGCCCTTTCCCCCATTGTGAAATCACAATGCCCTCTCCCCCATTGTGACATCACAATGCACTTTTCCCCCATTGTGACATCACAATGCCCTTTCCCCCATTGTGACATCACAATGCCCTTTTCCCCATTGTGACATCACAATGCAGTCTTCCCCATTGTGACATCACAATGCCGTTTCCCCCATTGGGACATCACAATGCAGTTTAACCCATTGTGACATCACAATGCAGTTTAACCCATTGTGACATCACAATGCAGTTTTTCCCATTGTGACATCACAATGCAGTTTTTTACATTCTGACATCACAATGCCCTTTCCCCCATTGTGACATCACAATGCCCTTTCCCCATTGTGACATCACAATGCCCTTTTCCCCATTGTGACATCACAATGCCCTTTTCCCCATTATGACATCACAATGCAGTTTTTCAGATTGTGACATCACAATGCCCTTTCCCCCATTATGACATCACAATGCCCTTTTCCCCATTGTGATATCACAATGCCCTTTTCCCCAATGTGACATCACAATGCCCTTTCCCCCATTGTGACATCACAATGCCCTTTCCCCCATTGTGACATCACAATTCACTTTCCCCCATTGTGACATCACAATGCACTTTTCCCCCATTGTGACATCACAATGCACTTTTCCCCATTGTGACATCACAATGCCCTTTCCGCCATTGTGACATCACAATGCCCTTTCCCCAATTGTGACATCACAATGCCCTTTTCCCTATTGTGACATCACAATGCAGTTTTCCCCATTGTGACATCATAATGCAGTTTTTCCCATTGTGACATCACAATGCCCTTTCCCCCATTGTGACATTACAATGCCCTTTCCCCCATTGTGACATCACAATGCCCTTTCCCCCATTGTGACATCACAATGCCCTTTCCCCTATTGTTACATCACAATGCCATTTCCCCCATTGTGACATCACAATGCAGTTTTCCCCATTGTGACATCACAATGCCCTTTCCCCCATTGTGACATCACAATGCAGTTTTTCCCATTGTGTCATCACAATGCCCTTTCCCCCATTGTGACATCACAATTCACTTTCCCCCATTGTGACATCACAATGCACTTTTCCCCCATTGTGACATCACAATGCACTTTTCCCCATTGTGACATCACAATGCACTTTTCCCCATTGTGACATCACAATGCCCTTTCCCCCATTGTGACATCACAATGCACTTTTCCCCCATTGCGACATCACAATGCCCTTTATCCCATTGTGACATCACAATGCCATTTCCCCCATTGTGACATCACAATGCCCTTTCCCCCATTGTGACATCACAATGCCCTTTCCCCCATTGTGACATCACAATGCCCTTTCCCCCATTGTGACATCACAATGCACTTTCCCCCATTGTGACATCACAATGCCCTTTCCCCCATTGTGACATCACAATGGCCTTTTCCCCATTGTGACATCACAATGCAGTTTTTCCCATTGTGACATAACAATGCCCTTTCCCCATTGTGACATCACAATGGCCTTTTCCCCATTGTGACATCACAATGCAGTTTTTCCCATTGTGACATCACAATGCAGTTTTTCCCATTGTGACATCACAATGCCCTTTCCCCCATTGTGAAATCACAATGCCCTTTCCCCCATTGTGACATCACAATGCAGTTACCCCCATTGTGACATCACAATGTACTTTCCCCCATTGTGACATCACAATGCCATTTCCCCCATTGTGACATCACAATGCCCTTTCCCCATTGTGACTTCATAATGCAGTTTTCCCCATTGTGACATCACAATGCCCTTTCCCCCATTGTGACATCACAATGCCCTTTTCCCCATTGTGACATCACAATGCCCTTTCCCCCATTGTGACATCACAATGCCCTTTTCCCCATTGTGACATCACAATGCCCTTTCCCCCATTGTGACATAACAATGCACTTTCCCCAATTGTGACATCGCAATGCCCTTTTCCCTATTGTGACATCACAATGCAGTTTTCCCCATTGTGACATCACAATGCAGTTTTTCCCATTGTGACATCACAATGCCCTTTCCCCCATTGTGACATTACAATGCCCTTTCCCCCATTGTGACATAACAATGCACTTTTCCCCCATTGCGACATCACAATGCTCTTTCCCCCATTGTGACATCACAATGCCATTTCCCCCATTGTGACATCACAATGCCCTTTCCCCCATTGTGACATCACAATGCCCTTACCCCAATTGTGACATCACAATGCACTTTCCCCCATTGTGACATCACAATGCACTTTTCCCCCATTGTGACATCACAATGCACTTTTCCCCATTGTGACATCACAATGCAGTTTTCCCCATCGTGACATTACAATGCCCTTTCCCCCATTGTGACATCACAATGCACTTTTCCCCCATTGCGACATCACAATGCCCTTTCCCCCATTGTGACATCACAATGCCATTTCCCCCATTGTGACATCACAATGCCCTTTCCCCCATTGTGACATCACAATGCCATTTCCCCCATTGTGACATCACAATGCCCTTTCCCCCATTGTGAAATCACAATGCCCTTTCCCCCATTGTGGCATCACAATGCCCTTTCCCCCATTGTGACATCACAATGCCCTCTCCCCCATTGTAACATCACAATGCCCTTTCCCCATTGTGACATCACAATGGCCTTTTCCCCATTGTGACATCACAATGCAGTTTTTCCCATTGTGACATAACAATGCCCTTTCCCCCATTGTGACATCACAATGCCCTTTCCCCCATTGTGAAATCACAATGCCCTTTCCCCCATTGTGGCATCACAATGCCCTTTCCCCCATTGTGACATCACAATGCCCTCTCCCCCATTGTAACATCACAATGCCCTTTCCCCCATTGTGACATCACAATGCCCTTTCCCCCATTGTGACATCACAATGCACTTTCCCCCATTGTGACATCACAATGGCCTTTTCCCCATTGTGACATCACAATGCAGTTTTTCCCATTGTGACAAAGCAATGCCCTTTCCCCATTGTGACATCACAATGGCCTTTTCCCCATTGTGACATCACAATGTAGTTTTTCCCATTGTGACACAACAATGCCCTTTCCCCCATTGTGACATCACAATGCCCTTTCCCCCATTGTGAAATCACAATGCCCTTTCCCCCATTGTGACATCACAATGCAGTTTTTTACCCCATTGTGACATCACAATGCACTTTCCCCCATTGTGACATCACAATGCCCTTTCCCCCATTGTGACATAACAATGCCCTTTCCCCCATTGTGACATCACAATGCCCTTTCCCCCATTGTGACATCACAATGCCCTTTCCCCCATTGTGACATCACAATGCCCTTTTATCCCATTGTTACATCACAATACCCTTTCCCCCATTGTGACATCACAATGCAGTTTTCCCCATTGTGACATCACAATGCCCTTTCCCCCATTGTGACATCACAATGCAGTTTTTCCTATTGTGTCATCACAATGCCCTTTCCCCCATTGTGACATCACAATTCACTTTCCCCCATTGTGACATCACAATGCACTTTTCCCCCATTGTGACATCACAATGCACTTTTCCCCATTGTGACATCACAATGCAGTTTTCCCCATTGTGATATCACAATGCCCTTTCCCCCATTGTGACATCACAATGCACTTTTCCCCCATTGCGACATCACAATGCCCTTTATCCCATTGTGGCATCACATTGCCATTTCCCCCATTGTGACATCACAATGCCCTTTCCCCCATTGTGACATCACAATGCCCTTTCCCCCATTGTGACATCACAATGCCCTTTCCCCCATTGTGACATCACAATGCACTTTCCCCCATTGTGACATCACAATGCCCTTTCCCCCATTGTGACATCACAATGCCCTTTCCCCCATTGTGACATCACAATGGCCTTTTCCCCATTGTGACATCACAATGCAGTTTTTCCCATTGTGACATAACAATGCCCTTTCCCCATTGTGACATCACAATGGCCTTTTCCCCATTGTGACATCACAATGCAGTTTTTCCCATTGTGACATAACAATGCCCTTTCCCCCATTATGACATCACAATGCCCTTTCCCCCATTGTGAAATCACAATGCCCTTTCCCCCATTGTGGCATCACAATGCCCTTTCCCCCATTGTGACATCACAATGCCCTCTCCCCCATTGTAACATCACAATGCCCTTTCCCCCATTGTGACATCACAATGCCCTTTTCCCCATTGTGACATCACAATGCCCTTTCCCCCATTGTGACATCACAATGCACTTTCCCCCATTGTGACATCACAATGGCCTTTTCCCCATTGTGACATCACAATGCAGTTTTTCCCATTGTGACAAAGCAATGCCCTTTCCCCATTGTGACATCACAATGCCCTTTCCCCCATTGTGAAATCACAATGCCCTTTCCCCCATTGTGACATCACAATGCAGTTTTCCCCCATTGTGACATCACAATGCACTTTCCCCCATTGTGACATCACAATGCCCTTTCCCCCATTGTGACATCACAATGCAGTTTTCCCCATTGTGACATCACAATGCCCTTTCCCACATTGTGACATCACAATGCAGTTTTCCCCATTGTGACATCACAATGCCCTTTC
Organism: Eleutherodactylus coqui; assembly: GCF_035609145.1. Classification (NCBI taxonomy): domain Eukaryota; kingdom Metazoa; phylum Chordata; class Amphibia; order Anura; family Eleutherodactylidae; genus Eleutherodactylus; species Eleutherodactylus coqui. Next base: position 208,654,844 of record NC_089839.1, on the reverse strand, counting down.
CCCCATTGTGACATCATAATGCCCTTTTCCCCATTGTGACATCACAATGCCATTTACCCCATTGTGACATAACAATGCCCTTTCCCCCATTGTGACATCACAATGCCCTTTCCCCCAATGTGACATCACAATGCACTTTCCCCCATTGTGACATCACAATGCACTTTTCCCCCATTGTGACATCAAAATGCCCTTTCCCCATTGCGACATCACAATGCCCTTTCCCCCATTGTGACATCACAATGCCCTTTTCCTATTGTGACATCACAATGCAGTTTTCCCCATTGTGACATCACAATGCCGTTTCCCCTTTGTGACATCACAATGCAGTTTCCCCCATTGTGACATCACAATGCAGTTTTCCCCATTGTGACATCACAATGCCCTTTCTCCCATTGTGACATCACAATGCCCATTCCCCCATTGTGACATCACAATGCACTTACCCCTATTGTGACATCACAATGCACTTTCCCCCATTGTGACATCACAATGCACTTTTCCCCATTGTGACATCACAATGCCCTTTCCCCCATTGTGAAATCACAATGCACTTTTCCCCCATTGTGACATCACAATGCCCTTTCCCCCATTGTGAGATCACAATGGCCTTTTTCCCATTGTGACATCACAATGCCCTTTCCCCCATTGTGACATCACAATGCCATTTCCCCCATTGTGACATCACAATGCCCTTTCCCCCATTGTGACATCACAATGCCATTTCCCCCATTGTGACATCACAATGCCCTTTCCCCCATTGTGACATCACAATGCCATTTCCCCCATTGTGACATCACAATGCCCTTTCCCCCATTGTGACATCACAATGCCCTTTCCCCCATTGTGACATCACAATGCCCTTTTCCTATTGTGACATCACAATGCAGTTTTCCCCATTGTGACATCACAATGGCCTTTTCCCCATTGTGACATCACAATGCAGTTTTTCCCATTGTGACATAACAATGCCCTTTCCCCATTGTGACATCACAATGGCCTTTTCCCCATTGTGACATCACAATGCAGTTTTTCCCATTGTGACATAACAATGCCCTTTCCCCCATTGTGACATAACAATGCCCTTTCCCCATTGTGACATCACAATGGCCTTTTCCCCATTGTGACATCACAATGCAGTTTTTCCCATTGTGACATAACAATGCCCTTTCCCCCATTGTGACATCACAATGCCCTTTCCCCCATTGTGAAATCACAATGCCCTTTCCCCCATTGTGACATCACAATGCAGTTTTCCCCCATTGTGACATCACAATGCACTTTCCCCCATTGTGACATCACAATGCCCTTTCCCCCATTGTGACATCACAATGCCCTTTCCCCCATTGTGACATCACAATGCCCTTTCCCCCATTGTGACATCACAATGCCCTTTCCCCATTGTGACATCACAATGCCCTTTCCCCCATTGTGACATCACAATGCCCTTTCCCCCAATGTGACATCACAATCCACTTTCCCCCATTGTGACATCACAATGCACTTTTCCCCCATTGTGACATCAAAATGCCCTTTCCCCATTGCGACATCACAATGCCATTTCCCCCATTGTGACATCACAATGCCCTTTTCCTATTGTGACATCACAATGCAGTTTTCCCCATTGTGACCTCACAATGCCCTTTCCCCCATTGTGACATCACAATGCCCTTTTCCTATTGTGACATCACAATGCAGTTTTCCCCATTGTGACATCACAATGCCGTTTCCCCCATTGTGACATCACAATGCAGTTTCCCCCATTGTGACATCACAATGCAGTTTTCCCCATTGTGACATCACAATGCCCTTTCTCCCATTGTGACATCACAATACCCTTTCCCCCATTGTGACATCACAATGCACTTACTCCCATTGTGACATCACAATGCACTTTCCCCCATTGTGACATCACAATGCACTTTTCCCCCATTGTGACATCACAATGCACTTTTCCCCATTGTGACATCACAATGCCCTTTCCCCCATTGTGAAATCACAATGCACTTTTCCCCCCATTGTGACATCACAATGCCCTTTCCCCCATTGTGACATCACAATGGCCTTTTTCCCATTGTGACATCACAATGCCCTTTCCCCCATTGTGACATCACAATGCCCTTTCCCGCAATGTGACATCGCAATGCCGTTTCCCCCATTGTGACATCACAATGCAGTTTTCCCCATTGTGACATCACAATGCCCATTCCCCCATTGTGACATCACAATGCCCTTTCCCCCATTGTGACATTACAATGCCCTTTCCCCCATTGTGACATCACAATGCCCTTTCCCCCATTGTTACATCACAATGCCATTTCCCCCATTGTGACATCACAATGCAGTTTTCCCCATTGTGACATCACAATGCCCTTTCCCCCATTGTGACATCACAATGCAGTTTTTCCTATTGTGACATCACAATGCCCTTTCCCCCATTGTGACATCACAATTCACTTTCCCCCATTGTGACATCACAATGCACTTTTCCCCCATTGTGACATCACAATGCACTTTTCCCCATTGTGACATCACAATGCAGTTTTCCCCATTGTGACATTACAATGCCCTTTCCCCCATTGTGACATCACAATGCACTTTTCCCCCATTGCGACATCACAATGCCCTTTCCCCCATTGTGACATCACAATGCCATTTCCCCCATTGTGACATCACAATGCCCTTTCCCCCATTGTGACATCACAATGCCCTTTCCCCCATTGTGACATCACAATGCACTTTCCCCCATTGTGACATCACAATGGCCTTTTCCCCATTGTGACATCACAATGCAGTTTTTCACATTGTGACAAAGCAATGCCCTTTCCCCATTGTGACATCACAATGGCCTTTTCCCCATTGTGACATCACAATGCAGTTTTTCCCATTGTGACATAACAATGCCCTTTCCCCCATTGTGACATCACAATGCCCTTTCCCCCATTGTGAAATCACAATGCCCTTTCCCCCATTGTGACATCACAATGCAGTTTTCCCCCATTGTGACATCACAATGCACTTTCCCCCATTGTGACATCACAATGCCCTTTCCCCCATTGTGACATCACAATGCCCTTTCCCCCATTGTGACATCACAATGCAGTTTTCCCCATTGTGACATCACAATGGCCTTTTCCCCATTGTGACATCACAATGCAGTTTTTCCCATTGTGACATAACAATGCCCTTTCCCCCATTGTGACATCACAATGCCCTTTCCCCCATTGTGAAATCACAATGCCCTTTCCCCCATTGTGACATCACAATGCAGTTTTCCCCCACTGTGACATCACAATGCCCTTTCCCCCATTGTGACATTGCAATGCCCTTTCCCCCATTGTGACATCAAAATGCCCTTTCCCCATTGCGACATCACAATGCCCTTTCCCCCATTGTGACATCACAATGCCCTTTTCCTATTGTGACATCACAATGCAGTTTTCCCCATTGTGACATCACAATGCCCTTTCCCCCATTGTGACATCACAATGCCCTTTTCCTATTGTGACATCACAATGCAGTTTTCCCCATTGTGACATCACAATGCCCTTTCTCCCATTGTGACATCACAATACCCTTTCCCCCATTGTGACATCACAATGCACTTACTCCCATTGTGACATCACAATGCACTTTCCCCCATTGTGACATCACAATGCACTTTTCCCCCATTGTGACATCACAATGCACTTTTCCCCATTGTGACATCACAATGCCCTTTCCCCCATTGTGAAATCACAATGCACTTTTCCCCCCATTGTGACATCACAATGCCCTTTCCCCCATTGTGACATCACAATGGCCTTTTTCCCATTGTGACATCACAATGCCCTTTCCCCCATTGTGACATCACAATGCCCTTTCCCGCAATGTGACATCGCAATGCCGTTTCCCCCATTGTGACATCACAATGCAGTTTTCCCCATTGTGACATCACAATGCCCATTCCCCCATTGTGACATCACAATGCCCTTTCCCCCATTGTGACATTACAATGCCCTTTCCCCCATTGTGACATCACAATGCCCTTTCCCCCATTGTTACATCACAATGCCCTTTCCCCCATTGTGACATCACAATGCAGTTTTCCCCATTGTGACATCACAATGCCCTTTCCCCCATTGTGACATCACAATGCAGTTTTTCCCATTGTGACATCACAATGCCCTTTCCCCCATTGTGACATCACAATTCACTTACCCCCATTGTGACATCACAATGCACTTTTCCCCCATTGTGACATCACAATGCACTTTTCCCCATTGTGACATCACAATGCAGTTTTCCCCATTGTGACATTACAATGCCCTTTCCCCCATTGTGACATCACAATGCACTTTTCCCCCATTGCGACATCACAATGCCCTTTCCCCCATTGTGACATCACAATGCCATTTCCCCCATTGTGACATCACAATGCCCTTTCCCCCATTGTGACATCACAATGCCCTTTCCCCCATTGTGACATCACAATGCACTTTCCCCCATTGTGACATCACAATGGCCTTTTCCCCATTGTGACATCACAATGCAGTTTTTTCCATTGTGACAAAGCAATGCCCTTTCCCCATTGTGACATCATAATGGCCTTTTCCCCATTGTGACATAACAATGCCCTTTCCCCCATTGTGACATCACAATGCCCTTTCCCCCATTGTGAAATCACAATGCCCTTTCCCCCATTGTGGCATCACAATGCCCTTTCCCCCATTGTGACATCACAATGCCCTCTCCCCCATTGTAACATCACAATGCCCTTTCCCCCATTGTGACATCACAATGCCCTTTTCCCCATTGTGACATCACAATACAGTTTTCCCCATTGTGACATCACAATGCCGTTTCCCCCATTGTGACATCACAATGCCCTTTCCCCCATTGTGACATCACAATGCCCTTTCCCCCATTGTGACATCACAATGCACTTTCCCCCATTGTGACATCACAATGGCCTTTTCCCCATTGAGACATCACAATGCAGTTTTTCCCATTGTGACAAAGCAATGCCCTTTCCCCATTGTGACATCACAATGGCCTTTTCCCCATTGTGACATCACAATGCAGTTTTTCCCATTGTGACACAACAATGCCCTTTAACCCATTGTGACATCACAATGCCCTTTCCCCCATTGTGAAATCACAATGCCCTTTCCCCCATTGTGACATCACAATGCCCTTTCCCCCATTGTGACATCACAATGCACTTTCGCCCATTGTGACATCACAATGCCCTTTCCCCCCTTGTGACATCACAATGCCCTTTCCCCCATTGTGACATCACAATGCAGTTTTCCCCATTGTGACATCACAATGCCCTTTCCCACATTGTGACATCACAATGCAGTTTTCCCCATTGTGACATCACAATGCCCTTTCCCCCATTGTGACATCATAATGCCCTTTTCCCCATTGTGACATCACAATGCCCTTTACCCCATTGTGACATAACAATGCCCTTTCCCCCATTGTGACATCACAATGCCATTTCCCCCATTGTGACATCACAATGCCCTTTCCCCCATTGTGACATCACAATGCCCTTTTCCCCATTGTGACATCACAATGCAGTTTTCCCCATTGTGACATCACAATGCCGTTTCCCCCATTGTGACATCACAATGCCCTTTCCCCCATTGTAAAATCACAATGCCCTTTCCCCCATTGTGACATCAAAATGCCCTTTCCCCATTGCGACATCACAATGCCCTTTCCCCCATTGTGACATCACAATGCCCTTTTCCTATTGTGACATCACAATGCAGTTTTCCCCATTGTGACATCACAATGCCGTTTCCCCCTTTGTGACATCACAATGCATTTTCCCCCATTGTGACATCACAATGCAGTTTTCCCCATTGTGACATCACAATGCCCTTTCCCCCATTGTGACATCACAATGCCCTTTCCCCAATTGTGACATCACAATGCCCTTTTCCCTATTGTGACATCACAATGCAGTTTTCCCCATTGTGACATCACAATGCAGTTTTTCACATTGTGACATCACAATGCCCTTTCCCCCATTGTGACATTACAATGCCCTTTCCCCCATTGTGACATCACAATGCCCTTTCCCCCATTGTGACATCACAATGCCCTTTCCCCCATTGTGACATCACAATGCCCTTTCCCCCATTGTTACATCACAATGCCCTTTCCCCCATTGTGACATCACAATGCAGTTTTCCCCATTGTGACATCACAATGCCCTTTCCCCCATTGTGACATCACAATTCACTTTCCCCCATTGTGACATCACAATGCACTTTTCCCCCATTGTGACATCACAATGCACTTTTCCCCATTGTGACATCACAATGCACTTTTCCCCATTGCGACATCACAATGCCCTTTATCCCATTGTGACATCACAATGCCATTTCCCCCATTGTGACATCACAATGCCCTTTCCCCCATTGTGACATCACAATGCCCTTTCCCCCATTGTGACATCACAATGCCCTTTCCCCCATTGTGACATCACAATGCCCTTTCCCCCATTGTGACATCACAATGCCCTTTCCCCCATTGTGACATCACAATGGCCTTTTCCCCATTGTGACATCACAATGCAGTTTTTCTTATTGTGACATCACAATGCAGTTTTTCCCATTGTGACATCACAATGCCCTTTCCCCCATTGTGACATCACAATGCAGTTACCCCCGTTGTGACATCACAATGTACTTTCCCCCATTGTGACATCACAATGCCATTTCCCCCATTGTGACATCACAATGCCCTTTCCCCCATTGTGACTTCACAATGCAGTTTTCCCCATTGTGACATCACAATGCCCTTTCCCCCATTGTGACATCACAATGCAGTTTTCCCCATTGTGACATCACAATGCCCTTTCCCCCATTGTGACATCACAATGGCCTTTTCCCCATTGTGACATCACAATGCCCTTTCCCCCATTGTGACATAACAATGCACTTTCCCCAATTGTGACATCACAATGCCCTTTTCCCTATTGTGACATCACAATGCAGTTTTCCCCATTGTGACATCACAATGCAGTTTTTCCCATTGTGACATCACAATGCCCTTTCCCCCATTGTGACATTACAATGCCCTTTCCCCCATTGTGACATCACAATGCCCTTTCCCCCATTGTGACATCACAATTCACTTTCCCCCATTGTGACATCACAATGCACTTTTCCCCCATTGTGACATCACAATGCACTTTTCCCCATTGTGACATCACAATGCAGTTTTCCCCATTGTGACATCACAATGCCCTTTCCCCCATTGTGACATCACAATGCACTTTTCCCCCATTGCGACATCACAATGCCCTTTCCCCCATTGTGACATCACAATGCCATTTCCCCCATTGTGACATCACAATGCCCTTTCCCTCATTGTGACATCACAATGCCCTTTCCCCCATTGTGACATCACAATGCACTTTCCCCCATTGTGACATCACAATGGCCTTTTCCCCATTGTGACATCACAATGCAGTTTTTCCCATTGTGACAAAGCAATGCCCTTTCCCCATTGTGACATCACAATGGCCTTTTCCCCATTGTGACATCACAATGCAGTTTTTCCCATTGTGACATAACAATGCCCTTTCCCCCATTGTGACATCACAATGCAGTTTTCCCCATTGTGACATCACAATGGCCTTTTCCCCATTGTGACATCACAATGCAGTTTTTCCCATTGTGACATCACAATGCAGTTTTCCCATTGTGACATCACAATGCCCTTTCCCCCATTGTGAAATCACAATGCCCTTTCCCCCATTGTGACATCACAATGCAGTTACCCCCATTGTGACATCACAATGTACTTTCCCCCATTGATACATCACAATGCCATTTCCCCCATTGTGACATCACAATGCCCTTTCCCCCATTGTGACTTCACAATGCAGTTTTCCCCATTGTGACATCACAATGCCCTTTCCCCCATTGTGACATCACAATGCAGTTTTCCCCATTGTGACATCACAATGCCCTTTCCCCCATTGTGACATCACAATGGCCTTTTCCCCATTGTGACATCACAATGCCCTTTCCCCCATTGTGACATAACAATGCACTTTCCCCAATTGTGACATCACAATGCCCTTTTCCCTATTGTGACATCACAATGCAGTTTTCCCCATTGTGACATCACAATGCCCTTTCCCCCATTGTGACATTACAATGCCCTTTCCCCCATTGTGACATCACAATGCCCTTTCCCCGATTGTGACATCACAATTCACTTTCCCCCATTGTGACATCACAATGCACTTTTCCCCCATTGTGACATCACAATGCACTTTTCCCCATTGTGACATCACAATGCAGTTTTCCCCATTGTGACATCACAATGCCCTTTCCCCCATTGTGACATCACAATGCACTTTTCCCCCATTGCGACATCACAATGCCCTTTCCCCCATTGTGACATCACAATGCCATTTCCCCCATTGTGACATCACAATGCCCTTTCCCTCATTGTGACATCACAATGCCCTTTCCCCCATTGTGACATCACAATGCACTTTCCCCCATTGTGACATCACAATGGCCTTTTCCCCATTGTAACATCACAATGCAGTTTTTCCCATTGTGACAAAGCAATGCCCTTTCCCCATTGTGACATCACAATGGCCTTTTCCCCATTGTGACATCACAATGCAGTTTTTCCCATTGTGACATAACAATGCCCTTTCCCCCATTGTGACATCACAATGCACTTTCCCCCATTGTGACATCACAATGCCCTTTCCCCCATTGTGACATCACAATGCCCTTTCCCCCATTGTGACATCACAATGCAGTTTTCCCCATTGTGACATCACAATGGCCTTTTTCCCATTGTGACATCACAATGCAGTTTTTCCCATTGTGACATAACAATGCCCTTTCCCCCATTGTGACATCACAATGCCCTTTTCCCCATTGTGACATCACAATGGCCTTTTCCCCATTGTGACATCACAATGCAGTTTTCCCCATTGTGACATAACAATGCCCTTTCCCCATTGTGACATCACAATGGCCTTTTCCCCATTGTGACATCACAATGCAGTTTTTCCCATTGTGACATAACAATGCCCTTTCCCCCATTGTGACATCACAATGCCCTTTCCCCCATTGTGAAATCACAATGCCCTTTCCCCCATTGTGGCATCACAATGCCCTTTCCCCCATTGTGACATCACAATGCCCTCTCCCCCATTGTAACATCACAATGCCCTTTCCCCCATTGTGACATCACAATGCCCTTTTCCCCATTGTGACATCACAATACAGTTTTCCCCATTGTGACATCACAATGCCGTTTCCCCCATTGTGACATCACAATGCCCTTTCCCCCATTGTGACATCACAATGCCCTTTCCCCCATTGTGACATCACAATGCACTTTCCCCCATTGTGACATCACAATGGCCTTTTCCCCATTGTGACATCACAATGCAGTTTTTCCCATTGTGACAAAGCAATGCCCTTTCCCCATTGTGACATCACAATGGCCTTTTCCCCATTGTGACATCACAATGCAGTTTTTCCCATTGTGACACAACAATGCCCTTTAACCCATTGTGACATCACAATGCCCTTTCCCCCATTGTGAAATCACAATGCCCTTTCCCCCATTGTGACATCACAATGCCCTTTCCCCCATTGTGACATCACAATGCACTTTCGCCCATTGTGACATCACAATGCCCTTTCCCCCATTGTGACATCACAATGCCCTTTCCCCCATTGTGACATCACAATGCAGTTTTCCCCATTGTGACATCACAATGCCCTTTCCCACATTGTGACATCACAATGCAGTTTTCCCCATTGTGACATCACAATGCCCTTTCCCCCATTGTGACATCATAATGCCCTTTTCCCCATTGTGACATCACAATGCCCTTTACCCCATTGTGACATAACAATGCCCTTTCCCCCATTGTGACATCACAATGCCATTTCCCCCATTGTGACATCACAATGCCCTTTCCCCCATTGTGACATCACAATGCCCTTTTCCCCATTGTGACATCACAATGCCGTTTTCCCCATTGTGACATCACAATGCCGTTTCCCCCATTGTGACATCACAATGCCCTTTCCCCCATTGTGAAATCACAATGCCCTTTCCCCCATTGTGACATCAAAATGCCCTTTCCCCATTGCGACATCACAATGCCCTTTCCCCCATTGTGACATCACAATGCCCTTTTCCTATTGTGACATCACAATGCAGTTTTCCCCATTGTGACATCACAATGCCGTTTCCCCCTTTGTGACATCACAATGCATTTTCCCCCATTGTGACATCACAATGCAGTTTTCCCCATTGTGACATCACAATGCCCTTTCCCCCATTGTGACATCACAATGCCCTTTCCCCAATTGTGACATCACAATGCCCTTTTCCCTATTGTGACATCACAATGCAGTTTTCCCCATTGTGACATCACAATGCCCTTTCCCCCATTGTGACATCACAATGCACTTTTCCCCCATTGCGACATCACAATGCCCTTTCCCCCATTGTGACATCACAATGCCATTTCCCCCATTGTGACATCACAATGCCCTTTCCCTCATTGTGACATCACAATGCCCTTTCCCCCATTGTGACATCACAATGCACTTTCCCCCATTGTGACATCACAATGGCCTTTTCCCCATTGTAACATCACAATGCAGTTTTTCCCATTGTGACAAAGCAATGCCCTTTCCCCATTGTGACATCACAATGGCCTTTTCCCCATTGTGACATCACAATGCAGTTTTTCCCATTGTGACATAACAATACCCTTTCCCCCATTGTGACATCACAATGCACTTTCCCCCATTGTGACATCACAATGCCCTTTCCCCCATTGTGACATCACAATGCCCTTTCCCCCATTGTGACATCACAATGCAGTTTTCCCCATTGTGACATCACAATGCCCTTTCCCCCATTGTGACATCACAATGCACTTTTCCCCCATTGCGACATCACAATGCCCTTTCCCCCATTGTGACATCACAATGCCATTTCCCCCATTGTGACATCACAATGCCCTTTCCCTCATTGTGACATCACAATGCCCTTTCCCCCATTGTGACATCACAATGCACTTTCCCCCATTGTGACATCACAATGGCCTTTTCCCCATTGTAACATCACAATGCAGTTTTTCCCATTGTGACAAAGCAATGCCCTTTCCCCATTGTGACATCACAATGGCCTTTTCCCCATTGTGACATCACAATGCAGTTTTTCCCATTGTGACATAACAATGCCCTTTCCCCCATTGTGACATCACAATGCACTTTCCCCCATTGTGACATCACAATGCCCTTTCCCCCATTGTGACATCACAATGCCCTTTCCCCCATTGTGACATCACAATGCAGTTTTCCCCATTGTGACATCACAATGGCCTTTTTCCCATTGTGACATCACAATGCAGTTTTTCCCATTGTGACATAACAATGCCCTTTCCCCCATTGTGACATCACAATGCCCTTTTCCCCATTGTGACATCACAATGGCCTTTTCCCCATTGTGACATCACAATGCAGTTTTCCCCATTGTGACATAACAATGCCCTTTCCCCATTGTGACATCACAATGGCCTTTTCCCCATTGTGACATCACAATGCAGTTTTTCCCATTGTGACATAACAATGCCCTTTCCCCCATTGTGACATCACAATGCCCTTTCCCCCATTGTGAAATCACAATGCCCTTTCCCCCATTGTGGCATCACAATGCCCTTTCCCCCATTGTGACATCACAATGCCCTCTCCCCCATTGTAACATCACAATGCCCTTTCCCCCATTGTGACATCACAATGCCCTTTTCCCCATTGTGACATCACAATACAGTTTTCCCCATTGTGACATCACAATGCCGTTTCCCCCATTGTGACATCACAATGCCCTTTCCCCCATTGTGACATCACAATGCCCTTTCCCCCATTGTGACATCACAATGCACTTTCCCCCATTGTGACATCACAATGGCCTTTTCCCCATTGTGACATCACAATGCAGTTTTTCCCATTGTGACAAAGCAATGCCCTTTCCCCATTGTGACATCACAATGGCCTTTTCCCCATTGTGACATCACAATGCAGTTTTTCCCATTGTGACACAACAATGCCCTTTAACCCATTGTGACATCACAATGCCCTTTCCCCCATTGTGAAATCACAATGCCCTTTCCCCCATTGTGACATCACAATGCCCTTTCCCCCATTGTGACATCACAATGCACTTTCGCCCATTGTGACATCACAATGCCCTTTCCCCCATTGTGACATCACAATGCCCTTTCCCCCATTGTGACATCACAATGCAGTTTTCCCCATTGTGACATCACAATGCCCTTTCCCACATTGTGACATCACAATGCAGTTTTCCCCATTGTGACATCACAATGCCCTTTCCCCCATTGTGACATCATAATGCCCTTTTCCCCATTGTGACATCACAATGCCCTTTACCCCATTGTGACATAACAATGCCCTTTCCCCCATTGTGACATCACAATGCCATTTCCCCCATTGTGACATCACAATGCCCTTTCCCCCATTGTGACATCACAATGCCCTTTTCCCCATTGTGACATCACAATGCCGTTTTCCCCATTGTGACATCACAATGCCGTTTCCCCCATTGTGACATCACAATGCCCTTTCCCCCATTGTGAAATCACAATGCCCTTTCCCCCATTGTGACATCAAAATGCCCTTTCCCCATTGCGACATCACAATGCCCTTTCCCCCATTGTGACATCACAATGCCCTTTTCCTATTGTGACATCACAATGCAGTTTTCCCCATTGTGACATCAAAATGCCCTTTCCCCATTGCGACATCACAATGCCCTTTCCCCCATTGTGACATCACAATGCCCTTTTCCTATTGTGACATCACAATGCAGTTTTCCCCATTGTGACATCACAATGCCGTTTCCCCCTTTGTGACATCACAATGCATTTTCCCCCATTGTGACATCACAATGCAGTTTTCCCCATTGTGACATCACAATGCCCTTTCCCCCATTGTGACATCACAATGCCCTTTCCCCAATTGTGACATCACAATGCCCTTTTCCCTATTGTGACATCACAATGCAGTTTTCCCCATTGTGACATCACAATGCCCTTTCCCCCATTGTGACATCACAATGCACTTTTCCCCCATTGCGACATCACAATGCCCTTTCCCCCATTGTGACATCACAATGCCATTTCCCCCATTGTGACATCACAATGCCCTTTCCCTCATTGTGACATCACAATGCCCTTTCCCCCATTGTGACATCACAATGCACTTTCCCCCATTGTGACATCACAATGGCCTTTTCCCCATTGTAACATCACAATGCAGTTTTTCCCATTGTGACAAAGCAATGCCCTTTCCCCATTGTGACATCACAATGGCCTTTTCCCCATTGTGACATCACAATGCAGTTTTTCCCATTGTGACATAACAATGCCCTTTCCCCCATTGTGACATCACAATGCACTTTCCCCCATTGTGACATCACAATGCCCTTTCCCCCATTGTGACATCACAATGCCCTTTCCCCCATTGTGACATCACAATGCAGTTTTCCCCATTGTGACATCACAATGCCCTTTCCCCCATTGTGACATCACAATGCACTTTTCCCCCATTGCGACATCACAATGCCCTTTCCCCCATTGTGACATCACAATGCCATTTCCCCCATTGTGACATCACAATGCCCTTTCCCTCATTGTGACATCACAATGCCCTTTCCCCCATTGTGACATCACAATGCACTTTCCCCCATTGTGACATCACAATGGCCTTTTCCCCATTGTAACATCACAATGCAGTTTTTCCCATTGTGACAAAGCAATGCCCTTTCCCCATTGTGACATCACAATGGCCTTTTCCCCATTGTGACATCACAATGCAGTTTTTCCCATTGTGACATAACAATGCCCTTTCCCCCATTGTGACATCACAATGCACTTTCCCCCATTGTGACATCACAATGCCCTTTCCCCCATTGTGACATCACAATGCCCTTTCCCCCATTGTGACATCACAATGCAGTTTTCCCCATTGTGACATCACAATGGCCTTTTTCCCATTGTGACATCACAATGCAGTTTTTCCCATTGTGACATAACAATGCCCTTTCCCCCATTGTGACATCACAATGCCCTTTTCCCCATTGTGACATCACAATGGCCTTTTCCCCATTGTGACATCACAATGCAGTTTTCCCCATTGTGACATAACAATGCCCTTTCCCCATTGTGACATCACAATGGCCTTTTCCCCATTGTGACATCACAATGCAGTTTTTCCCATTGTGACATAACAATGCCCTTTCCCCCATTGTGACATCACAATGCCCTTTCCCCCATTGTGAAATCACAATGCCCTTTCCCCCATTGTGGCATCACAATGCCCTTTCCCCCATTGTGACATCACAATGCCCTCTCCCCCATTGTAACATCACAATGCCCTTTCCCCCATTGTGACATCACAATGCCCTTTTCCCCATTGTGACATCACAATACAGTTTTCCCCATTGTGACATCACAATGCCGTTTCCCCCATTGTGACATCACAATGCCCTTTCCCCCATTGTGACATCACAATGCCCTTTCCCCCATTGTGACATCACAATGCACTTTCCCCCATTGTGACATCACAATGGCCTTTTCCCCATTGTGACATCACAATGCAGTTTTTCCCATTGTGACAAAGCAATGCCCTTTCCCCATTGTGACATCACAATGGCCTTTTCCCCATTGTGACATCACAATGCAGTTTTTCCCATTGTGACACAACAATGCCCTTTAACCCATTGTGACATCACAATGCCCTTTCCCCCATTGTGAAATCACAATGCCCTTTCCCCCATTGTGACATCACAATGCCCTTTCCCCCATTGTGACATCACAATGCACTTTCGCCCATTGTGACATCACAATGCCCTTTCCCCCATTGTGACATCACAATGCCCTTTCCCCCATTGTGACATCACAATGCAGTTTTCCCCATTGTGACATCACAATGCCCTTTCCCACATTGTGACATCACAATGCAGTTTTCCCCATTGTGACATCACAATGCCCTTTCCCCCATTGTGACATCATAATGCCCTTTTCCCCATTGTGACATCACAATGCCCTTTACCCCATTGTGACATAACAATGCCCTTTCCCCCATTGTGACATCACAATGCCATTTCCCCCATTGTGACATCACAATGCCCTTTCCCCCATTGTGACATCACAATGCCCTTTTCCCCATTGTGACATCACAATGCCGTTTTCCCCATTGTGACATCACAATGCCGTTTCCCCCATTGTGACATCACAATGCCCTTTCCCCCATTGTGAAATCACAATGCCCTTTCCCCCATTGTGACATCAAAATGCCCTTTCCCCATTGCGACATCACAATGCCCTTTCCCCCATTGTGACATCACAATGCCCTTTTCCTATTGTGACATCACAATGCAGTTTTCCCCATTGTGACATCACAATGCCGTTTCCCCCTTTGTGACATCACAATGCATTTTCCCCCATTGTGACATCACAATGCAGTTTTCCCCATTGTGACATCACAATGCCCTTTCCCCCATTGTGACATCACAATGCCCTTTCCCCAATTGTGACATCACAATGCCCTTTTCCCTATTGTGACATCACAATGCAGTTTTCCCCATTGTGACATCACAATGCAGTTTTTCACATTGTGACATCACAATGCCCTTTCCCCCATTGTGACATTACAATGCCCTTTCCCCCATTGTGACATCACAATGCCCTTTCCCCCATTGTGACATCACAATGCCCTTTCCCCCATTGTGACATCACAATGCCCTTTCCCCCATTGTGACATCACAATGCCCTTTCCCCCATTGTTACATCACAATGCCCTTTCCCCCATTGTGACATCACAATGCCATTTCCCCCATTGTGACATCACAATGCCCTTTCCCTCATTGTGACATCACAATGCCCTTTCCCCCATTGTGACATCACAATGCACTTTCCCCCATTGTGACATCACAATGGCCTTTTCCCCATTGTGACATCACAATGCAGTTTTTCCCATTGTGACAAAGCAATGCCCTTTCCCCATTGTGACATCACAATGGCCTTTTCCCCATTGTGACATCACAATGCAGTTTTTCCCATTGTGACATAACAATGCCCTTTCCCCCATTGTGACATCACAATGCCCTTTCCCCCATTGTGACATCACAATGCCCTTTCCCCCATTGTGACATCACAATGCAGTTTTCCCCATTGTGACATCACAATGGCCTTTTTCCCATTGTGACATCACAATGCCCTTTCCCCCATTGTGACATCACAATGCCCTTTTCCCCATTGTGACATCACAATGGCCTTTTCCCCATTGTGACATCACAATGCAGTTTTTCCCATTGTGACATAACAATGCCCTTTCCCCATTGTGACATCACAATGGCCTTTTCCCCATTGTGACATCACAATGCAGTTTTTCCCATTGTGACATAACAATGCCCTTTCCCCCATTGTGACATCACAATGCCCTTTCCCCCATTGTGAAATCACAATGCCCTTTCCCCCATTGTGGCATCACAATGCCCTTTCCCCCATTGTGACATCACAATGCCCTCTCCCCCATTGTAACATCACAATGCCCTTTCCCCCATTGTGACATCACAATGCCCTTTTCCCCATTGTGACATCACAATACAGTTTCCCCATTGTGACATCACAATGCCGTTTCCCCCATTGTGACATCACAATGCCCTTTCCCCCATTGTGACATCACAATGCCCTTTCCCCCATTGTGACATCACAATGCACTTTCCCCCATTGTGACATCACAATGGCCTTTTCCCCATTGTGACATCACAATGCAGTTTTTCCCATTGTGACAAAGCAATGCCCTTTCCCCATTGTGACATCACAATGGCCTTTTCCCCATTGTGACATCACAATGCAGTTTTTCCCATTGTGACACAACAATGCCCTTTAACCCATTGTGACATCACAATGCCCTTTCCCCCATTGTGAAATCACAATGCCCTTTCCCCCATTGTGACATCACAATGCCCTTTCCCCCATTGTGACATCACAATGCACTTTCGCCCATTGTGACATCACAATGCCCTTTCCCCCATTGTGACATCACAATGCCCTTTCCCCCATTGTGACATCACAATGCAGTTTTCCCCATTGTGACATCACAATGCCCTTTCCCACATTGTGACATCACAATGCAGTTTTCCCCATTGTGACATCACAATGCCCTTTCCCCCATTGTGACATCATAATGCCCTTTTCCCCATTGTGACATCACAATGCCCTTTACCCCATTGTGACATAACAATGCCCTTTCCCCCATTGTGACATCACAATGCCATTTCCCCCATTGTGACATCACAATGCCCTTTCCCCCATTGTGACATCACAATGCCCTTTTCCCCATTGTGACATCACAATGCAGTTTTCCCCATTGTGACATCACAATGCCGTTTCCCCCATTGTGACATCACAATGCCCTTTCCCCCATTGTGAAATCACAATGCCCTTTCCCCCATTGTGACATCAAAATGCCCTTTCCCCATTGCGACATCACAATGCCCTTTCCCCCATTGTGACATCACAATGCAGTTTCCCCCTTTGTGACATCACAATGCATTTTCCCCCATTGTGACATCACAATGCCGTTTCCCCCTTTGTGACATCACAATGCATTTTCCCCCATTGTGACATCACAATGCAGTTTTCCCCATTGTGACATCACAATGCCCTTTCCCCCATTGTGACATCACAATGCCCTTTCCCCAATTGTGACATCACAATGCCCTTTTCCCTATTGTGACATCACAATGCAGTTTTCCCCATTGTGACATCACAATGCAGTTTTTCACATTGTGACATCACAATGCCCTTTCCCCCATTGTGACATTACAATGCCCTTTCCCCCATTGTGACATCACAATGCCCTTTCCCCCATTGTGACATCACAATGCCCTTTCCCCCATTGTGACATCACAATGCCCTTTCCCCCATTGTTACATCACAATGCCCTTTCCCCCATTGTGACATCACAATGCAGTTTTCCCCATTGTGACATCACAATGCCCTTTCCCCCATTGTGACATCACAATTCACTTTCCCCCATTGTGACATCACAATGCACTTTTCCCCCATTGTGACATCACAATGCACTTTTCCCCATTGTGACATCACAATGCACTTTTCCCCATTGCGACATCACAATGCCATTTATCCCATTGTGACATCACAATGCCATTTCCCCCATTGTGACATCACAATGCCCTTTCCCCCATTGTGACATCACAATGCCCTTTCCCCCATTGTGACATCACAATGCCCTTTCCCCCATTGTGACATCACAATGCACTTTCCCCCATTGTGACATCACAATGCCCTTTCCCCCATTGTGACATCACAATGGCCTTTTCCCCATTGTGACATCACAATGCAGTTTTTCTTATTGTGACATCACAATGCAGTTTTTCCCATTGTGACATCACAATGCCCTTTCCCCCATTGTGACATCACAATGCAGTTACCCCCATTGTGACATCACAATGTACTTTCCCCCATTGTGACATCACAATGCCATTTCCCCCATTGTGACATCACAATGCCCTTTCCCCCATTGTGACTTCACAATGCAGTTTTCCCCATTGTGACATCACAATGCCCTTTCCCCCATTGTGACATCACAATGCAGTTTTCCCCATTGTGACATCACAATGCCCTTTCCCCCATTGTGACATCACAATGGCCTTTTCCCCATTGTGACATCACAATGCCCTTTCCCCCATTGTGACATAACAATGCACTTTCCCCAATTGTGACATCACAATGCCCTTTTCCCTATTGTGACATCACAATGCAGTTTTCCCCATTGTGACATCACAATGCAGTTTTTCCCATTGTGACATCACAATGCCCTTTCCCCCATTGTGACATTACAATGCCCTTTCCCCCATTGTGACATCACAATGCCCTTTCCCCCATTGTGACATCACAATTCACTTTCCCCCATTGTGACATCACAATGCACTTTTCCCCCATTGTGACATCACAATGCACTTTTCCCCATTGTGACATCACAATGCAGTTTTCCCCATTGTGACATCACAATGCCCTTTCCCCCATTGTGACATCACAATGCACTTTTCCCCCATTGCGACATCACAATGCCCTTTCCCCCATTGTGACATAACAATGCCATTTCCCCCATTGTGACATCACAATGCCCTTTCCCTCATTGTGACATCACAATGCCCTTTCCCCCATTGTGACATCACAATGCACTTTCCCCCATTGTGACATCACAATGGCCTTTTCCCCATTGTGACATCACAATGCAGTTTTTCCCATTGTGACAAAGCAATGCCCTTTCCCCATTGTGACATCACAATGGCCTTTTCCCCATTGTGACATCACAATGCAGTTTTTCCCATTGTGACATAACAATGCCCTTTCCCCCATTGTGACATCATAATGCAGTTTTCCCCATTGTGACATCACAATGGCCTTTTCCCCATTGTGACATCACAATGCAGTTTTTCCCATTGTGACATCACAATGCAGTTTTCCCATTGTGACATCACAATGCCCTTTCCCCCATTGTGAAATCACAATGCCCTTTCCCCCATTGTGACATCACAATGCAGTTACCCCCATTGTGACATCACAATGTACTTTCCCCCATTGTGACATCACAATGCCATTTCCCCCATTGTGACATCACAATGCCCTTTCCCCCATTGTGACTTCACAATGCAGTTTTCCCCATTGTGACATCACAATGCCCTTTCCCCCATTGTGACATCACAATGCAGTTTTCCCCATTGTGACATCACAATGCCCTTTCCCCCATTGTGACATCACAATGGCCTTTTCCCCATTGTGACATCACAATGCCCTTTCCCCCATTGTGACATAACAATGCACTTTCCCCAATTGTGACATCACAATGCCCTTTTCCCTATTGTGACATCACAATGCAGTTTTCCCCATTGTGACATCACAATGCAGTTTTTCCCATTGTGACATCACAATGCCCTTTCCCCCATTGTGACATTACAATGCCCTTTCCCCCATTGTGACATCACAATGCCCTTTCCCCCATTGTGACATCACAATTCACTTTCCCCCATTGTGACATCACAATGCACTTTTCCCCCATTGTGACATCACAATGCACTTTTCCCCATTGTGACATCACAATGCAGTTTTCCCCATTGTGACATCACAATGCCCTTTCCCCCATTGTGACATCACAATGCACTTTTCCCCCATTGCGACATCACAATGCCCTTTCCCCCATTGTGACATCACAATGCCATTTCCCCCATTGTGACATCACAATGCCCTTTCCCTCATTGTGACATCACAATGCCCTTTCCCCCATTGTGACATCACAATGCACTTTCCCCCATTGTGACATCACAATGGCCTTTTCCCCATTGTGACATCACAATGCAGTTTTTCCCATTGTGACAAAGCATTGCCCTTTCCCCATTGTGACATCGCAATGGCCTTTTCCCCATTGTGACATCACAATGCAGTTTTTCCCATTGTGACATAACAATGCCCTTTCCCCCATTGTGACATCACAATGCCCTTTCCCCCATTGTGAAATCACAATGCCCTTTCCCCCATTGTGACATCACAATGCAGTTTTCCCCCATTGTGACATCACAACGCACTTTCCCCCATTGTGACATCACAATGCCCTTTCCCCCATTGTGACATCACAATGCCCTTTCCCCCATTGTGACATCACAATGCCCTTTCCCCCATTGTGACATCACAATGCAGTTTTCCCCATTGTGACATCACAATGGCCTTTTTCCCATTGTGACATCACAATGCAGTTTTTCCCATTGTGACATAACAATGCCCTTTCCCCCATTGTGACATCACAATGCCCTTTTCCCCATTGTGAAATCACAATGCCCTTTCCCCCATTGTGACATCACAATGCAGTTTCCCCCATTGTGACATCACAATGCCCTTTCCCCCATTGTGACATTACAATGCCCTTTCCCCCATTGTGACATCACAATGCCCTTTCCCCCATTGTGACATCACAATGCCCTTTCCCCCATTGTGACATCACAATGCCCTTTCCCCCATTGTTACATCACAATACCCTTTCCCCCAT
This sequence comes from Eleutherodactylus coqui, assembly GCF_035609145.1. NCBI lineage: Eukaryota > Metazoa > Chordata > Amphibia > Anura > Eleutherodactylidae > Eleutherodactylus > Eleutherodactylus coqui. The sequence continues at coordinate 208,633,686 of NC_089839.1, read as the reverse complement.
TGTGACATCACAATGCAGTTTTCCCCATTGTGACATCACAATGGCCTTTTCCCCATTGTGACATCACAATGCAGTTTTCCCCATTGTGACATCACAATGCCCTTTCCCCCATTGTGACATCACAATGCACTTTTCCCCCATTGCGACATCACAATGCCCTGTATCCCATTGTGACATCACAATGCCATTTCCCCCATTGTGACATCACAATGCCCTTTCCCCCATTGTGACATCACAATGCCCTTTCCCCCATTGTGACATCACAATGCCCTTTCCCCCATTGTGACATCACAATGCACTTTCCCCCATTGTGACATCACAATGCCCTTTCCCCCATTGTGACATCACAATGGCCTTTTCCCCATTGTGACATCACAATGCAGTTTTTCCCATTGTGACATAACAATGCCCTTTCCCCATTGTGACATCACAATGGCCTTTTCCCCATTGTGACATCACAATGCAGTTTTTCCCATTGTGACATAACAATGCCCTTTCCCCCATTGTGACATCACAATGCCCTTTCCCCCATTGTGAAATCACAATGCCCTTTCCCCCATTGTGGCATCACAATGCCCTTTCCCCCATTGTGACATCACAATGCCCTCTCCCCCATTGTAACATCACAATGCCCTTTCCCCCATTGTGACATCACAATGCCCTTTATCCCATTGTGACATCACAATACAGTTTTCCCCATTGTGACATCACAATGCCGTTTCCCCCATTGTGACATCACAATGCCCTTTCCCCCATTGTGACATCACAATGCCCTTTCCCCCATTGTGACATCACAATGCACTTTCCCCCATTGTGACATCACAATGGCCTTTTCCCCATTGTGACATCACAATGCAGTTTTTCCCATTGTGACAAAGCAATGCCCTTTCCCCATTGTGACATCACAATGGCCTTTTCCCCATTGTGACATCACAATGCAGTTTTTCCCATTGTGACACAACAATGCCCTTTAACCCATTGTGACATCACAATGCCCTTTCCCCCATTGTGAAATCACAATGCCCTTTCCCCCATTGTGACATCACAATGCCCTTTCCCCCATTGTGACATCACAATGCACTTTCGCCCATTGTGACATCACAATGCCCTTTCCCCCATTGTGACATCACAATGCCCTTTCCCCCATTGTGACATCACAATGCAGTTTTCCCCATTGTGACATCACAATGCCCTTTCCCACATTGTGACATCACAATGCAGTTTTCCCCATTGTGACATCACAATGCCCTTTCCCCCATTGTGACATCATAATGCCCTTTTCCCCATTGTGACATCACAATGCCCTTTACCCCATTGTGACATAACAATGCCCTTTCCCCCATTGTGACATCACAATGCCATTTCCCCCATTGTGACATCACAATGCCCTTTCCCCCATTGTGACATCACAATGCCCTTTTCCCCATTGTGACATCACAATGCAGTTTTCCCCATTGTGACATCACAATGCCGTTTCCCCCATTGTGACATCACAATGCCCTTTCCCCCATTGTGAAATCACAATGCCCTTTCCCCCATTGTGACATCAAAATGCCCTTTCCCCCATTGTGAGATCACAATGGCCTTTTTCCCATTGTGACATCACAATGCCCTTTCCCCCATTGTGACATCACAATGCCCTTTCCCCCATTGTGACATCGCAATGCCCTTTCCCCCATTGTGACATCACAATGCAGTTTCCCGCATTGTGACATCACAATGCCCTTTCCCCCATTGTGACATCACAATGCCCTTTCCCCCATTGTGACATCACAATGCACTTTTCCCCATTGTGACATCACAATGCCCTTTCCCCGATTGTGACACCACAATGGCCTTTTTCCCATTGTGACATCACAATGCAGTTTTTCCCATTGTGACATAACAATGCCCTTTCCCCATTGTGACATCACAATGGCCTTTTCCCCATTGTGACATCACAATGCAGTTTTTCCCACTGTGACATAACAATGCCCTTTCCCCCATTGTGACATCACAATGCCCTTTCCCCCATTGTGACATCACAATGCAGTTTTCCCCATTGTGACATCACAATGCCCTTTCCCCCATTGTGACATCACAATGCAGTTTTTCCCATTGTGTCATCACAATGCCCTTTCCCCCATTGTGACATCACAATTCACTTTCCCCCATTGTGACATCACAATGCACTTTTCCCCCATTGTGACATCACAATACACTTTTCCCCATTGTGACATCACAATGCCCTTTCCCCCATTGTGACATCACAATGCACTTTTCCCCCATTGCGACATCACAATGCCCTTTATCCCATTGTGACATCACAATGTATTTCCCCCATTGTGACATCACAATGCCCTTTCCCCCATTGTGACATCACAATGCCCTTTCCCGCATTGTGACATCACAATGCCCTTTCCCCCATTGTGACATCACAATGCACTTTCCCCATTTTGTGACATCACAATGCCCTTTCCCCCATTGTGACATCACAATGGCCTTTTCCCCATTGTGACATCACAATGCAGTTTTTCCCATTGTGACATAACAATGCCCTTTCCCCATTGTGACATCACAATGGCCTTTTCCCCATTGTGACATCACAATGCAGTTTTTCCCATTGTGACATCACAATGCCCTTTCCCCCATTGTGAAATCACAATGCCCTTTCCCCCATTGTGACATCACAATGCCAATTCCCCCATTGTGACATCACAATGCCCTTTCCCCCATTGTGACTTCACAATGCAGTTTTCCCCATTGTGACATCACAATGCCCTTTCCCCCATTGTGACATCACAATGCAGCTTTCCCCATTGTGACATCACAATGCCCTTTCCCCCATTGTGACATCACAATGCCCTTTTCCCCATTGTGACATCACAATGCCCTTTCCCCCATTGTGACATAACAATGCCCTTTCCCCAATTGTGACATCACAATGCCCTTTTCCCTATTGTGACATCACAATGCAGTTTTCCCCATTGTGACATCACAATGCAGTTTTTCACATTGTGACATCATAATGCCCTTTCCCCCATTGTGACATCACAATTCACTTTCCCCCATTGTGACATCACAATGCACTTTTCCCCATTGTGACATCACAATGCAGTTTTCCCCATTGTGACATCACAATGCCCTTTCCCCCATTGTGACATCACAATGCACTTTTCCCCCATTGCGACATCACAATGCCCTTTCCCCCATTGTGACATCACAATGCCATTTCCCCAATTGTGACATCACAATGCCCTTTCCCCCATTGTGACATCACAATGCCCTTTCCCCCATTGTGACATCACAATGCACTTTCCCCCATTGTGACATCACAATGGCCTTTTCCCCATTGTGACATCACAATGCAGTTTTTCCCATTGTGACAAAGCAATGCCCTTTCCCCATTGTGACATCACAATGGCCTTTTCCCCATTGTGACATCACAATGCAGTTTTTACCATTGTGACATAACAATGCCCTTTCCCCCATTGTGACATCACAATGCCCTTTCCCCTATTGTGAAATCACAAGGCCCTTTCCCCCATTGTGACATCACAATGCAGTTTTCCCCCATTGTGACATCACAATGCACTTTCCCCCATTGTGACATCACAATGCCCTTTCCCCCATTGTGACATCACAATGCCCTTTCCTCCATTGTGACATCACAATGCAGTTTTCCCCATTGTGACATCACAATGGCCTTTTCCCCATTGTGACATCACAATGCAGTTTTTCCCATTGTGACATAACAATGCCCTTTCCCCCATTGTGACATCACAATGCCCTTTCCCCCATTGTGAAATCACAATGCCCTTTCCCCCATTGTGACATCACAATGCAGTTTTCCCCCATTGTGACATCACAATGCCCTTTCCCCCATTGTGACATTACAATGCCCTTTCCCCCATTGTGACATCACAATGCCCTTTCCCCCATTGTGACATCACAATGCCCTTTCCCCCATTGTGACATCACAATGCCCTTTCCCCCATTGTTACATCACAATACCCTTTCCCCCATTGTGACATCACAATGCAGTTTTCCCCATTGTGACATCACAATGCCCTTTCCCCCATTGTGACATCACAATGCAGTTTTTCCCATTGTGTCATCACAATGCCCTTTCCCCTATTGTGACATCACAATTCACTTTCCCCCATTGTGATATCACAATGCACTTTTCCCCCATTGTGACATCACAATGCAGTTACCCCCATTGTGACATCACAATGTACTTTCCCCCATTGTGACATCACAATGCCAATTCCCCCATTGTGACATCACAATGCCCTTTCCCCCATTGTGACTTCACAATGCAGTTTTCCCCATTGTGACATCACAATGCCCTTTCCCCCATTGTGACATCACAATGCAGCTTTCCCCATTGTGACATCACAATGCCCTTTCCCCCATTGTGACATCACAATGCCCTTTTCACCATTGTGACATCACAATGCCCTTTCCCCCATTGTGACATAACAATGCCCTTTCCCCAATTGTGACATCACAATGCCCTTTTCCCTATCGTGACATCACAATGCAGTTTTCCCCATTGTGACATCACAATGCAGTTTTTCACATTGTGACATCACAATGCCCTTTCCCCCATTGTGACATTACAATGCCCTTTCCCCCATTGTGACATCACAATGCCCTTTCCCCCATTGTGACATCACAATGCCCTTTCCCCCATTGTGACATCACAATGCCCTTTCCCCCATTGTTACATCACAATGCCCTTTCCCCCATTGTGACATCACAATGCCATTTCCCCCATTGTGACATCACAATGCCCTTTCCCTCATTGTGACATCACAATGCCCTTTCCCCCATTGTGACATCACAATGCACTTTCCCCCATTGTGACATCACAATGGCCTTTTCCCCATTGTGACATCACAATGCAGTTTTTCCCATTGTGACAAAGCAATGCCCTTTCCCCATTGTGACATCACAATGGCCTTTTCCCCATTGTGACATCACAATGCAGTTTCCCCCATTGTGACATCACAATGCCCTTTCCCCCATTGTGACATCACAATGCCCTTTCCCCCATTGTGACATCACAATGCAGTTTTCCCCATTGTGACATCACAATGGCCTTTTTCCCATTGTGACATCACAATGCAGTTTTTCCCATTGTGACATAACAATGCCCTTTCCCCCATTGTGACATCACAATGCGCTTTTCCCCATTGTGACATCACAATGGCCTTTTCCCCATTGTGACATCACAATGCAGTTTTTCCCATTGTGACATAACAATGCCCTTTCCCCATTGTGACATCACAATGGCCTTTTCCCCATTGTGACATCACAATGCAGTTTTTCCCATTGTGACATAACAATGCCCTTTCCCCCATTGTGACATCACAATGCCCTTTCCCCCATTGTGAAATCACAATGCCCTTTCCCCCATTGTGGCATCACAATGCCCTTTCCCCCATTGTGACATCACAATGCCCTCTCCCCCATTGTAACATCACAATGCCCTTTCCCCCATTGTGACATCACAATGCCCTTTTCCCCATTGTGACATCACAATACAGTTTTCCCCATTGTGACATCACAATGCCGTTTCCCCCATTGTGACATCACAATGCCCTTTCCCCCATTGTGACATCACAATGCCCTTTCCCCCATTGTGACATCACAATGCACTTTCCCCCATTGTGACATCACAATGGCCTTTTCCCCATTGTGACATCACAATGCAGTTTTTCCCATTGTGACAAAGCAATGCCCTTTCCCCATTGTGACATCACAATGGCCTTTTCCCCATTGTGACATCACAATGCAGTTTTTCCCATTGTGACACAACAATGCCCTTTAACCCATTGTGACATCACAATGCCCTTTCCCCCATTGTGAAATCACAATGCCCTTTCCCCCATTGTGACATCACAATGCCCTTTCCCCCATTGTGACATCACAATGCACTTTCGCCCATTGTGACATCACAATGCCCTTTCCCCCATTGTGACATCACAATGCCCTTTCCCCCATTGTGACATCACAATGCAGTTTTCCCCATTGTGACATCACAATGCCCTTTCCCACATTGTGACATCACAATGCAGTTTTCCCCATTGTGACATCACAATGCCCTTTCCCCCATTGTGACATCATAATGCCCTTTTCCCCATTGTGACATCACAATGCCCTTTACCCCATTGTGACATAACAATGCCCTTTCCCCCATTGTGACATCACAATGCCATTTCCCCCATTGTGACATCACAATGCCATTTCCCCCATTGTGACATCACAATGCCCTTTCCCCCATTGTGACATCACAATGCCCTTTTCCCCATTGTGACATCACAATGCAGTTTTCCCCATTGTGACATCACAATGCCGTTTCCCCCATTGTGACATCACAATGCCCTTTCCCCCATTGTGAAATCACAATGCCCTTTCCCCCATTGTGACATCAAAATGCCCTTTCCCCATTGCGACATCACAATGCCCTTTCCCCCATTGTGACATCACAATGCCCTTTTCCTATTGTGACATCACAATGCAGTTTTCCCCATTGTGACATCACAATGCCGTTTCCCCCTTTGTGACATCACAATGCATTTTCCCCCATTGTGACATCACAATGCAGTTTTCCCCATTGTGACATCACAATGCCCTTTCCCCCATTGTGACATCACAATGCCCTTTCCCCAATTGTGACATCACAATGCCCTTTTCCCTATTGTGACATCACAATGCAGTTTTCCCCATTGTGACATCACAATGCAGTTTTTCACATTGTGACATCACAATGCCCTTTCCCCCATTGTGACATTACAATGCCCTTTCCCCCATTGTGACATCACAATGCCCTTTCCCCCATTGTGACATCACAATGCCCTTTCCCCCATTGTGACATCACAATGCCCTTTCCCCCATTGTTACATCACAATGCCCTTTCCCCCATTGTGACATCACAATGCAGTTTTCCCCATTGTGACATCACAATGCCCTTTCCCCCATTGTGACATCACAGTTCACTTTCCCCCATTGTGACATCACAATGCACTTTTCCCCCATTGTGACATCACAATGCACTTTTCCCCATTGTGACATCACAATGCACTTTTCCCCATTGCGACATCACAATGCCATTTATCCCATTGTGACATCACAATGCCATTTCCCCCATTGTGACATCACAATGCCCTTTCCCCCATTGTGACATCACAATGCCCTTTCCCCCATTGTGACATCACAATGCCCTTTCCCCCATTGTGACATCACAATGCACTTTCCCCCATTGTGACATCACAATGCCCTTTCCCCCATTGTGACATCACAATGGCCTTTTCCCCATTGTGACATCACAATGCAGTTTTTCTTATTGTGACATCACAATGCAGTTTTTCCCATTGTGACATCACAATGCCCTTTCCCCCATTGTGACATCACAATGCAGTTACCCCCATTGTGACATCACAATGTACTTTCCCCCATTGTGACATCACAATGCCATTTCCCCCATTGTGACATCACAATGCCCTTTCCCCCATTGTGACTTCACAATGCAGTTTTCCCCATTGTGACATCACAATGCCCTTTCCCCCATTGTGACATCACAATGCAGTTTTCCCCATTGTGACATCACAATGCCCTTTCCCCCATTGTGACATCACAATGGCCTTTTCCCCATTGTGACATCACAATGCCCTTTCCCCCATTGTGACATAACAATGCACTTTCCCCAATTGTGACATCACAATGCCCTTTTCCCTATTGTGACATCACAATGCAGTTTTCCCCATTGTGACATCACAATGCAGTTTTTCCCATTGTGACATCACAATGCCCTTTCCCCCATTGTGACATTACAATGCCCTTTCCCCCATTGTGACATCACAATGCCCTTTCCCCCATTGTGACATCACAATTCACTTTCCCCCATTGTGACATCACAATGCACTTTTCCCCCATTGTGACATCACAATGCACTTTTCCCCATTGTGACATCACAATGCAGTTTTCCCCATTGTGACATCACAATGCCCTTTCCCCCATTGTGACATCACAATGCACTTTTCCCCCATTGCGACATCACAATGCCCTTTCCCCCATTGTGACATCACAATGCCATTTCCCCCATTGTGACATCACAATGCCCTTTCCCTCATTGTGACATCACAATGCCCTTTCCCCCATTGTGACATCACAATGCACTTTCCCCCATTGTGACATCACAATGGCCTTTTCCCCATTGTGACATCACAATGCAGTTTTTCCCATTGTGACAAAGCATTGCCCTTTCCCCATTGTGACATCGCAATGGCCTTTTCCCCATTGTGACATCACAATGCAGTTTTTCCCATTGTGACATAACAATGCCCTTTCCCCCATTGTGACATCACAATGCCCTTTCCCCCATTGTGAAATCACAATGCCCTTTCCCCCATTGTGACATCACAATGCAGTTTTCCCCCATTGTGACATCACAACGCACTTTCCCCCATTGTGACATCACAATGCCCTTTCCCCCATTGTGACATCACAATGCCCTTTCCCCCATTGTGACATCACAATGCCCTTTCCCCCATTGTGACATCACAATGCAGTTTTCCCCATTGTGACATCACAATGGCCTTTTTCCCATTGTGACATCACAATGCAGTTTTTCCCATTGTGACATAACAATGCCCTTTCCCCCATTGTGACATCACAATGCCCTTTTCCCCATTGTGAAATCACAATGCCCTTTCCCCCATTGTGACATCACAATGCAGTTTCCCCCATTGTGACATCACAATGCCCTTTCCCCCATTGTGACATTACAATGCCCTTTCCCCCATTGTGACATCACAATGCCCTTTCCCCCATTGTGACATCACAATGCCCTTTCCCCCATTGTGACATCACAATGCCCTTTCCCCCATTGTTACATCACAATACCCTTTCCCCCATTGTGACATCACAATGCAGTTTTCCCCATTGTGACATCACAATGGCCTTTTCCCCATTGTGACATCACAATGCAGTTTTCCCCATTGTGACATCACAATGCCCTTTCCCCCATTGTGACATCACAATGCACTTTTCCCCCATTGCGACATCACAATGCCCTTTATCCCATTGTGACATCACAATGCCATTTCCCCCATTGTGACATCACAATGCCCTTTCCCCCATTGTGACATCACAATGCCCTTTCCCCCATTGTGACATCACAATGCCCTTTCCCCCATTGTGACATCACAATGCACTTTCCCCCATTGTGACATCACAATGCCCTTTCCCCCATTGTGACATCACAATGGCCTTTTCCCCATTGTGACATCACAATGCAGTTTTTCCCATTGTGACATAACAATGCCCTTTCCCCATTGTGACATCACAATGGCCTTTTCCCCATTGTGACATCACAATGCAGTTTTTCCCATTGTGACATAACAATGCCCTTTCCCCCATTGTGACATCACAATGCCCTTTCCCCCATTGTGAAATCACAATGCCCTTTCCCCCATTGTGGCATCACAATGCCCTTTCCCCCATTGTGACATCACAATGCCCTCTCCCCCATTGTAACATCACAATGCCCTTTCCCCCATTGTGACATCACAATGCCCTTTATCCCATTGTGACATCACAATACAGTTTTCCCCATTGTGACATCACAATGCCGTTTCCCCCATTGTGACATCACAATGCCCTTTCCCCCATTGTGACATCACAATGCCCTTTCCCCCATTGTGACATCACAATGCACTTTCCCCCATTGTGACATCACAATGGCCTTTTCCCCATTGTGACATCACAATGCAGTTTTTCCCATTGTGACAAAGCAATGCCCTTTCCCCATTGTGACATCACAATGGCCTTTTCCCCATTGTGACATCACAATGCAGTTTTTCCCATTGTGACACAACAATGCCCTTTAACCCATTGTGACATCACAATGCCCTTTCCCCCATTGTGAAATCACAATGCCCTTTCCCCCATTGTGACATCACAATGCCCTTTCCCCCATTGTGACATCACAATGCACTTTCGCCCATTGTGACATCACAATGCCCTTTCCCCCATTGTGACATCACAATGCCCTTTCCCCCATTGTGACATCACAATGCAGTTTTCCCCATTGTGACATCACAATGCCCTTTCCCACATTGTGACATCACAATGCAGTTTTCCCCATTGTGACATCACAATGCCCTTTCCCCCATTGTGACATCATAATGCCCTTTTCCCCATTGTGACATCACAATGCCCTTTACCCCATTGTGACATAACAATGCCCTTTCCCCCATTGTGACATCACAATGCCATTTCCCCCATTGTGACATCACAATGCCCTTTCCCCCATTGTGACATCACAATGCCCTTTTCCCCATTGTGACATCACAATGCAGTTTTCCCCATTGTGACATCACAATGCCGTTTCCCCCATTGTGACATCACAATGCCCTTTCCCCCATTGTGAAATCACAATGCCCTTTCCCCCATTGTGACATCAAAATGCCCTTTCCCCCATTGTGAGATCACAATGGCCTTTTTCCCATTGTGACATCACAATGCCCTTTCCCCCATTGTGACATCACAATGCCCTTTCCCCCATTGTGACATCGCAATGCCCTTTCCCCCATTGTGACATCACAATGCCATTTCCCGCATTGTGACATCACAATGCCCTTTCCCCCATTGTGACATCACAATGCCCTTTCCCCCATTGTGACATCACAATGCACTTTTCCCCATTGTGACATCACAATGCCCTTTCCCCGATTGTGACACCACAATGGCCTTTTCCCCATTGTGACATCACAATGCAGTTTTTCCCATTGTGACATAACAATGCCCTTTCCCCATTGTGACATCACAATGGCCTTTTCCCCATTGTGACATCACAATGCAGTTTTTCCCACTGTGACATAACAATGCCCTTTCCCCCATTGTGACATCACAATGCCCTTTCCCCCATTGTGACATCACAATGCAGTTTTCCCCATTGTGACATCACAATGCCCTTTCCCCCATTGTGACATCACAATGCAGTTTTTCCCATTGTGTCATCACAATGCCCTTTCCCCCATTGTGACATCACAATTCACTTTCCCCCATTGTGACATCACAATGCACTTTTCCCCCATTGTGACATCACAATACACTTTTCCCCATTGTGACATCACAATGCCCTTTCCCCCATTGTGACATCACAATGCACTTTTCCCCCATTGCAACATCACAATGCCCTTTATCCCATTGTGACATCACAATGCCATTTCCCCCATTGTGACATCACAATGCCCTTTCCCCCATTGTGACATCACAATGCCCTTTCCCGCATTGTGACATCACAATGCCCTTTCCCCCATTGTGACATCACAATGCACTTTCCCCATTTTGTGACATCACAATGCCCTTTCCCCCATTGTGACATCACAATGGCCTTTTCCCCATTGTGACATCACAATGCAGTTTTTCCCATTGTGACATAACAATGCCCTTTCCCCATTGTGACATCACAATGGCCTTTTCCCCATTGTGACATCACAATGCAGTTTTTCCCATTGTGACATCACAATGCCCTTTCCCCTATTGTGAAATCACAATGCCCTTTCCCCCATTGTGACATCACAATGCAGTTACCCCCATTGTGACATCACAATGTACTTTCCCCCATTGTGACATCACAATGCCAATTCCCCCATTGTGACATCACAATGCCCTTTCCCCCATTGTGACTTCACAATGCAGTTTTCCCCATTGTGACATCACAATGCCCTTTCCCCCATTGTGACATCACAATGCAGCTTTCCCCATTGTGACATCACAATGCCCTTTCCCCCATTGTGACATCACAATGCCCTTTTCCCCATTGTGACATCACAATGCCCTTTCCCCCATTGTGACATAACAATGCCCTTTCCCCAATTGTGACATCACAATGCCCTTTTCCCTATTGTGACATCACAATGCAGTTTTCCCCATTGTGACATCACAATGCAGTTTTTCACATTGTGACATCATAATGCCCTTTCCCCCATTGTGACATCACAATTCACTTTCCCCCATTGTGACATCACAATGCACTTTTCCCCATTGTGACATCACAATGCAGTTTTCCCCATTGTGACATCACAATGCCCTTTCCCCCATTGTGACATCACAATGCACTTTTCCCCCATTGCGACATCACAATGCCCTTTCCCCCATTGTGACATCACAATGCCATTTCCCCAATTGTGACATCACAATGCCCTTTCCCCCATTGTGACATCACAATGCCCTTTCCCCCATTGTGACATCACAATGCACTTTCCCCCATTGTGACATCACAATGGCCTTTTCCCCATTGTGACATCACAATGCAGTTTTTCCCATTGTGACAAAGCAATGCCCTTTCCCCATTGTGACATCACAATGGCCTTTTCCCCATTGTGACATCACAATGCAGTTTTTACCATTGTGACATAACAATGCCCTTTCCCCCATTGTGACATCACAATGCCCTTTCCCCTATTGTGAAATCACAAGGCCCTTTCCCCCATTGTGACATCACAATGCAGTTTTCCCCCATTGTGACATCACAATGCACTTTCCCCCATTGTGACATCACAATGCCCTTTCCCCCATTGTGACATCACAATGCCCTTTCCTCCATTGTGACATCACAATGCAGTTTTCCCCATTGTGACATCACAATGGCCTTTTCCCCATTGTGACATCACAATGCAGTTTTTCCCATTGTGACATAACAATGCCCTTTCCCCCATTGTGACATCACAATGCCCTTTCCCCCATTGTGAAATCACAATGCCCTTTCCCCCATTGTGACATCACAATGCAGTTTTCCCCCATTGTGACATCACAATGCCCTTTCCCCCATTGTGACATTACAATGCCCTTTCCCCCATTGTGACATCACAATGCCCTTTCCCCCATTGTGACATCACAATGCCCTTTCCCCCATTGTGACATCACAATGCCCTTTCCCCCATTGTTACATCACAATACCCTTTCCCCCATTGTGACATCACAATGCAGTTTTCCCCATTGTGACATCACAATGCCCTTTCCCCCATTGTGACATCACAATGCAGTTTTTCCCATTGTGTCATCACAATGCCCTTTCCCCTATTGTGACATCACAATTCACTTTCCCCCATTGTGATATCACAATGCACTTTTCCCCCATTGTGACATCACAATGCAGTTACCCCCATTGTGACATCACAATGTACTTTCCCCCATTGTGACATCACAATGCCAATTCCCCCATTGTGACATCACAATGCCCTTTCCCCCATTGTGACTTCACAATGCAGTTTTCCCCATTGTGACATCACAATGCCCTTTCCCCCATTGTGACATCACAATGCAGCTTTCCCCATTGTGACATCACAATGCCCTTTCCCCCATTGTGACATCACAATGCCCTTTTCCCCATTGTGACATCACAATGCCCTTTCCCCCATTGTGACATAACAATGCCCTTTCCCCAATTGTGACATCACAATGCCCTTTTCCCTATTGTGACATCACAATGCAGTTTTCCCCATTGTGACATCACAATGCAGTTTTTCACATTGTGACATCATAATGCCCTTTCCCCCATTGTGACATCACAATTCACTTTCCAACATTGTGACATCACAATGCACTTTTCCCCATTGTGACATCACAATGCAGTTTTCCCCATTGTGACATCACAATGCCCTTTCCCCCATTGTGACATCACAATGCACTTTTCCCCCATTGCGACATCACAATGCCCTTTCCCCCATTGTGACATCACAATGCCATTTCCCCAATTGTGACATCACAATGCCCTTTCCCCCATTGTGACATCACAATGCCCTTTCCCCCATTGTGACATCACAATGCCCTTTCCCCCATTGTGACATCACAATGGCCTTTTCCCCATTGTGACATCACAATGCAGTTTTTCCCATTGTGACAAAGCAATGCCCTTTCCCCATTGTGACATCACAATGGCCTTTTCCCCATTGTGACATCACAATGCAGTTTTTACCATTGTGACATAACAATGCCCTTTCCCCCATTGTGACATCACAATGCCCTTTCCCCCATTGTGAAATCACAAGGCCCTTTCCCCCATTGTGACATCACAATGCAGTTTTCCCCCATTGTGACATCACAATGCACTTTCCCCCATTGTGACATCACAATGCCCTTTCCCCCATTGTGACATCACAATGCCCTTTCCTCCATTGTGACATCACAATGCAGTTTTCCCCATTGTGACATCACAATGGCCTTTTCCCCATTGTGACATCACAATGCAGTTTTTCCCATTGTGACATAACAATGCCCTTTCCCCCATCGTGACATCACAATGCCCTTTCCCCCATTGTGAAATCACAATGCCCTTTCCCCCATTGTGACATCACAATGCAGTTTTCCCCCATTGTGACATCACAATGCCCTTTCCCCCATTGTGACATTACAATGCCCTTTCCCCCATTGTGACATCACAATGCCCTTTCCCCCATTGTGACATCACAATGCCCTTTCCCCCATTGTGACATCACAATGCCCTTTCCCCCATTGTTACATCACAATACCCTTTCCCCCATTGTGACATCACAATGCAGTTTTCCCCATTGTGACATCACAATGCCCTTTCCCCCATTGTGACATCACAATGCAGTTTTTCCCATTGTGTCATCACAATGCCCTTTCCCCTATTGTGACATCACAATTCACTTTCCCCCATTGTGATATCACAATGCACTTTTCCCCCATTGTGACATCACAATGCACTTTTCCCCATTGTGACATCACAATGCAGTTTTCCCCATTGTGACATCACAATGCCCTTTCCCCCATTGTGACATCACAATGCACTTTTCCCCCATTGCGACATCACAATGCCCTTTATCCCATTGTGACATCACAATGCCATTTCCCCCATTGTGACATCACAATGCCCTTTCCCCCATTGTGACATCACAATGCCCTTTCCCCCATTGTGACATCACAATGCCCTTTCCCCCATTGTGACATCACAATGCACTTTCCCCCATTGTGACATCACAATGCCCTTTCCCCCATTGTGACATCACAATGGCCTTTTCCCCATTGTGACATCACAATGCAGTTTTTCCCATTGTGACATAACAATGCCCTTTCCCCATTGTGACATCACAATGGCCTTTTCCCCATTGTGACATCACAATGCAGTTTTTCCCATTGTGACATAAAAATGCCCTTTCCCCCATTGTGACATCACAATGCCCTTTCCCCCATTGTGAAATCACAATGCCCTTTCCCCCATTGTGACATCACAATGCCCTCTCCCCCATTGTAACATCACAATGCCCTTTCCACCATTGTGACATCACAATGCCCTTTTCCCCATTGTGACATCACAATGCAGTTTTCCCCATTGTGACATCACAATGCTGTTTCCCACATTGGGACATCACAATGCAATTTAACCCATTGTGACATCACAATGCAGTTTTTCCCATTGTGACATCACAATGCAGTTATCCCCATTGTGACATCACAATGCCCTTTCCCCCATTGTGACATCATAATGCCCTTTTCCCCATTGTGACATCACAATGCCCTTTACCCCATTGTGACATAACAATGCCCTTTCCCCCATTGTGACATCACAATGCCCTTTCCCCCAATGTGACATCACAATGCACTTTCCCCCATTGTGACATCACAATGCACTTTTCCCCCATTGTGACATCACAATGCAGTTTTCCCCATTGTGACATCACAATGCCCTTTCTCCCATTGTGACATCACAATGCCCTTTCCCCCATTGTGACATCACAATGCACTTACCCCCATTGTGACATCACAATGCACTTTCCCCCATTGTTACATCACAATGCCCTTTCCCCCATTGTGACATCACAATGCAGTTTTCCCCATTGTGACATCACAATGCCCTTTCCCCCATTGTGACATCACAATGCAGTTTTTCCCATTGTGACATCAGAATGCCCTTTCAACCATTGTGACATCACAATTCACTTTCCCCCATTGTGACATCACAATGGCCTTTTCCCCATTGTGACATCACAATGCAGTTTTTCCCATTGTGACATCACAATGGCCTTTTCCCCATTGTGACATCACAATGCAGTTTTTCCCATTGTGACATAACAATGCCCTTTCCCCCATTGTGACATCACAATGCCCTTTCCCCCATTGTGAAATCACAATGCAGTTTTCCCCCATTGTGACATCACAATGCACTTTCCCCCATTGTGACATCACAATGCCCTTTCCCCCATTGTGACATCACAATGCCCTTTTCCCCATTGTGACATCACAATGCAGTTTTCCCCATTGTGACATCACAATGCCCTTTCCCCCATTGTGACACCACAATGCAGTTTTCCCCATTGTGACATCACAATGCCCTTTCCCCCATTGTGACATCATAATGCCCTTTTCCCCATTGTGACATCACAATGCCCTTTACCCCATTGTGACATAACAATGCCCTTTCCCCCATTGTGACATCACAATGCCCTTTCCCCCAATGTGACATCACAATGCACTTTCCCCCATTGTGACATCACAATGCACTTTTCCCCCATTGTGACATCAAAATGCCCTTTCCCCATTGCGACATCACAATGCCCTTTCCCCCATTGTGACATCACAATGCCCTTTTCCTATTGTGACATCACAATGCAGTTTTCCCCATTGTGACATCACAATGCCGTTTCCCCCATTGTGACATCACTATGCACTTTTCCCCCATTGTGACATCACAATGCACTTTTCCCCATTGTGACATCACAATGCCCTTTCCCCCATTGTGAAATCACAATGCACTTTTCCCCCATTGTGACATCACAATGCCCTTTCCCCCATTGTGACATCACAATGGCCTTTTTCCCATTGTGACATCACAATGCCCTTTCCCCCATTGTGACATCACAATGCCCTTTCCCCCATTGTGACATTGCAATGCCCTTTCCCCCATTGTGACATCACAATGCCATTTCCCCCATTGTGACATCACAATGCCCTTTCCCCCATTGTGACATCACAATGCACTTTCCCCCATTGTGACATCACAATGCCCTTTCCCCGATTGTGACACCACAATGGCCTTTTCCCCATTGTGACATCACAATGCAGTTTTTCCCATTGTGACATAACAATGCCCTTTCCCCATTGTGACATCACAATGGCCTTTTCCCCATTGTGACATCACAATGCAGTTTTTCCCATTGTGACATAACAATGCCCTTTCCCCCATTGTGACATCACAATGCCCTTTCCCCCATTGTGACATCACAATGGCCTTTTCCCCATTGTGACATCACAATGCAGTTTTCCCCCATTGTGACATCACAATGCACTTTCCCCCATTGTGACATCACAATGCCCTTTCCCCCATTGTGACATCACAATGCCCTTTCCCCCATTGTGACATCACAATGCAGTTTTCCCCATTGTGACATCACAATGCCCTTCCCCCATTGTGACATCACAATGCAGGTTTCCCTATTGTGACATCACAATGCACTTTTCCCCCATTGTGACATCACAATGCACTTTTCCCCATTGTGACATCACAATGCCCTTTCCCCCATTGTGAAATCACAATGCACTTTTCCCCCATTGTGACATCACAATGCCCTTTCCCCCATTGTGACAGCACAATGGCCTTTTTCCCATTGTGACATCACAATGCCCTTTCCCCCATTGTGACATCACAATGCCCTTTCCCCCATTGTGACATCGCAATGCCCTTTCCCCCATTGTGACATCACAATGCAGATTTCCCCATTGTGACATCACAATGCCCATTCCCACATTGTGACATCACAATGCAGTTTTCCCCATTGTGACATCACAATGCAGTTTTTCCCATTGTGACATCACAATGCCCTTTCCCCCATTGTGACATCACAATGCCCTTTTCCCCCATTGTGACATCACAATGCCTTTTCCCCCATTGTGATATCACAATGCACTTTCCCCCATTGTGACATCACAATGCACTTTTCCCCCATTGTGACATCACAATGCCTTTTCCCCATTGCGACATCACAATGCCCTTTCCCCCATTGTGACATCACAATGCCCTTTTCCCTATTGTGACATCACAATGCCCTTTACCCCATTGTGGCATCACAATTCCCTTTCCCCCATTGTGACATCACAATGCCCTCTCCCCCATTGTGACATCACAATGCACTTTTCCCACATTGTGACATCACAATGCCCTTTCCCCCATTGTGACATCACAATGCCCTTTTCCCCATTGTGACATCACAATGCAGTTTTCCCCATTGTGACATCACAATGCCGTTTCCCCCATTGGGACATCACAATGCAGTTTAACCCATTGTGACATCACAATGCAGTTTTTCCCATTGTGACATCACAATGCAGTTTTTCCCATTCTGACATCACAATGCCCTTTCCCCCATTGTGACATCACAATGCCCTTTCCCCCATTGTGACATCACAATGCCCTTTTCCCCATTGTGACATCACAATGCCCTTTTCCCCATTATGACATCACAATGCAGTTTTTCCCATTGTGACATCACAATGCCCTTTCCCCCATTATGACATCACAATGCCCTTTTCCCCATTGTGATATCACAATGCCATTTTCCCCAATGTGACATCACAATGCCCTTTCCCCCATTGTGACATCACAATGCCCTTGCCCCCATTGTGACATCACAATTCACTTTCCCCCATTGTGACATCACAATGCACTTTTCCCCCATTGTGACATCACAATGCACTTTTCCCCATTGTGACATCACAATGCCCTTTCCCCCATTGTGACATCACAATGCCCTTTCCCCAATTGTGACATCACAATGCCCTTTTCCCTATTGTGACATCACAATGCAGTTTTCCCCATTGTGACATCACAATGCAGTTTTTCCCATTATGACATCACAATGCCCTTTCCCCCATTGTGACATTACAATGCCCTTTCCCCCATTGTGACATCACAATGCCCTTTCCCCCATTGTGACATCACAATGCCCTTTCCCCCATTGTGACATCACAATGCCCTTTCCCCCATTGTTACATCACAATGCCCTTTCCCCCATTGTGACATCACAATGCAGTTTTCCCCATTGTGACATCACAATGCCCTTTCCCCCATTGTGACATCACAATGCAGTTTTTCCCATTGTGTCATCACAATGCCCTTTCCCCCATTGTGACATCACAATTCACTTTCCCCCATTGTGACATCACAATGCACTTTTCCCCCATTGTGACATCACAATGCACTTTTCCCCATTGTGACATCACAATGCCCTTTCCCCCATTGTGACATCACAATGCCCTTTTCCCCCATTGCGACATCACAATGCCCTTTATCCCATTGTGACATCACAATGCCATTTCCTCCATTGTGACATCACAATGCCCTTTCCCCCATTGTGACATCACAATGCCCTTCCCCCCATTGTGACATCACAATGCCCTTTCCCCCATTGTGACATCACAATGCACTTTCCCCCATTGTGACATCACAATGCCCTTTCCCCCATTGTGACATCGCAATGCCCTTTCCCCCATTGTGACATCACAATGCAGTTTTCCCCATTGTGACATCACAATGCCCATTCCCACATTGTGACATCACAATGCAGTTTTCCCCATTGTGACATCACAATGCAGTTTTTCCCATTGTGACATCACAATGCCCTTTCCCCCATTGTGACATCACAATGCCCTTTTCCCCCATTGTGACATCACAATGCCTTTTCCCCCATTGTGATATCACAATGCACTTTCCCCCATTGTGACATCACAATGCACTTTTCCCCCATTGTGACATCACAATGCCTTTTCCCCATTGCGACATCACAATGCCCTTTCCCCCATTGTGACATCACAATGCCCTTTTCCCTATTGTGACATCACAATGCCCTTTACCCCATTGTGGCATCACAATTCCCTTTCCCCCCATTGTGACATCACAATGCCCTTTCCCCCATTGTGACATCACAATGCACTTTCCCCCATTGTGACATCACAATGCCCTTTCCCCGATTGTGACACCACAATGGCCTTTTCCCCATTGTGACATCACAATGCAGTTTTTCCCATTGTGACATAACAATGCCCTTTCCCCATTGTGACATCACAATGGCCTTTTCCCCATTGTGACATCACAATGCAGTTTTTCCCATTGTGACATAACAATGCCCTTTCCCCCATTGTGACATAACAATGCTCTTTCCCCCATTGTGACATCACAATGCCCTTTCCCCCATTGTGACATCACAATGCAGTTTTCCCCCATTGTGACATCACAATGCACTTTCCCCCATTGTGACATCACAATGCCCTTTACCCCATTGTGACATAACAATGCCCTTTCCCCCATTGTGACATCACAATGCCCTTTCCCCCAATGTGACATCACAATCCACTTTCCCCCATTGTGACATCACAATGCACTTTTCCCCCATTGTGACATCACAATGCCCTTTTCCTATTGTGACATCACAATGCAGTTTTCCCCATTGTGACATCACAATGCAGTTTCCCCCATTGTGACATCACAATGCAGTATTCCCCATTGTGACATCACAATGCCCTTTCTCCCATTGTGATATCACAATAACCTTTCCCCCATTGTGACATCACAATGCACTTACCCGCATTGTGACATCACAATGCACTTTCCCCCATTGTGACATGACAATGCACTTTTCCCCCATTGTGACATCACAATGCACTTTTCCCCATTGTGACATCACAATGCCCTTTCCCCCATTGTGAAATCACAATGCCCTTTCCCCCATTGTGACATCACAATGGCCTTTTTCCCATTGTGACATCACAATGCCCTTTCCCCCATTGTGACATCACAATGCCCTTCCCCCCATTGTGACATCGCAATGCCCTTTCCCCCATTGTGACATCACAATGCAGTTTTCCCCATTGTGACATCACAATGCCCATTCCCACATTGTGACATCACAATGCAGTTTTCCCCATTGTGACATCACAATGCAGTTTTTCCCATTGTGACATCACAATGCCCTTTCCCCCATTGTGACATCACAATGCCCTTTTCCCCCATTGTGACATCACAATGCCTTTTCCCCCATTGTGATATCACAATGCACTTTCCCCCATTGTGACATCACAATGCACTTTTCCCCCATTGTGACATGACAATGCCTTTTCCCCATTGCGACATCACAATGCCCTTTCCCCCATTGTGACATCACAATGCCCTTTTCCCTATTGTGACATCACAATGCCCTTTACCCCATTGTGGCATCACAATTCCCTTTCCCCCATTGTGACATCACAATGCCCTCTCCCCCATTGTGACATCACAATGCACTTTTCCCCCATTGTGACATCACAATGCCCTTTCCCCCATTGTGACATCACAATGCCCTTTTCCCCATTGTGACATCACAATGCAGTTTTCCCCATTGTGACATCACAATGCCGTTTCCCCCATTGGGACATCACAATGCAGTTTAACCCATTGTGACATCACAATGCAGTTTTTCCCATTGTGACATCACAATGCAGTTTTTCCCATTCTGACATCACAATGCCCTTTCCCCCATTGTGACATCACAATGCCCTTTCCCCCATTGTGACATCACAATGCCCTTTTCCCCTTTGTGACATCACAATGCCCTTTTCCCCATTATGACATCACAATGCAGTTTTTCCCATTGTGACATCACAATGCCCTTTCCCCCATTATGACATCACAATGCCCTTTTCCCCATTGTGATATCACAATGCCCTTTTCCCCAATGTGACATCACAATGCCCTTTCCCCCATTGTGACATCACAATGCCCTTTCCCCCATTGTGACATCACAATTCACTTTCCCCCATTGTGACATCACAATGCACTTTTCCCCCATTGTGACATCACAATGCACTTTTCCCCATTGTGACATCACAATGCCCTTTCCCCCATTGTGACATCACAATGCCCTTTCCCCCATTGTGACATCACAATGCAGTTTTCCCCATTGTGACATCACAATGCAGTTTTTCCCATTGTGACATCACAATGCCCTTTCCCCCATTGTGACATTACAATGCCCTTTCCCCCATTGTGACATCACAATGCCCTTTCCCCCATTGTGACATCACAATGCCCTTTCCCCCATTGTGACATCACAATGCCCTTTTCCCCAATTGCGACATCACAATGCCCTTTATCCCATTGTGACATCACAATGCCATTTCCCCCATTGTGACATCACAATGCCCTTTCCCCCATTGTGACATCACAATGCCCTTTCCCCCATTGTGACATCACAATGCCCTTTCCCCCATTGTGACATCACAATGCACTTTCCCCCATTGTGACATCACAATGCCCTTTCCCCCATTGTGACATCGCAATGCCCTTTCCCCCATTGTGACATCACAATGCCCTTTTCCCCCATTGCGACATCACAATGCCCTTTATCCCATTGTGACATCACAATGCCCTTTCCCCGATTGTGACACCACAATGGCCTTTTCCCCATTGTGACATCACAATGCAGTTTTTCCCATTGTGACATAACAATGCCCTTTCCCCATTGTGACATCACAATGGCCTTTTCCCCATTGTGACATCACAATGCAGTTTTTCCCATTGTGACATAACAATGCCCTTTCCCCCATTGTGACATAACAATGCTCTTTCCCCCATTGTGACATCACAATGCCCTTTCCCCCATTGTGACATCACAATGCAGTTTTCCCCCATTGTGACATCACAATGCACTTTCCCCCATTGTGACATCACAATGCCCTTTCCCCCATTGTGACATCACAACGCCCCTTCCCCCATTGTGACATCACAATGCAGTTTTCCCCATTGTGACATCACAATGCCCTTTCCCCCATTGTGACATCACAATGCAGTTTTCCCCATTGTGACATCACAATGCCCTTTCCCCCATTGTGACATCACAATGCCCTTTTCCCCATTGTGACATCACAATGCCCTTTACCCCATTGTGACATAACAATGCCCTTTCCCCCATTGTGACATCACAATGCCCTTTCCCCCAATGTGACATCACAATCCACTTTCCCCCATTGTGACATCACAATGCACTTTTCCCCCATTGTGACATCACAATGCCCTTTTCCTATTGTGACATCACAATGCAGTTTTCCCCATTGTGACATCACAATGCAGTTTCCCCCATTGTGACATCACAATGCAGTATTCCCCATTGTGACATCACAATGCCCTTTCTCCCATTGTGATATCACAATAACCTTTCCCCCATTGTGACATCACAATGCACTTACCCGCATTGTGACATCACAATGCACTTTCCCCCATTGTGACATGACAATGCACTTTTCCCCCATTGTGACATCACAATGCACTTTTCCCCATTGTGACATCACAATGCCCTTTCCCCCATTGTGAAATCACAATGCCCTTTCCCCCATTGTGACATCACAATGGCCTTTTTCCCATTGTGACATCACAATGCCCTTTCCCCCATTGTGACATCACAATGCCCTTCCCCCCATTGTGACATCGCAATGCCCTTTCCCCCATTGTGACATCACAATGCAGTTTTCCCCATTGTGACATCACAATGCCCATTCCCACATTGTGACATCACAATGCAGTTTTCCCCATTGTGACATCACAATGCAGTTTTTCCCATTGTGACATCACAATGCCCTTTCCCCCATTGTGACATCACAATGCCCTTTTCCCCCATTGTGACATCACAATGCCTTTTCCCCCATTGTGATATCACAATGCACTTTCCCCCATTGTGACATCACAATGCACTTTTCCCCCATTGTGACATGACAATGCCTTTTCCCCATTGCGACATCACAATGCCCTTTCCCCCATTGTGACATCACAATGCCCTTTTCCCTATTGTGACATCACAATGCCCTTTACCCCATTGTGGCATCACAATTCCCTTTCCCCCATTGTGACATCACAATGCCCTCTCCCCCATTGTGACATCACAATGCACTTTTCCCCCATTGTGACATCACAATGCCCTTTCCCCCATTGTGACATCACAATGCCCTTTTCCCCATTGTGACATCACAATGCAGTTTTCCCCATTGTGACATCACAATGCCGTTTCCCCCATTGGGACATCACAATGCAGTTTAACCCATTGTGACATCACAATGCAGTTTTTCCCATTGTGACATCACAATGCAGTTTTTCCCATTCTGACATCACAATGCCCTTTCCCCCATTGTGACATCACAATGCCCTTTCCCCCATTGTGACATCACAATGCCCTTTTCCCCTTTGTGACATCACAATGCCCTTTTCCCCATTATGACATCACAATGCAGTTTTTCCCATTGTGACATCACAATGCCCTTTCCCCCATTATGACATCACAATGCCCTTTTCCCCATTGTGATATCACAATGCCCTTTTCCCCAATGTGACATCACAATGCCCTTTCCCCCATTGTGACATCACAATGCCCTTTCCCCCATTGTGACATCACAATTCACTTTCCCCCATTGTGACATCACAATGCACTTTTCCCCCATTGTGACATCACAATGCACTTTTCCCCATTGTGACATCACAATGCCCTTTCCCCCATTGTGACATCACAATGCCCTTTCCCCCATTGTGACATCACAATGCAGTTTTCCCCATTGTGACATCACAATGCAGTTTTTCCCATTGTGACATCACAATGCCCTTTCCCCCATTGTGACATTACAATGCCCTTTCCCCCATTGTGACATCACAATGCCCTTTCCCCCATTGTGACATCACAATGCCCTTTCCCCCATTGTGACATCACAATGCCCTTTTCCCCAATTGCGACATCACAATGCCCTTTATCCCATTGTGACATCACAATGCCATTTCCCCCATTGTGACATCACAATGCCCTTTCCCCCATTGTGACATCACAATGCCCTTTCCCCCATTGTGACATCACAATGCCCTTTCCCCCATTGTGACATCACAATGCACTTTCCCCCATTGTGACATCACAATGCCCTTTCCCCCATTGTGACATCGCAATGCCCTTTCCCCCATTGTGACATCACAATGCCCTTTCCCCCATTGTGACATCACAATGCCCTTTCCCCCATTGTGACATCACAATGCACTTTCCCCCATTGTGACATCATAATGCCCTTTCCCCCATTGCGACATCGCAATGCCCTTTCCCCCATTGTGACATCACAATGCAGTTTTCCCCATTGTGACATCACAATGCAGTTTTTCCCATTGTGACATCACAATGCCCTTTTCCCCATTGTGACATCACAATGCCCTTTTCCCCCATTGTGACATCACAATGCCCTTTTCCCCCATTGTGACATCACAATGCCCTTTTCCCCCATTGTGACATCACAATGCCTTTTCCCCCATTGTGATATCACAATGCACTTTCCCCCATTGTGACATCACAATGCACTTTCCCCCATTGTGACATCACAATGCACTTTTCCCCCATTTTGACATCACAATGCCTTTTCCCCATTGCGACATCACAATGCCCTTTCCCCCATTGTGACATCACAATGCCCTTTTCCCCATTGTGACATCACAATGCAGTTTTCCCCATTGTGACATCACAATGCCGTTTCCCCCATTGGGACATAACAATGCAGTTTAACCCATTGTGACATCACAATGCAGTTTTTCCCATTGTGACATCACAATGCAGTTTTTCCCATTCTGACATCACAATGCAGTTTTTCCCATTCTGACATCACAATGCACTTTCCCCCATTGTGACATCACAATGGCCTTTTCCCCATTGTGACATCACAATGCAGTTTTTCCCATTGTGACAAAGCAATGCCCTTTCCCCATTGTGACGTCACAATGGCCTTTTCCCCATTGTGACATCACAATGCAGTTTTTCCCATTGTGACATAACAATGCCCTTTCCCCCATTGTGACATCACAATGCCCTTTCCCCCATTGTGAAATCACAATGCCCTTTCCCCCATTGTGACATCACAAGGCAGTTTCCCCCATTGTGACATCACAATGCACTTTCCCCCATTGTGACATCACAATGCCCTTTCCCCCATTGTGACATCACAATGAACTTTCCCCCATTGTGACATCACAATGCAGTTTTCCCCATTGTGACATCACAATGGCCTTTTCCCCATTGTGACATCACAATGCAGTTTTTCCCATTGTGACATAACAATGCCCTTTCCCCCATTGTGACATCACAATGCCCTTTCCCCCATTGTGAAATCACAATGCCCTTTCCCCCATTATGACATCACAATGCAGTTTTCCCCCATTGTGACATCACAATGCCCTTTCCCCCATTGTGACATTACAATGCCCTTTCCCCCATTGTGACATCACAATACCCTTTCCCCCATTGTGACATCACAATGCAGTTTTCCCCATTGTGACATCACAATGCCCTTTCCCCCATTGTGACATCGCAATTCACTTTCCCCCATTGTGACATCACAATGCACTTTTCCCCCATTGTGACATCACAATGCACTTTTCCCCATTGTGACATCACAATGCAGTTTTCCCCATTGTGACATCACAATGCCCTTTCCCCCATTGTGACATCACAATGCACTTTTCCCCCATTGCGACATCACAATGCCCTTTCCCCCATTGTGACATCACAATGCCCTTTACCCCATTGTGACATAACAATGCCCTTTCCCCCATTGTGACATCACAATGCCCTTTCCCCCAATGTGACGTCACAATCCACTTTCCCCCATTGTGACATCACAATGCACTTTTCCCCCATTGTGACATCAAAATGCCCTTTCCCCATTGCGACATCACAATGCCCTTTCCCCCATTGTGACATCACAATGCCCTTTTCCTATTGTGACATCACAATGCAGTTTTCCCCATTGTGACATCACAATGCCGTTTCCCCCATTGTGACATCACAATGTAGTTTCCCCCATTGTGACATCACAATGCAGTTTTTCCCATTGTGACATCACAATGCCCTTTCTCCCATTGTGACATCACAATACCCTTTCCCCCATTGTGACATCACAATGCACTTACCCCCATTGTGACATCACAATGCACTTTCCCCCATTGTGACATCACAATGCACTTTTCCCCCATTGTGACATCACAATGCACTTTTCCCCATTGTGACATCACAATGCCCTTTCCCCCATTGTGAAATCACAATGCACTTTTCCCCCATTGTGACATCACAATGCCCTTTCCCCCATTGTGACATCACAATGGCCTTTTTCCCATTGTGACATCACAATGCCCTTTCCCCCATTGTGACATCACAATGCCCTTTCACCAATTGTGACATCGCAATGCCCTGTCCCCCATTGTGACATCACAATGCAGTTTTCCCCCATTGTGACATCACAATGCCCATTCCCCAATTGTGACATCACAACGCAGTTTTCCCCATTGTGACATCACAATGCACTTTTCCCCATTGTGACATCACAATGCCCTTTCCCCCATTGTGAAATCACAATGCACTTTCCCCCCATTGTGACATCACAATGCCCTTTCCCCATTGTGACATCACAATGCCCTTTCCCCCATTGTGACATCACAATGCCCTTTTCCCCCATTGTGACATCACAATGCCTTTTCCCCCATTGTGATATCACAATGCACTTTCCCCCATTGTGACATCACAATGCACTTTCCCCCATTGTGACATCACAATGCCTTTTCGCCATTGCGACATCACAATGCCCTTTCCCCCATTGTGACATCACAATGCCCTTTTCCCTATTGTGACATCACAATGCCCTTTACCCCATTGTGGCATCACAATTCCCTTTCCCCCATTGTGACATCACAATGCACTTTCCCCCATTGTGACATCACAATGCCCTTTCCCCCATTTTGACATCGCAATGCCCTTTCCCCCATTGTGACATCACAATGCCCTTTCCCCCATTGTGACATCACAATGCCCTTGCCCCCATTGTGACATCACAATGGCCTTTTTCCCATTGTGACATCACAATGCCCTTTCCCCCATTGTGACATCACAATGCCCTTTCCCCCATTGTGACATTGCAATGCCCTTTCCCCCATTGTGACATCACAATGCCATTTCCCCCATTGTGACATCACAATGCCCTTTCCCCCATTGTGACATCACAATGCACTTTCCCCCATTGTGACATCACAATGCCCTTTCCCCGATTGTGACACCACAATGGCCTTTTCCCCATTGTGACATCACAATGCAGTTTTTCCCATTGTGACATAACAATGCCCTTTCCCCATTGTGACATCACAATGGCCTTTTCCCCATTGTGACATCACAATGCAGTTTTTCCCATTGTGACATAACAATGCCCTTTCCCCCATTGTGACATCACAATGCCCTTTCCCCCATTGTGACATCACAATGGCCTTTTCCCCATTGTGACATCACAATGCAGTTTTCCCCCATTGTGACATCACAATGCACTTTCCCCCATTGTGACATCACAATGCCCTTTCCCCCATTGTGACATCACAATGCCCTTTCCCCCATTGTGACATCACAATGCAGTTTTCCCCATTGTGACATCACAATGCCCTTCCCCCATTGTGACATCACAATGCAGGTTTCCCTATTGTGACATCACAATGCACTTTTCCCCCATTGTGACATCACAATGCACTTTTCCCCATTGTGACATCACAATGCCCTTTCCCCCATTGTGAAATCACAATGCACTTTTCCCCCATTGTGACATCACAATGCCCTTTCCCCCATTGTGACAGCACAATGGCCTTTTTCCCATTGTGACATCACAATGCCCTTTCCCCCATTGTGACATCACAATGCCCTTTCCCCCATTGTGACATCGCAATGCCCTTTCCCCCATTGTGACATCACAATGCAGTTTTCCCCATTGTGACATCACAATGCCCATTCCCACATTGTGACATCACAATGCAGTTTTCCCCATTGTGACATCACAATGCAGTTTTTCCCATTGTGACATCACAATGCCCTTTCCCCCATTGTGACATCACAATGCCCTTTTCCCCCATTGTGACATCACAATGCCTTTTCCCCCATTGTGATATCACAATGCACTTTCCCCCATTGTGACATCACAATGCACTTTTCCCCCATTGTGACATCACAATGCCTTTTCCCCATTGCGACATCACAATGCCCTTTCCCCCATTGTGACATCACAATGCCCTTTTCCCTATTGTGACATCACAATGCCCTTTACCCCATTGTGGCATCACAATTCCCTTTCCCCCATTGTGACATCACAATGCCCTCTCCCCCATTGTGACATCACAATGCACTTTTCCCACATTGTGACATCACAATGCCCTTTCCCCCATTGTGACATCACAATGCCCTTTTCCCCATTGTGACATCACAATGCAGTTTTCCCCATTGTGACATCACAATGCCGTTTCCCCCATTGGGACATGACAATGCAGTTTAACCCATTGTGACATCACAATGCAGTTTTTCCCATTGTGACATCACAATGCAGTTTTTCCCATTCTGACATCACAATGCCCTTTCCCCCATTGTGACATCACAATGCCCTTTCCCCCATTGTGACATCACAATGCCCTTTTCCCCATTGTGACATCACAATGCCCTTTTCCCCATTATGACATCACAATGCAGTTTTTCCCATTGTGACATCACAATGCCCTTTCCCCCATTATGACATCACAATGCCCTTTTCCCCATTGTGATATCACAATGCCATTTTCCCCAATGTGACATCACAATGCCCTTTCCCCCATTGTGACATCACAATGCCCTTGCCCCCATTGTGACATCACAATTCACTTTCCCCCATTGTGACATCACAATGCACTTTTCCCCCATTGTGACATCACAATGCACTTTTCCCCATTGTGACATCACAATGCCCTTTCCCCCATTGTGACATCACAATGCCCTTTCCCCAATTGTGACATCACAATGCCCTTTTCCCTATTGTGACATCACAATGCAGTTTTCCCCATTGTGACATCACAATGCAGTTTTTCCCATTATGACATCACAATGCCCTTTCCCCCATTGTGACATTACAATGCCCTTTCCCCCATTGTGACATCACAATGCCCTTTCCCCCATTGTGACATCACAATGCCCTTTCCCCCATTGTGACATCACAATGCCCTTTCCCCCATTGTTACATCACAATGCCCTTTCCCCCATTGTGACATCACAATGCAGTTTTCCCCATTGTGACATCACAATGCCCTTTCCCCCATTGTGACATCACAATGCAGTTTTTCCCATTGTGTCATCACAATGCCCTTTCCCCCATTGTGACATCACAATTCACTTTCCCCCATTGTGACATCACAATGCACTTTTCCCCCATTGTGACATCACAATGCACTTTTCCCCATTGTGACATCACAATGCCCTTTCCCCCATTGTGACATCACAATGCCCTTTTCCCCCATTGCGACATCACAATGCCCTTTATCCCATTGTGACACCACAATGCCATTTCCTCCATTGTGACATCACAATGCCCTTTCCCCCATTGTGACATCACAATGCCCTTCCCCCCATTGTGACATCACAATGCCCTTTCCCCCATTGTGACATCACAATGCACTTTCCCCCATTGTGACATCACAATGCCCTTTCCCCCATTGTGACATCGCAATGCCCTTTCCCCCATTGTGACATCACAATGCAGTTTTCCCCATTGTGACATCACAATGCCCATTCCCACATTGTGACATCACAATGCAGTTTTCCCCATTGTGACATCACAATGCAGTTTTTCCCATTGTGACATCACAATGCCCTTTCCACCATTGTGACATCACAATGCCCTTTTCCCCCATTGTGACATCACAATGCCTTTTCCCCCATTGTGATATCACAATGCACTTTCCCCCATTGTCACATCACAATGCACTTTTCCCCCATTGTGACATCACAATGCCTTTTCCCCATTGCGACATCACAATGCCCTTTCCCCCATTGTGACATCACAATGCCCTTTTCCCTATTGTGACATCACAATGCCCTTTACCCCATTGTGGCATCACAATTCCCTTTCCCCCCATTGTGACATCACAATGCCCTTTCCCCCATTGTGACATCACAATGCACTTTCCCCCATTGTGACATCACAATGCCCTTTCCCCGATTGTGACACCACAATGGCCTTTTCCCCATTGTGACATCACAATGCAGTTTTTCCCATTGTGACATAACAATGCCCTTTCCCCATTGTGACATCACAATGGCCTTTTCCCCATTGTGACATCACAATGCAGTTTTTCCCATTGTGACATAACAATGCCCTTTCCCCCATTGTGACATAACAATGCTCTTTCCCCCATTGTGACATCACAATGCCCTTTCCCCCATTGTGACATCACAATGCAGTTTTCCCCCATTGTGACATCACAATGCACTTTCCCCCATTGTGACATCACAATGCCCTTTCCCCCATTGTGACATCACAACGCCCCTTCCCCCATTGTGACATCACAATGCAGTTTTCCCCATTGTGACATCACAATGCCCTTTCCCCCATTGTGACATCACAATGCAGTTTTTCCCATTGTGACATCACAATGCCCTTTCCCCCATTGTGACATCACAATGCCCTTTTCCCCATTGTGACATCACAATGCCCTTTACCCCATTGTGACATAACAATGCCCTTTCCCCCATTGTGACATCACAATGCCCTTTCCCCCAATGTGACATCACAATCCACTTTCCCCCATTGTGACATCACAATGCACTTTTCCCCCATTGTGACATCACAATGCCCTTTTCCTATTGTGACATCACAATGCAGTTTTCCCCATTGTGACATCACAATGCCGTTTCCCCCATTGTGACATCACAATGCAGTTTCCCCCATTGTGACATCACAATGCAGTTTTCCCCATTGTGACATCACAATGCCCTTTCTCCCATTGTGATATCACAATACCCTTTCCCCCATTGTGACATCACAATGCACTTACCCGCATTGTGACATCACAATGCACTTTCCCCCATTGTGACATGACAATGCACTTTTCCCCCATTGTGACATCACAATGCACTTTTCCCCATTGTGACATCACAATGCCCTTTCCCCCATTGTGAAATCACAATGCACTTTTCCCCCATTGTGACATCACAATGCCCTTTCCCCCATTGTGACATCACAATGGCCTTTTTCCCATTGTGACATCACAATGCCCTTTCCCCCATTGTGACATCACAATGCCCTTCCCCCCATTGTGACATCGCAATGCCCTTTCCCCCATTGTGACATCACAATGCAGTTTTCCCCATTGTGACATCACAATGCCCATTCCCACATTGTGACATCACAATGCAGTTTTCCCCATTGTGACATCACAATGCAGTTTTTCCCATTGTGACATCACAATGCCCTTTCCCCCATTGTGACATCACAATGCCCTTTTCCCCCATTGTGACATCACAATGCCTTTTCCCCCATTGTGATATCACAATGCACTTTCCCCCATTGTGACATCACAATGCACTTTTCCCCCATTGTGACATGACAATGCCTTTTCCCCATTGCGACATCACAATGCCCTTTCCCCCATTGTGACATCACAATGCCCTTTTCCCTATTGTGACATCACAATGCCCTTTACCCCATTGTGGCATCACAATTCCCTTTCCCCCATTGTGACATCACAATGCCCTCTCCCCCATTGTGACATCACAATGCACTTTTCCCCCATTGTGACATCACAATGCCCTTTCCCCCATTGTGACATCACAATGCCCTTTTCCCCATTGTGACATCACAATGCAGTTTTCCCCATTGTGACATCACAATGCCGTTTCCCCCATTGGGACATCACAATGCAGTTTAACCCATTGTGACATCACAATGCAGTTTTTCCCATTGTGACATCACAATGCAGTTTTTCCCATTCTGACATCACAATGCCCTTTCCCCCATTGTGACATCACAATGCCCTTTCCCCCATTGTGACATCACAATGCCCTTTTCCCCTTTGTGACATCACAATGCCCTTTTCCCCATTATGACATCACAATGCAGTTTTTCCCATTGTGACATCACAATGCCCTTTCCCCCATTATGACATCACAATGCCCTTTTCCCCATTGTGATATCACAATGCCCTTTTCCCCAATGTGACATCACAATGCCCTTTCCCCCATTGTGACATCACAATGCCCTTTCCCCCATTGTGACATCACAATTCACTTTCCCCCATTGTGACATCACAATGCACTTTTCCCCCATTGTGACATCACAATGCACTTTTCCCCATTGTGACATCACAATGCCCTTTCCCCCATTGTGACATCACAATGCCCTTTCCCCCATTGTGACATCACAATGCAGTTTTCCCCATTGTGACATCACAATGCAGTTTTTCCCATTGTGACATCACAATGCCCTTTCCCCCATTGTGACATTACAATGCCCTTTCCCCCATTGTGACATCACAATGCCCTTTCCCCCATTGTGACATCACAATGCCCTTTCCCCCATTGTGACATCACAATGCCCTTTTCCCCCATTGCGACATCACAATGCCCTTTATCCCATTGTGACATCACAATGCCATTTCCCCCATTGTGACATCACAATGCCCTTTCCCCCATTGTGACATCACAATGCCCTTTCCCCCATTGTGACATCACAATGCCCTTTCCCCCATTGTGACATCACAATGCACTTTCCCCCATTGTGACATCACAATGCCCTTTCCCCCATTGTGACATCGCAATGCCCTTTCCCCCATTGTGACATCACAATGCCCTTTCCCCCATTGTGACATCACAATGCCCTTTCCCCCATTGTGACATCACAATGCACTTTCCCCCATTGTGACATCATAATGCCCTTTCCCCCATTGCGACATCGCAATGCCCTTTCCCCCATTGTGACATCACAATGCAGTTTTCCCCATTGTGACATCACAATGCCCATTCCCACATTGTGACATCACAATGCAGTTTTCCCCATTGTGACATCACAATGCAGTTTTTCCCATTGTGACATCACAATGCCCTTTTCCCCATTGTGACATCACAATGCCCTTTTCCCCCATTGTGACATCACAATGCCCTTTTCCCCCATTGTGACATCACAATGCCCTTTTCCCCCATTGTGACATCACAATGCCTTTTCCCCCATTGTGATATCACAATGCACTTTCCCCCATTGTGACATCACAATGCACTTTCCCCCATTGTGACATCACAATGCACTTTTCCCCCATTTTGACATCACAATGCCTTTTCCCCATTGCGACATCACAATGCCCTTTCCCCCATTGTGACATCACAATGCCCTTTTCCCCATTGTGACATCACAATGCAGTTTTCCCCATTGTGACATCACAATGCCGTTTCCCCCATTGGGACATAACAATGCAGTTTAACCCATTGTGACATCACAATGCAGTTTTTCCCATTGTGACATCACAATGCAGTTTTTCCCATTCTGACATCACAATGCAGTTTTTCCCATTCTGACATCACAATGCACTTTCCCCCATTGTGACATCACAATGGCCTTTTCCCCATTGTGACATCACAATGCAGTTTTTCCCATTGTGACAAAGCAATGCCCTTTCCCCATTGTGACGTCACAATGGCCTTTTCCCCATTGTGACATCACAATGCAGTTTTTCCCATTGTGACATAACAATGCCCTTTCCCCCATTGTGACATCACAATGCCCTTTCCCCCATTGTGAAATCACAATGCCCTTTCCCCCATTGTGACATCACAAGGCAGTTTCCCCCATTGTGACATCACAATGCACTTTCCCCCATTGTGACATCACAATGCCCTTTCCCCCATTGTGACATCACAATGAACTTTCCCCCATTGTGACATCACAATGCAGTTTTCCCCATTGTGACATCACAATGGCCTTTTCCCCATTGTGACATCACAATGCAGTTTTTCCCATTGTGACATAACAATGCCCTTTCCCCCATTGTGACATCACAATGCCCTTTCCCCCATTGTGAAATCACAATGCCCTTTCCCCCATTATGACATCACAATGCAGTTTTCCCCCATTGTGACATCACAATGCCCTTTCCCCCATTGTGACATTACAATGCCCTTTCCCCCATTGTGACATCACAATACCCTTTCCCCCATTGTGACATCACAATGCAGTTTTCCCCATTGTGACATCACAATGCCCTTTCCCCCATTGTGACATCGCAATTCACTTTCCCCCATTGTGACATCACAATGCACTTTTCCCCCATTGTGACATCACAATGCAGTTTTCCCCATTGTGACATCACAATGCCCTTTCCCCCATTGTGACATCACAATGCACTTTTCCCCCATTGCGACATCACAATGCCCTTTCCCCCATTGTGACATCACAATGCCCTTTACCCCATTGTGACATAACAATGCCCTTTCCCCCATTGTGACATCACAATGCCCTTTCCCCCAATGTGACGTCACAATCCACTTTCCCCCATTGTGACATCACAATGCACTTTTCCCCCATTGTGACATCAAAATGCCCTTTCCCCATTGCGACATCACAATGCCCTTTCCCCCATTGTGACATCACAATGCCCTTTTCCTATTGTGACATCACAATGCAGTTTTCCCCATTGTGACATCACAATGCCGTTTCCCCCATTGTGACATCACAATGCAGTTTCCCCCATTGTGACATCACAATGCAGTTTTCCCCATTGTGACATCACAATGCCCTTTCTCCCATTGTGACATCACAATACCCTTTCCCCCATTGTGACATCACAATGCACTTACCCCCATTGTGACATCACAATGCACTTTCCCCCATTGTGACATCACAATGCACTTTTCCCCCATTGTGACATCACAATGCACTTTTCCCCATTGTGACATCACAATGCCCTTTCCCCCATTGTGAAATCACAATGCACTTTTCCCCCATTGTGACATCACAATGCCCTTTCCCCCATTGTGACATCACAATGGCCTTTTTCCCATTGTGACATCACAATGCCCTTTCCCCCATTGTGACATCACAATGCCCTTTCACCAATTGTGACATCGCAATGCCCTGTCCCCCATTGTGACATCACAATGCAGTTTTCCCCCATTGTGACATCACAATGCCCATTCCCCAATTGTGACATCACAACGCAGTTTTCCCCATTGTGACATCACAATGCACTTTTCCCCATTGTGACATCACAATGCCCTTTCCCCCATTGTGAAATCACAATGCACTTTCCCCCCATTGTGACATCACAATGCCCTTTCCCCATTGTGACATCACAATGCCCTTTCCCCCATTGTGACATCACAATGCCCTTTTCCCCCATTGTGATATCACAATGCACTTTCCCCCATTGTGACATCACAATGCACTTTCCCCCATTGTGACATCACAATGCCTTTTCGCCATTGCGACATCACAATGCCCTTTCCCCCATTGTGACATCACAATGCCCTTTTCCCTATTGTGACATCACAATGCCCTTTACCCCATTG
The DNA here is from genome assembly GCF_035609145.1 of Eleutherodactylus coqui. Taxonomy (NCBI): domain Eukaryota; kingdom Metazoa; phylum Chordata; class Amphibia; order Anura; family Eleutherodactylidae; genus Eleutherodactylus; species Eleutherodactylus coqui. The sequence continues at coordinate 208,597,312 of NC_089839.1, read as the reverse complement.
TGGCATCACAATTCCCTTTCCCCCATTGTGACATCACAATGCCCTCTCCCCCATTGTGACATCACAATGCACTTTTCCCCCATTGTGACATCACAATGCCCTTTCCCCCATTGTGACATCACAATGCCCTTTTCCCCATTGTGACATCACAATGCAGTTTTCCCCATTGTGACATCACAATGCCGTTTCCCCCATTGGGACATCACAATGCAGTTTAACCCATTGTGACATCACAATGCAGTTTTTTCCATTGTGACATCACAATGCAGTTTTTCCCATTCTGACATCACAATGCCCTTTCCCCCATTGTGACATCACAATGCCCTTTCCCCCATTGTGACATCACAATGCCCTTTTCCCCATTGTGACATCACAATGCCCTTTTCCCCATTATGACATCACAATGCAGTTTTTCCCATTGTGACATCACAATGCCCTTTCCCCCATTATGACATCACAATGCCCTTTTCCCCATTGTGATATCACAATGCCCTTTTCCCCAATGTGACATCACAATGCCCTTTCCCCCATTGTGACATCATAATGCCCTTTCCCCCATTGTGACATCACAATTCACTTTCCCCCATTGTGACATCACAATGCACTTTTCCCCCATTGTGACATCACAATGCACATTTCCCCATTGTGACATCACAATGACCTTTCCCCCATTGTGACATCACAATGCCCTTTCCCCAATTGTGACATCACAATGCCCTTTTCCCTATTGTGACATCACAATGCAGTTTTCCCCATTGTGACATCACAATGCAGTTTTTCCCATTGTGACATCACATTGCCCTTTCTCCCATTGTGACATTACAATGCCCTTTCCCACATTGTGACATCACAATGCCCTTTCCCCCATTGTGACATCACAATGCCCTTTCCCCCATTGTGACATCACAATGCCCTTTCCCCCATTGTTACATCACAATGCCCTTTCCCCCATTGTGACATCACAATGCAGTTTTCCCCATTGTGACATCACAATGCCCTTTCCCCCATTGTGACATCACAATGCAGTTTTTCCCATTGTGTCATCACAATGCCCTTTCCCCCATTGTGACATCACAATGCACTTTTCCCCCATTGTGACATCACAATGCACTTTTCCCCATTGTGACATCACAATGCACTTTTCCCCATTGTGACATCACAATGCCCTTTCCCCCATTGTGACATCACAATGCCCTTTTCCCCCATTGCGACATCACAATGCCCTTTATCCCATTGTGATATCACAATGCCATTTCCCCCATTGTGACATCACAATGCCCTTTCCCCCATTGTGACATCACAATGCCCTTTCCCCCATTGTGACATCACAATGCCCTTTCCCCCATTGTGACATCACAATGCACTTTCCCCCATTGTGACATCACAATGCCCTTTCCCCCATTGTGACATCGCAATGCCCTTTCCCCCATTGTGACATCACAATGCAGTTTTCCCCATTGTGACATCACAATGCCCATTCCCACATTGTGACATCACAATGCAGTTTTCCCCATTGTGAAATCACAATGCAGTTTTTCCCATTGTGACATCACAATGCCCTTTCCCCCATTGTGACATCACAATGCCCTTTTCCCCCATTGTGACATCACAATGCCTTTTCCCCCATTGTGATATCACAATGCACTTTCCCCCATTGTGACATCACAATGCACTTTTCCCCCATTGTGACATCACAATGCCGTTTCCCCATTGCAACATCACAATGCCCTTTCCCCCATTGTGACATCACAATGCCCTTTTCCCTATTGTGACATCACAATGCCCTTTACCCCATTGTGGCATCACAATTCCCTTTCCCCCATTGTGACATCACAATGCCCTTTCCCCCATTGTGACATCACAATGCACTTTCCCCCATTGTGACATCACAATGCCCTTTCCCCGATTGTGACACCACAATGGCCTTTTCCCCATTGTGACATCACAATGCAGTTTTTCCCATTGTGACATAACAATGCCCTTTCCCCATTGTGACATCACAATGGCCTTTTCCCCATTGTGACATCACAATGCAGTTTTTCCCATTGTGACATTACAATGCCCTTTCCCCCATTGTGACATCACAATGCCTCTTCCCCCATTGTGAAATCACAATGCCCTTTCCCCCATTGTGACATCACAATGCAGTTTTCCCCCATTGTGACATCACAATGCACTTTCCCCCATTGTGACATCACAATGCCCTTTCCCCCATTGTGACATCACAATGCCCTTTCCCCCATTGTGACATCACAATGCAGTTTTCCCCATTGTGACATCACAATGCCCTTTCCCCCATTGTGACATCACAATGCAGTTTTCCCCATTGTGACATCACAATGCCCTTTCCCCCATTGTGACATCACAATGCCCTTTTCCCCATTGTGACATCACAATGCCCTTTACCCCATTGTGACATAACAATGCCCTTTCCCCCATTGTGACATCACAATGCCCTTTCCCCCAATGTGACATCACAATCCACTTTCCCCCATTGTGACATCACAATGCCCTTTTCCTATTGTGACATCACAATGCAGTTTTCCCCATTGTGACATCACAATGCCGTTTCCCCCATTGTGACATCACAATACAGTTTCCCCCATTGTGACATCACAATGCAGTTTTCCCCCATTGTGACATCACAATGCCCTTTCTCCCATTGTGATATCACAATACCATTTCCCCCATTGTGACATCACAATGCACTTACCCCCATTGTGACATCACAATGCACTTTCCCCCATTGTGACATCACAATGCACTTTTCCCCCATTGTGACATCACAATGCACTTTTCCCCATTGTGACATCACAATGCCCTTTCCCCCATTGTGAAATCACAATGCACTTTTCCCCCATTGTGACATCACAATGCCGTTTCCCCCATTGTGACATCACAATGGCCTTTTTCCCATTGTGACATCACAATGCCCTTTCCCCCATTGTGACATCGCAATGCCCTTTCCCCCATTGTGACATCACAATGCAGTTTTCCCCATTGTGACATCACAATGCCCATTCCCACATTGTGAACTCACAATGCAGTTTTCCCCATTGTGACATCACAATGCAGTTTTTCCCATTGTGACATCACAATGCCCTTTCCCCCATTGTGACATCACAATGCCCTTTTCCCCCATTGTGACATCACAATGCCTTTTCCCCCATTGTGATATCACAATGCACTTTCCCCCATTGTGACATCACAATGCACTTTTCCCCCATTGTGACATCACAATGCCTTTTCCCCATTGCGACATCACAATGCCCTTTCCCCCATTGTGACATCACAATGCCCTTTTCCCTATTGTGACATCACAATGCCCTTTACCCCATTGTGGCATCACAATTCCCTTTCCCCCATTGTGACATCACAATCCCCTCTCCCCCATTGTGACATCACAATGCACTTTTCCCCCATTGTGACATCACAATGCCCTTTCCCCCATTGTGACATCACAATGCTCTTTTCCCCATTGTGACATCACAATGCAGTTTTCCCCATTGTGACATCACAATGCCGTTTCCCCCATTGGGACATCACAATGCAGTTTAACCCATTGTGACATCACAATGCAGTTTTTCCCATTGTGACATCACAATGTTCTTTCCCCCATTGTGACATCACAATGCCCTTTCCCCCATTATGACATCACAATGCCCTTTTCCCCATTGTGATATCACAATGCCCTTTTCCCCAATGTGACATCACAATGCCCTTTCCCCCATTGTGACATCACAATGCCCTTTCCCCCATTGTGACATCACAATTCACTTTCCCCCATTGTGACATCACAATGCACTTTTCCCCCATTGTGACATCACAATGCACTTTTCCCCATTGTGACATCACAATGCCCTTTCCCCCATTGTGACATCACAATGCCCTTTCCCCAATTGTGACATCACAATGCCCTTTTCCCTATTGTGACATCACAATGCAGTTTTCCCCATTGTGACATCACAATGCAGTTTTTCCCATTGTGACATCACAATGCCCTTTCCCCCATTGTGACATTACAATGCCCTTTCCCCCATTGTGACATCACAATGCCCTTTCCCCCATTGTGACATCACAATGACCTTTCCCCCATTGTTACATCACAATGCCCTTTCCCCCATTGTGACATCACAATGCAGTTTTCCCCATTGTGACATCACAATGCCCTTTCCCCCATTGTGACATCACAATGCATTTTTTCCCATTGTATCATCACAATGCCCTTTCCCCCATTGTGACATCACAATTCACTTTCCCCCATTGTGACATCACAATGCACTTTTCCCCCATTGTGACATCACAATGCACTTTTCCCCATTGTGACATCACAATGCACTTTTCCCCATTGTGACATCACAATGCCCTTTCCCCCATTGTGACATCACAATGCCCTTTCCCCCATTGCGACATCACAATGCCCTTTATCCCATTGTGACATCACAATGCCATTTCCCCCATTGTGACATCACAATGCCCTTTCCCCCATTGTGACATCACAATGCCCTTTCCCCCTTTGTGACATCACAATGCCCTTTCCCCCATTGTGACATCACAATGCACTTTCCCCCATTGTGACATCACAATGCCCTTTCCCCCATTGTGACATCGCAATGCCCTTTCCCCCATTGTGACATCACAATGCAGTTTTCCCCATTGTGACATCACAATGCCCATTCCCACATTGTGACATCACAATGCAGTTTTCCCCATTGTGACATCACAATGCAGTTTTTCCCATTGTGACATCACAATGCCCTTTCCCCCATTGTGACATCACAATGCCTTTTCCCCCATTGTGATATCACAATGCACTTTCCCCCATTGTGACATCACAATGCACTTTTCCCCCATTGTGACATCACAATGCCTTTTCCCCATTGCGACATCACAATGCCCTTTCCCCCATTGTGACATCACAATGCCCTTTTCCCTATTGTGACATCACAATGCCCTTTACCCCATTGTGGCATCACAATTCCCTTTCCCCCATTGTGACATCACAATGCCCTCTCCCCCATTGTGACATCACAATGCACTTTTCCCCCATTGTGACATCACAATGCCCTTTCCCCCATTGTGACATCACAATGCCCTTTTCCCCATTGTGACATCACAATGCAGTTTTCCCCATTGTGACATCACAATGCCGTTTCCCCCATTGGGACATCACAATGCAGTTTAACCCATTGTGACATCACAATGCAGTTTTTCCCATTGTGACATCACAATGCAGTTTTTCCCATTCTGACATCACAATGCAGTTTTTCCCATTCTGACATCACAATGCACTTTCCCCCATTGTGACATCACAATGGCCTTTTCCCCATTGTGACATCACAATGCAGTTTTTCCCATTGTGACAAAGCAATGCCCTTTCCCCATTGTGACATCACAATGTACTTTCCCCCATTGTGACATCACAATGCCCTTTCCCCCATTGTGACATAACAATGTCCTTTCCCCAATTGTGACATCACAATGCCCTTTTCCCTATTGTGACATCACAATGCAGTTTTCCCCATTGTGACATCACAATGCAGCTTTTCTTATTGTGACATCACAATGCCCTTTCCCCCATTGTGATATTACAATGCCCTTTCCCCCATTGTGACATCACAATGCCCTTTCCCCCATTGTGACATCACAATTCACTTTCCCCCATTGTGACATCACAATGCACTTTTCCCCCATTGTGACATCACAATGCACTTTTCCACATTGTGACATCACAATGCAGTTTTCCCCATTGTGACATCACAATGCACTTTTCCCCCATTGCGACATCACAATGCCCTTTCCCCCATTGTGAAATCACAATGCCCTTTCCCCCATTGTGACATCACAATGCAGTTACCCCCATTGTGACATCACAATGTACTTTCCCCCATTGTGACATCACAATGCCATTTCCCCCATTGTGACATCACAATGCCCTTTCCCCCATTGTGACTTCACAATGCAGTTTTCCCCATTGTGACATCACAATGCCCTTTCCCCCATTGTGACATCACAATGCAGTTTTCCCCATTGTGACATCACAATGCCCTTTCCCCCATTGTGACATCACAATGCCCTTTTCCCCATTGTGACATCACAATGCCCTTTCCCCCATTGTGACATAACAATGCCCTTTCCCCAATTGTGACATCACAATGCCCTTTTCCCTATTGTGACATCACAATGCAGTTTTCCCCATTGTGACATCACAATGCAGTTTTTCCCATTGTGACATCACAATGCCCTTTCCCCCATTGTGACATAACAATGCCCTTTCCCCCATTGTGACATCACAATGCCCTTTCCCCCATTGTTACATCACAATGCCCTTTCCCCCATTGTGACATCACAATGCAGTTTTCCCCATTGTGACATCACAATGCCCTTTCCCCCATTGTGACATCACAATGCAGTTTTTCCCATTGTGACATCACAATGCCCTTTCCCCCATTGTGACATCACAATTCACTTTTCCCCCATTGTGACATCACAATGCACTTTTCCCCATTGTGACATCACAATGCAGTTTTCCCCATTGTGACATCACAATGCCCTTTCCCCCATTGTGACATCGCAATGCACTTTTCCCCCATTGCGACATCACAATGCCCTTTCCCCCATTGTGACATCACAATGCCATTTCCCCCATTGTGACATCACAATGCCCTTTTCCCTATTGTGACATCACAATGCCCTTTACCCCATTGTGGCATCACAATTCCCTTTCCCCCATTGTGACATCACAATGCCCTTTCCCCCATTGTGACATCACAATGCCCTTTCCCCGATTGTGACACCACAATGGCCTTTTCCCCATTGTGACATCACAATGCAGTTTTTCCCATTGTGACATAACAATGCCCTTTCCCTATTGTGACATCACAATGCCCTTTTCCCCATTGTGACATCACAATGCAGTTTTTCCCATTGTGACATAACAATGCCCTTTCCCCCATTGTGACATCACAATGCCTTTTCCCCCATTGTGAAATCACAATGCCCTTTCCCCCATTGTGACATCACAATGCAGTTTTCCCCCATTGTGACATCACAATGCACTTTCCCCCATTGTGACATCACAATGCCCTTTCCCCCATTGTGACATCACAATGCCCTTTCCCCCATTGTGACATCACAATGCAGTTTTCCCCATTGTGACATCACAATGCCCTTTCCCCCATTGTGACATCACAATGCAGTTTTCCCCATTGTGACATCACAATGCCCTTTCCCCCATTGTGACATCACAATGCCCTTTTCCCCATTGTGACATCACAATGCCCTTTACCCCATTGTGACATAACAATGCCCTTTCCCCCAATGTGACATCACAATCCACTTTCCCCCATTGTGACATCACAATGCACTTTTCCCCCATTGTGACATCAAAATGCCCTTTCCCCATTGCGACATCACAATGCCCTTTCCCCCATTGTGACATCACAATGCCCTTTTCCTATTGTGACATCACAATGCAGTTTTCCCCATTGTGACATCACAATGCCGTTTCCCCCATTGTGACATCACAATGCAGTTTCCCCCATTGTGACATCACAATGCAGTTTTCCCCATTGTGACATCACAATGCCCTTTCTCCCATTGTGAAATCACAATACCCTCTCCCCCATTGTGACATCACAATGCACTTACCCCCATTGTGACATCACAATGCACTTTCCCCCATTGTGACATCACAATGCACTTTTCCCCCATTGTGACATCACAATGCACTTTTCCCCATTGTGACATCACAATGCCCTTTCCCCCATTGTGAAATCACAATGCACTTTTCCCCCATTGTGACATCACAATGCCGTTTCCCCCATTGTGACATCACAATGGCCTTTTTCCCATTGTGACATCACAATGCCCTTTCCCCCATTGTGACATCACAATGCCCTTTCCCCCATTGTGACATCGCAATGCCCTTTCCCCCATTGTGACATCACAATGCAGTTTTCCCCATTGTGACATCACAATGCCCATTCCCACATTGTGACATCACAATGCAGTTTTCCCCATTGTGACATCACAATGCAGTTTTTCCCATTGTGACATCACAATGCCCTTTCCCCCATTGTGACATCACAATGCCCTTTTCCCCCATTGTGACATCACAATGCCTTTTCCCCCATTGTGATATCACAATGCACTTTCCCCCATTGTGACATCACAATGCACTTTCCCCCCATTGTGACATCACAATGTCTTTTCCCCATTGCGACATCACAATGCCCTTTCCCCCATTGTGACATCACAATGCCCTTTTCCCTATTGTGACATCACAATGCCCTTTACCCCATTGTGGCATCACAATTCCCTTTCCCCCATTGTGACATCACAATGCCCTCTCCCCCATTGTGACATCACAATGCACTTTTCCCCCATTGTGACATCACAATGCCCTTTCCCCCATTGTGACATCACAATGCCCTTTTCCCCATTGTGACATCACAATGCAGTTTTCCCCATTGTGACATCACAATGCCGTTTCCCCCATTGTGACATCACAATGCAGTTTAACCCATTGTGACATCACAATGCAGTTTTTCCCATTGTGACATCACAATGCAGTTTTTCCCATTCTGACATCACAATGCCCTTTCCCCCATTGTGACATCACAATGCCCTTTTCCCCATTGTGACATCACAATGCCCTTTTCCCCATTATGACATCACAATGCAGTTTTTCCCATTGTGACATCACAATGCCCTTTCCCCCATTATGACATCACAATGCCCTTTTCCCCATTGTGATATCACAATGCCCTTTTCCCCAATGTGACATCACAATGCCCTTTCCCCCATTGTGACATCACAATGCCCTTTCCCCCATTGTGACATCACAATTCACTTTCCCCCATTGTGACATCACAATGCACTTTTCCCCCATTGTGACATCACAATGCACTTTTCCCCATTGTGACATCACAATGCCCTTTCCCCCATTGTGACATCACAATGCCCTTTCCCCAATTGTGACATCACAATGCCCTTTTCCCTATTGTGACATCACAATGCAGTTTTCCCCATTGTGACATCACAATGCAGTTTTTCCCATTGTGACATCACAATGCCCTTTCCCCCATTGTGACATTACAATGCCCTTTCCCCCATTGTGACATCACAATGCAGTTTTCCCCATTGTGACATCACAATGCCCTTTCCCCCATTGTAACATCACAATGCAGTTTTTCCCATTGTGTCATCACAATGCCCTTTCCCCCATTGTGACATCACAATTCACTTTCCCCCATTGTGACATCACAATGCACTTTTCCCCCATTGTGACATCACAATGCACTTTTCCCCATTGTGACATCACAATGCACTTTTCCCCATTGTGACATCACAATGCCCTTTCCCCCATTGTGAAATCACAACGCCCTTTTCCCCCATTGCGACATCACAATGCCCTTTATCCCATTGTGACATCACAATGCCATTTCCCCCATTGTGACATCACAATGCCCTTTCCCCCATTGTGACATCACAATGCCCTTTCCCCCTTTGTGACATCACAATGCCCTTTCCCCCATTGTGACATCACAATGCACTTTCCCCCATTGTGACATCACAATGCCCTTTCCCCCATTGTGACATCGCAATGCCCTTTCCCCCATTGTGACATCACAATGCAGTTTTCCCCATTGTGACATCACAATGCCCATTCCCACATTGTGACATCACAATGCAGTTTTCCCCATTGTGACATCACAATACAGTTTTTCCCATTGTGACATCACAATGCCCTTTCCCCCATTGTGACATCACAATGCCTTTTCCCCCATTGTGATATCACAATGCACTTTCCCCCATTGTGACATCACAATGCACTTTCCCCCATTGTGACATCACAATGCCTTTTCCCCATTGCGACATCACAATGCCCTTTCCCCCATTGTGACATCACAATGCCCTTTTCCATATTGTGACATCACAATGCCCTTTACCCCATTGTGGCATCACAATTCCCTTTCCCCCATTGTGACATCACAATGCCCTCTCCCCCATTGTGACATCACAATGCACTTTTCCCCCATTGTGACATCACAATGCCCTTTCCCCCATTGTGACATCACAATGCCCTTTTCCCCATTGTGACATCACAATGCAGTTTTCCCCATTGTGACATCACAATAACGTTTCCCCCATTGGGACATCACAATGCAGTTTAACCCATTGTGACATCACAATGCAGTTTTTCCCATTGTGACATCACAATGCAGTTTTTCCCATTCTGACATCACAATGCACTTTCCCCCATTGTGACATCACAATGGCCTTTTCCCCATTGTGACATCACAATGCAGTTTTTCCCATTGTGACAAAGCAATGCCCTTTCCCCATTGTGACATCACAATGGCCTTTTCCCCATTGTGACATCACAATGCAGTTTTTCCCATTGTGACATAACAATGCCCTTTCCCCCATTGTGACATCACAATGCCCTTTCCCCCATTGTGAAATCACAATGCCCTTTCCCCCATTGTGACATCACAATGCAGTTTTCCCCCATTGTGACATTACAATGCACTTTCCCCCATTGTGACATCACAATGCCCTTTCCCCCATTGTGACATCACAATGCCCTTTCCCCCATTGTGACATCACAATGCAGTTTTCCCCATTGTGACATCACAATGGCATTTTCCCCATTGTGACATCACAATGCAGTTTTTCCCATTGTGACATAACAATGCCCTTTCCCCCATTGTGACATCACAATGCCCTTTCCCCCATTGTGAAATCACAATGCCCTTTCCCCCATTGTGACATCACAATGCAGTTTTCCCCCATTGTGACATCACAATGCCCTTTCCCCCATTGTGACATTACAATGCCCTTTCCCCCATTGTGACATCACAATGCCCTTTCCCCCATTGTGACATCACAATGCCCTTTCCCCCATTGTGACATCACAATGCCCTTTCCCCCATTGTTACATCACAATACCCTATCCCCCATTGTTACATCACAATGCAGTTTTTCCCATTGTGTCATCACAATGCCCTTTCCCCCATTGTGACATCACAATTCACTTTCCCCCATTGTGACATCACAATGCACTTTTCCCCCATTGTGACATCACAATGCACTTTTCCCCATTGTGACATCACAATGCACTTTTCCCCATTGTGACATCACAATGCCCTTTCCCCCATTGTGACATCACAATGCCCTTTCCCCAATTGTGACATCACAATGCCCTTTTCCCTATTGTGACATCACAATGCAGTTTTCCCCATTGTGACATCACAATGCAGTTTTTCCCATTGTGACATCACAATGCCCTTTCCCCCATTGTGACATAACAATGCCCTTTCCCCCATTGTGACATCACAATGCCCTTTCCCCCATTGTTACATCACAATGCCCTTTCCCCCATTGTGACATCACAATGCAGTTTTCCCCATTGTGACATCACAATGCCCTTTCCCCCATTGTGACATCACAATGCAGTTTTTCCCATTGTGACATCACAATGCCCTTTCCCCCATTGTGACATCACAATTCACTTTTCCCCCATTGTGACATCACAATGCACTTTTCCCCATTGTGACATCACAATGCAGTTTTCCCCATTGTGACATCACAATGCCCTTTCCCCCATTGTGACATCACAATGCACTTTTCCCCCATTGCGACATCACAATGCCCTTTCCCCCATTGTGACATCACAATGCCATTTCCCCCATTGTGACATCACAATGCCCTTTTCCCTATTGTGACATCACAATGCCCTTTACCCCATTGTGGCATCACAATTCCCTTTCCCCCATTGTGACATCACAATGCCCTTTCCCCCATTGTGACATCACAATGCCCTTTCCCCGATTGTGACACCACAATGGCCTTTTCCCCATTGTGACATCACAATGCAGTTTTTCCCATTGTGACATAACAATGCCCTTTCCCTATTGTGACATCACAATGGCCTTTTCCCCATTGTGACATCACAATGCAGTTTTTCCCATTGTGACATAACAATGCCCTTTCCCCCATTGTGACATCACAATGCCTTTTCCCCCATTGTGAAATCACAATGCCCTTTCCCCCATTGTGACATCACAATGCAGTTTTCCCCCATTGTGACATCACAATGCACTTTCCCCCATTGTGACAATACAATGCCCTTTCCCCCATTGTGACATCACAATGCCCTTTCCCCCATTGTGACATCACAATGCAGTTTTCCCCATTGTGACATCACAATGCCCTTTCCCCCATTGTGACATCACAATGCAGTTTTCCCCATTGTGACATCACAATGCCCTTTCCCCCATTGTGACATCACAATGCCCTTTTCCCCATTGTGACATCACAATGCCCTTTACCCCATTGTGACATAACAATGCCCTTTCCCCCAATGTGACATCACAATCCACTTTCCCCCATTGTGACATCACAATGCACTTTTCCCCCATTGTGACATCAAAATGCCCTTTCCCCATTGCGACATCACAATGCCCTTTCCCCCATTGTGACATCACAATGCCCTTTTCCTATTGTGACATCACAATGCAGTTTTCCCCATTGTGACATCACAATGCCGTTTCCCCCATTGTGACATCACAATGCAGTTTCCCCCATTGTGACATCACAATGCAGTTTTCCCCATTGTGACATCACAATGCCCTTTCTCCCATTGTGAAATCACAATACCCTTTCCCCCATTGTGACATCACAATGCACTTACCCCCATTGTGACATCACAATGCACTTTCCCCCATTGTGACATCACAATGCACTTTTCCCCCATTGTGACATCACAATGCACTTTTCCCCATTGTGACATCACAATGCCCTTTCCCCCATTGTGAAATCACAATGCACTTTTCCCCCATTGTGACATCACAATGCCGTTTCCCCCATTGTGACATCACAATGGCCTTTTTCCCATTGTGACATCACAATGCCCTTTCCCCCATTGTGACATCACAATGCCCTTTCCCCCATTGTGACATCGCAATGCCCTTTCCCCCATTGCGACATCACAATGCAGTTTTCCCCATTGTGACATCACAATGCCCATTCCCACATTGTGACATCACAATGCAGTTTTCCCCATTGTGACATCACAATGCAGTTTTTCCCATTGTGACATCACAATGCCCTTTCCCCCATTGTGACATCACAATGCCCTTTTCCCTATTGTGACATCACAATGCCCTTTACCCCATTGTGGCATCACAATTCCCTTTCCCCCATTGTGACATCACAATGCCCTCTCCCCCATTGTGACATCACAATGCACTTTTCCCCCATTGTGACATCACAATGCCCTTTCCCCCATTGTGACATCACAATGCCCTTTTCCCCATTGTGACATCACAATGCAGTTTTCCCCATTGTGACATCACAATGCCGTTTCCCCCATTGTGACATCACAATGCAGTTTAACCCATTGTGACATCACAATGCAGTTTTTCTCATTGTGACATCACAATGCAGTTTTTCCCATTCTGACATCACAATGCCCTTTCCCCCATTGTGACATCACAATGCCCTTTTCCCCATTGTGACATCACAATGCCCTTTTCCCCATTATGACATCACAATGCAGTTTTTCCCATTGTGACATCACAATGCCCTTTCCCCCATTATGACATCACAATGCCCTTTTCCCCATTGTGATATCACAATGCTCTTTTCCCCAATGTGACATCACAATGCCCTTTCCCCCATTGTGACATCACAATGCCCTTTCCTCCATTGTGACATCACAATTCACTTTCCCCCATTGTGACATCACAATGCACTTTTCCCCCATTGTGACATCACAATGCACTTTTCCCCATTGTGACATCACAATGCCCTTTCCCCCATTGTGACATCATAATGCCCTTTCCCCAATTGTGACATCACAATGCCCTTTTCCCTATTGTGACATCACAATGCAGTTTTCCCCATTGTGACATCACAATGCAGTTTTTCCCATTGTGACATCACAATGCCCTTTCCCCCATTGTGACATTACAATGCCCTTTCCCCCATTGTGACATCACAATGCACTTTACCCCATTGTGACATCACAATGCCCTTTCCCCCATTGTTACATCACAATGCCCTTTCCCCCATTGTGACATCACAATGCAGTTTTCCCCATTGTGACATCACAATGCCCTTTCCCCCATTGTAACATCACAACGCAGTTTTTCCCATTGTGTCATCACAATGCCCTTTCCCCCATTGTGACATCACAATTCACTTTCCCCCATTGTGACATCACAATGCACTTTTCCCCCATTGTGACATCACAATGCACTTTTCCCCATTGTGACATCACAATGCACTTTTCCCCATTGTGACATCACAATGCCCTTTCCCCCATTGTGAAATCACAATGCCCTTTTCCCCCATTGCGACATCACAATGCCCTTTATCCCATTGTGACATCACAATGCCATTTCCCCCATTGTGACATCACAATGCCCTTTCCCCCATTGTGACATCACAATGCCCTTTCCCCCTTTGTGACATCACAATGCCCTCTCCCCCATTGTGACATCACAATGCACTTTCCCCCATTGTGACATCACAATGCCCTTTCCCCCATTGTGACATCGCAATGCCCTTTCCCCCATTGTGACATCACAATGCAGTTTTCCCCATTGTGACATCACAATGCCCATTCCCACATTGTGACATCACAATGCAGTTTTCCCCATTGTGACATCACAATGCAGTTTTTCCCATTGTGACATCACAATGCCCTTTCCCCCATTGTGACATCACAATGCCTTTTCCCCCATTGTGATATCACAATGCACTTTCCCCCATTGTGACATCACAATGCACTTTCCCCCATTGTGACATCACAATGCCTTTTCCCCATTGCGACATCACAATGCCCTTTCCCCCATTGTGACATCACAATGCCCTTTTCCCTATTGTGACAACACAATGCCCTTTACCCCATTGTGGCATCACAATTCCCTTTCCCCCATTGTGACATCACAATGCCCTCTCCCCCATTGTGACATCACAATGCACTTTTCCCCCATTGTGACATCACAATGCCCTTTCCCCCATTGTGACATCACAATGCCCTTTTCCCCATTGTGACATCACAATGCAGTTTTCCCCATTGTGACATCACAATAACGTTTCCCCCATTGGGACATCACAATGCAGTTTAACCCATTGTGACATCACAATGCAGTTTTTCCCATTGTGACATCACAATGCAGTTTTTCCCATTCTGACATCACAATGCACTTTCCCCCATTGTGACATCACAATGGCCTTTTCCCCATTGTGACATCACAATGCAGTTTTTCCCATTGTGACAAAGCAATGCCCTTTCCCCATTGTGACATCACAATGGCCTTTTCCCCATTGTGACATCACAATGCAGTTTTTCCCATTGTGACATAACAATGCCCTTTCCCCCATTGTGACATCACAATGCCCTTTCCCCCATTGTGAAATCACAATGCCCTTTCCCCCATTGTGACATCACAATGCAGTTTTCCCCCATTGTGACATTACAATGCACTTTCCCCCATTGTGACATCACAATGCCCTTTCCCCCATTGTGACATCACAATGCCCTTTCCCCCATTGTGACATCACAATGCAGTTTTCCCCATTGTGACATCACAATGGCCTTTTCCCCATTGTGACATCACAATGCAGTTTTTCCCATTGTGACATAACAATGCCCTTTCCCCCATTGTGACATCACAATGCCCTTTCCCCCATTGTGAAATCACAATGCCCTTTCCCCCATTGTGACATCACAATGCAGTTTTCCCCCATTGTGACATCACAATGCCCTTTCCCCCATTGTGAAATCACAATGCCCTTTCCCCCATTGTGACATCACAATGCAGTTTTCCCCCATTGTGACATCACAATGCCCTTTCCCCCATTGTGACATTACAATGCCCTTTCCCCCATTGTGACATCACAATGCCCTTTCCCCCATTGTGACATCACAATGCCCTTTCCCCCATTGTGACATCACAATGCCCTTTCCCCCATTGTTACATCACAATACCCTATCCCCCATTGTTACATCACAATGCAGTTTTTCCCATTGTGTCATCACAATGCCCTTTCCCCCATTGTGACATCACAATTCACTTTCCCCCATTGTGACATCACAATGCACTTTTCCCCCATTGTGACATCACAATGCACTTTTCCCCATTGTGACATCACAATGCACTTTTCCCCATTGTGACATCACAATGCCCTTTCCCCCATTGTGACATCACAATGCACTTTTCCCCCATTGCGACATCACAATGCCCTTTATCCCATTGTGACATCACAATGCCATTTCCCCCATTGTGACATCACAATGCCCTTTCTCCCATTGTGACATCACAATGCCCTTTCCCCCATTGTGACATAACAATGCCCTTTCCCCCATTGTGACATCACAATGCACTTTCCCCCATTGTGACATCACAATGCCCTTTCCCCCATTGTGACATCACAATGGCCTTTTCCCCATTGTGACATCACAATGTAGTTTTTCCCATTGTGACATAACAATGCCCTTTCCCCATTGTGACATCACAACGGCCTTTTCCCCATTGTGACATCACAATGCAGTTTTTCCCATTGTGACATCACAATGCAGTTTTTCCCATTGTGACATCACAATGCCCTTTCCCCCATTGTGAAATCACAATGCCCTTTCCCCGATTGTGACATCACAATGCAGTTACGCCCATTGTGACATCACAATGTACTTTCCCCCATTGTGACATCACAATGCCCTTTCCCCCATTGTGACATAACAATGTCCTTTCCCCAATTGTGACATCACAATGCCCTTTTCCCTATTGTGACATCACAATGCAGTTTTCCCCATTGTGACATCACAATGCAGCTTTTCCCATTGTGACATCACAATGCCCTTTCCCCCATTGTGACATTACAATGCCCTTTCCCCCATTGTGACATCACAATGCCCTTTCCCCTATTGTTACATCACAATGCCCTTTCCCCCATTGTGACATCACAATGCAGTTTTCCCCATTGTGACATCACAATGCCCTTTCCCCCATTGTGACATCACAATGCAGTTTTTCCCATTGTGACATAACAATGCCCTTTCCCCATTGTGACATCACAATGGCCTTTTCCCCATTGAGACATCACAATGCAGTTTTTCCCATTGTGACATCACAATGCAGTTTTTCCCATTCTGACATCACAATGCCCTTTCCCCCATTGTGAAATCACAATGCCCTTTCCCCCATTGTGACATCACAATGCAGTTACCCCCATTGTGACATCACAATGTACTTTCCCCCATTGTGACATCACAATGCCATTTCCCCCATTGTGACATCACAATGCCCTTTCCCCCATTGTGACTTCACAATGCAGTTTTCCCCATTGTGACATCACAATGCCCTTTCCCCCATTGTGACATCACAATGCAGTTTTCCCCATTGTGACATCACAATGCCCTTTCCCCCATTGTGACATCACAATGCCCTTTTCCCCATTGTGACATCACAATGCCCTTTCCCCCATTGTGACATAACAATGCCCTTTCCCCAATTGTGACATCACAATGCCCTTTTCCCTATTGTGACATCACAATGCAGTTTTCCCCATTGTGACATCACAATGCAGTTTTTCCCATTGTGACATCACAATGCCCTTTCCCCCATTGTGACATAACAATGCCCTTTCCCCCATTGTGACATCACAATGCTCTTTCCCCCATTGTTACATCACAATGCCCTTTCCCCCATTGTGACATCACAATGCAGTTTTCCCCATTGTGACATCACAATGCAGTTTTCCCCATTGTGACATCACAATGCCCTTTCCCCCATTGTGACATCACAATGCAGTTTTTCCCATTGTGACATCACAATGCCCTTTCCCCCATTGTGACATCACAATTCACTTTCCCCCATTGTGACATCACAATGCACTTTTCCCCCATTGTGACATCAAAATGCACTTTTCCCCATTGTGACATCACAATGCAGTTTTCCCCATTGTGACATCACAATGCCCTTTCCCCCATTGTGACATCACAATGCACTTTTCCCCCATTGCGACATCACAATGCCCTTTCCCCCATTGTGACATCACAATGCCATTTCCCCCATTGTGACATCACAATGCCCTTTCCCCCATTGTGACATCACAATGCCCTTTCCCCCATTGTGACATCACAATGCCCTTTCCCCCATTGTGACATCACAATGCCCTTTCCCCTATTGTGAAATCACAATGCCCTTTCCCCCATTGTGACATCACAATGCAGTTTTCCCCCATTGTGACATCACAATGCCCTTTCCCCTATTGTGAAATCACAATGCCCTTTCCCCCATTGTGACATCACAATGCAGTTTTCCCCCATTGTGACATCACAATGCACTTTCCCCCATTGTGACATCACAATGCCCTTTCCCCCATTGTGACATAACAATGTCCTTTCCCCAATTGTGACATCACAATGCCCTTTTCCCTATTGTGACATCACAATGCAGTTTTCCCCATTGTGACATCACAATGCAGCTTTTCCCATTGTGACATCACAATGCCCTTTCCCCCATTGTGACATTACAATGCCCTTTCCCCCATTGTGACATCACAATGCCCTTTCCCCCATTGTTACATCACAATGCCCTTTCCCCCATTGTGACATCACAATGCAGTTTTCCCCATTGTGACATCACAATGCCCTTTCCCCCATTGTGACATCACAATGCAGTTTTTCCCATTGTGACATCACAATGCCCTTTCCCCCATTGTGACATCACAATTCACTTTCCCCCATTGTGACATCACAATGCACTTTTCCCCCATTGTGACATCACAATGCACTTTTCCCCATTGTGACATCACAATGCAGTTTTCCCCATTGTGACATCACAATGCCATTTCCCCCATTGTGACATCACAATGCACTTTTCCCCCATTGCGACATCACAATGTCCTTTCCCCCATTGTGACATCACAATGCCAATTCCCCCATTGTGACATCACAATGCCCTTTCCCCCATTGTGACATCACAATGCCCTTTCCCCCATTGTGACATCACAATGCACTTTCCCCCATTGTGACATCACAATGGCCTTTTCCCCATTGTGACATCACAATGCAGTTTTTCCCATTGTGACAAAGCAATGCCCTTTCCCCATTGTGACATCACAATGGCCTTTTCCCCATTGTGACATCACAATGCCCTTTCCCCCATTGTGACATCACAATGCACTTTTCCCCCATTGCGACATCACAATGCCCTTTATCCCATTGTGACATCACAATGCCATTTCCCCCATTGTGACATCACAATGCCCTTTCCCCCATTGTGACATCACAATGCCCTTTCCCCCATTGTGACATCACAATGCCCTTTCCCCCATTGTGACATCACAATGCACTTTCCCCCATTGTGACATCACAATGCCCTTTCCCCCATTGTGACATCACAATGGCCTTTTCCCCATTGTGACATCACAATGCAGTTTTTCCCATTGTGACATAACAATGCCCTTTCCCCATTGTGACATCACAATGGCCTTTTCCCCATTGAGACATCACAATGCAGTTTTTCCCATTGTGACATCACAATGCAGTTTTTCCCATTCTGACATCACAATGCCCTTTCCCCCATTGTGAAATCACAATGCCCTTTCCCCCATTGTGACATCACAATGCAGTTACCCCCATTGTGACATCACAATGTACTTTCCCCCATTGTGACATCACAATGCCCTTTCCCCCATTGTGACATCACAATGCCCTTTTCCCCATTGTGACATCACAATGCCCTTTCCCCCATTGTGACATAACAATGCCCATTACCCAATTGTGACATCACAATGCCCTTTTCCCTATTGTGACATCACAATGCAGTTTTCCCCATTGTGACATCACAATGCAGTTTTTCCCATTGTGACATCACAATGCCCTTTCCCCCATTGTGACATAACAATGCCCTTTCCCCCATTGTGACATAACAATGCCCTTTCCCCCATTGTGACATCACAATGCCCTTTCCCCCATTGTTACATCACAATGCCCTTTCCCCCATTGTGACATCACAATGCCCTTTCCCCCATTGTTACATCACAATGCCCTTTCCCCCATTGTGACATCACAATGCACATTTCCCCATTGTGACATCACAATGCCCTTTCCCCCATTGTGACATCACAATGCCCTTTTCCCCATTGTGACATCACAATGCAGTTTTCCCCATTGTGACATCACAATGCCCTTTCCCCTATTGTGACATCACAATGCCCTTTCCACCATTGTGAAATCACAGGGCACTTTTCCCCATTGTGACATCACAATGCAGTTTTTCCCATTGTGACATAACAATGCCCTTTCCCCATTGTGACATCACAATGCCATTTCCCCCATTGTGACATCACAATGCCCTTTTCCCTATTGTGACATCACAATGCAGTTTTCCCCATTGTGACATCACAATGCACTTTCCCCCATTGTGACATCACAATGCCCTTTCCCCCATTGTGACATCACAATGCCCTTTCCCCTATTGTGACATCACAGTGCAGTTTTCCCCATTGTGACATCACAATGCCCTTTCCCCCATTGTGACATCACAATGCAGTTTTCCCCATTGTGACATCACAATGCCCTTTCCCCCATTGTGACATCACAATGCCATTTTCCCCATTGTGACATCACAATACCCTTTCCCCCATTGTGGCATCACAATGCCCTTTCCCCCATTGTGACATCACAATGCCCTATCCCCCATTGTGATATCACAATGCCCTTTCCCCCATTGTGACATCACAATGCCCTTTTCCCCATTGTGACATCACAATGCAGTTTTCCCCATTGTGACATCACAATGCCGTTTCCCCCATTGGGACATCACAATGCAGTTTAACCCATTGTGACATCACAATGCAGTTTTTCCCATTGTGACATCACAATGCAGTTTTCCCCATTGTGACATCACAATGCCCTTTCCCCCATTGTGACATCACAATGCAGTTTTCCCCATTGTGACATCACATTGCAGTTTTTCCCATTGTGACATCACAATGCCCTTTCCCCCATTGTGACATCACAATGCCCTTTTCCCCCATTCTGACATCACAATGCCCTTTTCCCCATTATGCCATCACAATGCAGTTTTCCCCATTGTGACATCACAATGCACTTTCCCCCATTGTGACATCACAATGCCCTTTCCCCTATTGTGACATCACAGTGCAGTTTTCCCCATTGTGACATCACAATGCCCTTTCCCCCATTGTGACATCACAATGCAGTTTTCCCCATAGTGACATCACAATGCCCTTTCCCCCATTGTGACATCACAATGCCATTTTCCCCATTGTGACATCACAATGCCCTTTCCCACATTGTGGCATCACAATGCCCTTTCCCCCATTGTGACATCACAATGCCCTATCCCCCATTGTGACATCACAATGCCCTTTCCCCCATTGTGACATCACAATGCCCTTTTCCCCATTGTGACATCACAATGCAGTTTTCCCCATTGTGACATCACAATGCCGTTTCCCCCATTGGGACATCACAATGCAGTTTTTCCCATTGTGACATCACAATGCAGTTTTTCCCATTGTGACATCACAATGCCCTTTCCCCCATTGTGACATCACAATGCCCTTTCCCCCATTGTGACATCACAATGCCCTTACCCCCATTGTGACATCACAATGCCCTTTCCCCCATTGTGACATCACAATGCCCTTTCCCCCATTGTGACATCACAATGCAGTTTTCCCCATTGTGACATCACAATGCCCTTTCCCCCATTGTGACATCACAATGCAGTTTTCCCCATTGTGACATCACATTGCAGTTTTCCCCATTGTGACATCACATTGCAGTTTTTCCCATTGTGACATCACAATGCCCTTTCCCCCATTGTGACATCACAATGCCCTTTTCCCCCATTCTGACATCACAATGCCCTTTTCCCCATTATGCCATCACAATGCAGTTTTTCCCATTGTGACATCACAATGCCCTTTCCCCCATTATGACATCACAATGCCCTTTTCCCCATTGTGATATCACAATGCCCTTTCCCCCATTGTGACATCACAATGCCCTTTCCCCCATTATGACATCACAATGCCCTTTCCCACATTGTGACATCACAATTCACTTTCCCCCATTGTGACATCACAGTGCACTTTTCCCCCATTGTGACATCACAATGCACTTTTCCCCATTGTGACATCACAATGCCCTTTCCCCCATTGTGACATCACAATGCCCTTTCCCCAATTGTGACATCACAATGCCCTTTTCCCTATTGTGACATCACAATGCAGTTTTTCCCATTGTGACATCACAATGCCCTTTCCCCCATTGTGACATCACAATGCCCTTTCCCCCATTGTGAAATCACAATGCACTTCCCCCATTGTGACATCACAATGCCCTTTCCCCCATTGTGACATCACAATGCACTTTTCCCCATTGTGATATCACAATGCCCTTTCCCCCATTGTGACATCACAATGCCCTTTCCCCCATTTGTGACATCACAATTCACTTTCCCCCATTGTGACATCACAATGCACTTTTCCCCATTGTTACATCACAATGCACTTTTCCCCATTGTGATATCACAATGCCCTTTCCCCCATTGTGACATCACAATGCCCTTTTCCCTATTGTGACATCACAATGCAGTTTTCCCCATTGTGACATCACAATGCCCTTTCCCCCATTGTGACATCACAATGCCCTTTCCCCCATTGTGACATCACAATGCAGTTTTTCCCATTGTGACATCACAATGCCCTTTCCCCCATTGTGACATCACAATGCCCTTTCCCCATTGTGACATCACAATGCAGTTTTCCCCATTGTGACATCACAATGCAGTTTTTCCCATTGTGACATCACAATGCCCTTTCCCCCATTGTGACATCACAATGCACATTTCCCCATTGTGACATCACAATGCCCTTTCCCCCATTGTGACATCACAATGCCCTTTTCCCCATTGTGACATCACAATGCAGTTTTCCCATTGTGACATCACAATGCCCTTTCCCCTATTGTGACATCACAATGCCCTTTCCACCATTGTGAAATCACAGGGCACTTTTCCCCATTGTGACATCACAATGCAGTTTTTCCCATTGTGACATAACAATGCCCTTTCCCCATTGTGACATCACAATGCCATTTCCCCCATTGTGACATCACAATGCCCTTTTCCCTATTGTGACATCACAATGCAGTTTTCCCCATTGTGACATCACAATCCACTTTCCCCCATTGTGACATCACAATGCCCTTTCCCCCATTGTGACATCACAATGCCCTTTCCCCCATTGTGACATCAATGTGCAGTTTTCCCCATTGTGACATCACAATGCCCTTTCCCCCATTGTGACATCACAATGCCCTTTTCCCTATTGTGACATCACAATGCAGTTTTCCCCATTGTGACATCACAATGCCCTTTCCCCCATTGTGACATCACAATGCCCTTTCCCCCATTGTGACATCACAATGCAGTTTTTCCCATTGTGACATCACAATGCCCTTTCCCCCATTGTGACATCACAATGCCCTTTCCCCATTGTGACATCACAATGCAGTTTTCCCCATTGTGACATCACAATGCAGTTTTTCCCATTGTGACATCACAATGCCCTTTCCCCCATTGTGACATCACAATGCACATTTCCCCATTGTGACATCACAATGCCCTTTCCCCCATTGTGACATCACAATGCCCTTTTCCCCATTGTGACATCACAATGCAGTTTTCCCATTGTGACATCACAATGCCCTTTCCCCTATTGTGACATCACAATGCCCTTTCCACCATTGTGAAATCACAGGGCACTTTTCCCCATTGTGACATCACAATGCAGTTTTTCCCATTGTGACATAACAATGCCCTTTCCCCATTGTGACATCACAATGCCATTTCCCCCATTGTGACATCACAATGCCCTTTTCCCTATTGTGACATCACAATGCAGTTTTCCCCATTGTGACATCACAATGCACTTTCCCCCATTGTGACATCACAATGCCCTTTCCCCCATTGTGACATCACAATGCCATTTCCCCCATTGTGACATCACAATGCACTTTTCCCTATTGTGACATCACAATGCAGTTTTCCCCATTGTGACATCACAATGCACATTCCCCCATTGTGACATCACAATGCCCTTTCCCCTATTGTGACATAACAGTGCAGTTTTCCCCATTGTGACATCACAATGCCCTTTCCCCCATTGTGACATCACAATGCAGTTTTCCCCATTGAGACATCACAATGCCCTTTCCCCCATTGTGACATCACAATGCCCTTTCCCCCATTGTGAAATCACAATGCACTTCCCCCATTGTGACATCACAATGCCCTTTCCCCCATTGTGACATCACAATGCACTTTTCCCCATTGTGATATCACAATGCCCTTTCCCCCATTGTGACATCACAATGCCCTTTCCCCCATTTGTGACATCACAATTCACTTTCCCCCATTGTGACATCACAATGCACTTTTCCCCATTGTTACATCACAATGCACTTTTCCCCATTGTGATATCACAATGCCCTTTCCCCCATTGTGACATCACAATGCCCTTTTCCCTATTGTGACATCACAATGCAGTTTTCCCCATTGTGACATCACAATGCCCTTTCCCCCATTGTGACATCACAATGCCCTTTCCCCCATTGTGACATCACAATGCAGTTTTTCCCATTGTGACATCACAATGCCCTTTCCCCCATTGTGACATCACAATGCCCTTTCCCCATTGTGACATCACAATGCAGTTTTCCCCATTGTGACATCACAATGCAGTTTTTCCCATTGTGACATCACAATGCCCTTTCCCCCATTGTGACATCACAATGCACATTTCCCCATTGTGACATCACAATGCCCTTTCCCCCATTGTGACATAACAATGCCCTTTTCCCCATTGTGACATCACAATGCAGTTTTCCCATTGTGACATCACAATGCCCTTTCCCCTATTGTGACATCACAATGCCCTTTCCACCATTGTGAAATCACAGGGCACTTTTCCCCATTGTGACATCACAATGCAGTTTTTCCCATTGTGACATAACAATGCCCTTTCCCCATTGTGACATCACAATGCCATTTCCCCCATTGTGACATCACAATGCCCTTTTCCCTATTGTGACATCACAATGCAGTTTTCCCCATTGTGACATCACAATGCACTTTCCCCCATTGTGACATCACAATGCCCTTTCCCCCATTGTGACATCACAATGCCCTTTCCCCCATTGTGACATCAATGTGCAGTTTTCCCCATTGTGACATCACAATGCCCTTTCCCCCATTGTGACATCACAATGCCCTTTTCCCTATTGTGACATCACAATGCAGTTTTCCCCATTGTGACATCACAATGCCCTTTCCCCCATTGTGACATCACAATGCCCTTTCCCCCATTGTGACATCACAATGCAGTTTTTCCCATTGTGACATCACAATGCCCTTTCCCCCATTGTGACATCACAATGCCCTTTCCCCATTGTGACATCACAATGCAGTTTTCCCCATTGTGACATCACAATGCAGTTTTTCCCATTGTGACATCACAATGCCCTTTCCCCCATTGTGACATCACAATGCACATTTCCCCATTGTGACATCACAATGCCCTTTCCCCCATTGTGACATCACAATGCCCTTTTCCCCATTGTGACATCACAATGCAGTTTTCCCATTGTGACATCACAATGCCCTTTCCCCTATTGTGACATCACAATGCCCTTTCCACCATTGTGAAATCACAGGGCACTTTTCCCCATTGTGACATCACAATGCAGTTTTTCCCATTGTGACATAACAATGCCCTTTCCCCATTGTGACATCACAATGCCATTTCCCCCATTGTGACATCACAATGCCCTTTTCCCTATTGTGACATCACAATGCAGTTTTCCCCATTGTGACATCACAATGCACTTTCCCCCATTGTGACATCACAATGCCCTTTCCCCCATTGTGACATCACAATGCCATTTCCCCCATTGTGACATCACAATGCACTTTTCCCTATTGTGACATCACAATGCAGTTTTCCCCATTGTGACATCACAATGCACATTCCCCCATTGTGACATCACAATGCCCTTTCCCCTATTGTGACATAACAGTGCAGTTTTCCCCATTGTGACATCACAATGCCCTTTCCCCCATTGTGACATCACAATGCAGTTTTCCCCATTGAGACATCACAATGCCCTTTCCCCCATTGTGACATCACAATGCCATTTTCCCCATTGTGACATCACAATGCCCTTTCCCCCATTGTGGCATCACAATGCCCTTTCCCCCATTGTGACATCACAATGCCCTATCCCCCATTGTGACATCACAATGCCCTTTCCCCCATTGTGACATCACAATGCCCTTTTCCCCATTGTGACATCACAATGCAGTTTTCCCCATTGTGACATCACAATGCCGTTTCCCCCATTGGGACATCACAATGCAGTTTTCCCCATTGTGACATCACAATGCCGTTTCCCCCATTGGGACATCACAATGCAGTTTAACCCATTGTGACATCGCAATGCAGTTTTTCCCATTGTGACATCACAATGCAATTACCCCCATTGTGACATCACAATGCCCTTTCCCCCATTGTGACATCACAATGCCCTTTCCCCCATTGTGACATCACAATGCAGTTTTCCCCATTGTGACATCACAATGCCCTTTCCCCCATTGTGACATCACAATGCAGTTTTCCCCATTGTGACATCACATTGCAGTTTTTCCCATTGTGACATCACAATGCCCTTTCCCCCATTGTGACATCACAATGCCCTTTTCCCCCATTCTGACATCACAATGCCCTTTTCCCCATTATGCCATCACAATGCAGTTTTCCCCATTGTGACATCACAATGCACTTTCCCCCATTGTGACATCACAATGCCCTTTCCCCTATTGTGACATCACAGTGCAGTTTTCCCCATTGTGACATCACAATGCCCTTTCCCCCATTGTGACATCACAATGCAGTTTTCCCCATAGTGACATCACAATGCCCTTTCCCCCATTGTGACATCACAATGCCATTTTCCCCATTGTGACATCACAATGCCCTTTCCCACATTGTGGCATCACAATGCCCTTTCCCCCATTGTGACATCACAATGCCCTATCCCCCATTGTGACATCACAATGCCCTTTCCCCCATTGTGACATCACAATGCCCTTTTCCCCATTGTGACATCACAATGCAGTTTTCCCTATTGTGACATCACAATGCCGTTTCCCCCATTGGGACATCACAATGCAGTTTAACCCATTGTGACATCACAATGCAGTTTTTCCCATTGTGACATCACAATGCAGTTTTTCCCATTGTGACATCACAATGCCCTTTCCCCCATTGTGACATCACAATGCCCTTTCCCCCATTGTGACATCACAATGCAATTACCCCCATTGTGACATCACAATGCCCTTTCCCCCATTGTGACATCACAATGCCCTTTCCCCCATTGTGACATCACAATGCAGTTTTCCCCATTGTGACATCACAATGCCCTTTCCCCCATTGTGACATCACAATGCAGTTTTCCCCATTGTGACATCACATTGCCGTTTTTCCCATTGTGACATCACAATGCCCTTTCCCCCATTGTGACATCACAATGCCCTTTTCCCCCATTCTGACATCACAATGCCCTTTTCCCCATTATGCCATCACAATGCAGTTTTTCCCATTGTGACATCACAATGCCCTTTCCCCCATTATGACATCACAATGCCCTTTTCCCCATTGTGATATCACAATGCCCTTTCCCCCATTGTGACATCACAATGCCCTTTCCCCCATTGTGACATCACAATGCCCTTTCCCACATTGTGACATCACAATTCACTTTCCCCCATTGTGACATCACAGTGCACTTTTCCCCCATTGTGACATCACAATGCACTTTTCCCCATTGTGACATCACAATGCCCTTTCCCCCATTGTGACATCACAATGCCCTTTCCCCAATTGTGACATCACAATGCCCTTTTCCCTATTGTGACATCACAATGCAGTTTTCCCATTGTGACATCACAATGCCCTTTCCCCCATTGTGACATCACAATGCCCTTTCCCCCATTGTGAAATCACAATGCACTTCCCCCATTGTGACATCACAATGCCCTTTCCCCCATTGTGACATCACAATGCACTTTTCCCCATTGTGATATCACAATGCCCTTTCCCCCATTGTGACATCACAATGCCCTTTCCCCCATTTGTGACATCACAATTCACTTTCCCCCATTGTGACATCACAATGCACTTTTCCCCATTGTTACATCACAATGCACTTTTCCCCATTGTGATATCACAATGCCCTTTCCCCCATTGTGACATCACAATGCCCTTTTCCCTATTGTGACATCACAATGCAGTTTTCCCCATTGTGACATCACAATGCCCTTTCCCCCATTGTGACATCACAATGCCCTTTCCCCCATTGTGACATCACAATGCAGTTTTTCCCATTGTGACATCACAATGCCCTTTCCCCCATTGTGACATCACAATGCCCTTTCCCCATTGTGACATCACAATGCAGTTTTCCCCATTGTGACATCACAATGCAGTTTTTCCCATTGTGACATCACAATGCCCTTTCCCCCATTGTGACATCACAATGCACATTTCCCCATTGTGACATCACAATGCCCTTTCCCCCATTGTGACATCACAATGCCCTTTTCCCCATTGTGACATCACAATGCAGTTTTCCCATTGTGACATCACAATGCCCTTTCCCCTATTGTGACATCACAATGCCCTTTCCACCATTGTGAAATCACAGGGCACTTTTCCCCATTGTGACATCACAATGCAGTTTTTCCCATTGTGACATAACAATGCCCTTTCCCCATTGTGACATCACAATGCCATTTCCCCCATTGTGACATCACAATGCCCTTTTCCCTATTGTGACATCACAATGCAGTTTTCCCCATTGTGACATCACAATGCACTTTCCCCCATTGTGACATCACAATGCCCTCTCCCCCATTGTGACATCACAATGCCCTTTCCCCCATTGTGACATCAATGTGCAGTTTTCCCCATTGTGACATCACAATGCCCTTTCCCCCATTGTGACATCACAATGCCATTTTCCCCATTGTGACATCACAATGCCCTTTCCCCCATTGTGGCATCACAATGCCCTTTCCCCCATTGTGACATCACAATGCCCTCTTCCCCCATTGTGATATCACAATGCACTTTTCCCCCATTGTGACATCACAATGCCCTTTCCCCCATTGTGACATCACAATGCCCTTTCCCCGATTGTGACATCACAATGCACTTTTCCCTATTGTGACATCACAATGCAGTTTTCCCCATTGTGACATCACAATGCACATTCCCCCATTGTGACATCACAATGCCCTTTCCCCTATTGTGACATCACAGTGCAGTTTTCCCCATTGTGACATCACAATGCCCTTTCCCCCATTGTGACATCACAATGCAGTTTTCCCCATTGAGACATCACAATGCCCTTTCCCCCATTGTGACATCACAATGCCATTTTCCCCATTGTGACATCACAATGCCCTTTCCCCCATTGTGGCATCACAATGCCCTTTCCCCCATTGTGACATCACAATGCCCTATCCCCCATTGTGACATCACAATGCCCTTTCCCCCATTGTGACATCACAATGCCCTTTTCCCCATTGTGACATCACAATGCAGTTTTCCCCATTGTGACATCACAATGCCGTTTCCCCCATTGGGACATCACAATGCAGTTTTCCCCATTGTGACATCACAATGCCGTTTCCCCCATTGGGACATCACAATGCAGTTTAACCCATTGTGACATCACAATGCAGTTTTTCCCATTGTGACATCACAATGCAATTACCCCCATTGTGACATCACAATGCCCTTTCCCCCATTGTGACATCACAATGCCCTTTCCCCCATTGTGACATCACAATGCAGTTTTCCCCATTGTGACATCACAATGCCCTTTCCCCCATTGTGACATCACAATGCAGTTTTCCCCATTGTGACATCACATTGCAGTTTTTCGCATTGTGACATCACAATGCCCTTTCCCCCATTGTGACATCACAATGCCCTTTTCCCCCATTCTGACATCACAATGCCCTTTTCCCCATTATGCCATCACAATGCAGTTTTCCCCATTTTGACATCACAATGCACTTTCCCCCATTGTGACATCACAATGCCCTTTCCCCTATTGTGACATCACAGTGCAGTTTTCCCCATTGTGACATCACAATGCCCTTTCCCCCATTGTGACATCACAATGCAGTTTTCCCCATTGTGACATCACAATGCCCTTTCCCCCATTGTGACATCACATTGCCATTTTCCCCATTGTGACATCACAATGCCCTTTCCCCCATTGTGGCATCACAATGCCCTTTCCCCCATTGTGACATCACAATGCCCTATCCCCCATTGTGACATCACAATGCCCTTTCCCCCATTGTGACATCACAATGCCCTTTTCCCCATTGTGACATCACAATGCTGTTTTCCCCATTGTGCCATCACAATGCCGTTTCCCCCATTGGGACATCACAATGCAGTTTAACCCATTGTGACATCACAATGCAGTTTTTCCCATTGTGACATCACAATGCAGTTTTTCCCATTGTGACATCACAATGCCCTTTCCCCCATTGTGACATCACAATGCAATTACCCCCATTGTGACATCACAATGCCCTTTCCCCCATTGTGACATCACAATGCCCTTTCCCCCATTGTGACATCACAATGCAGTTTTCCCCATTGTGACATCACAATGCCCTTTCCCCCATTGTGACATCACAATGCAGTTTTCCCCATTGTGACATCACATTGCAGTTTTTTCCCATTGTGACATCACAATGCCCTTTCCCCCATTGTGACATCACAATGCCCTTTCCCCCATTCTGACATCACAATGCCCTTTTCCCCATTATGCCATCACAATGCAGTTTTTCCCATTGTGACATCACAATGCCCTTTCCCCCATTATGACATCACAAAGCCCTTTTCCCCATTGTGATATCACAATGCCCTTTCCCCCATTGTGACATCACAATGCCCTTTCCCCCATTGTGACATCACAATGCCCTTTCCCCCATTGTGACATCACAATGCCCTTTCCCCCATTGTGACATCACAATGCCCTTTCCCCCATTGTGACATCACAATTCACTTTCCCCCATTGTGACATCACAATGCACTTTTCCCCCATTGTGACATCACAATGCACTTTTCACCATTGTGACATCACAATGCCCTTTCCCCCATTGTGACATCACAATGCCCTTTCCCCAATTGTGACATCAAAATGCCCTTTTCCCTATTGTGACATCACAATGCAGTTTTTCCCATTGTGATATCACAATGCCCTTTCCCCCATTGTGACATCACAATGCCCTTTCCCCCCATTGTGACATCACAATGCCCTTTCCCCCATTGTGAAATCACAATGCACTTCCCCCATTGTGACATCACAATGCCCTTTCCCCCATTGTGATATCACAATGCACTTTTCCCCATTGTGATATCACAATGCCCTTTCCCCCATTGTGACATCACAATGCCCTTTCCCCCATTTGTGACATCACAATTCACTTTCCCCCATTGTGACATCACAATGCACTTTTCCCCATTGTTACATCACAATGCACTTTTCCCCTTTGTGATATCACAATGCCCTTTCCCCCATTGTGACATCACAATGCCCTTTTCCCTATTGTGACATCACAATGCAGTTTTCCCCATTGTGACATCACAATGCCCTTTCCCCCATTGTGACATCACAATGCCCTTTTCCCCATTGTGACATCACAATGCAGTTTTTCCCATTGTGACATCACAATGCCCTTTCCCCCATTGTGACATCACAATGCCCTTTCCCCCATTGTGACATCACAATGCCCTTTCCCCCATTGTGACATCACAATGCCCTTTCCCCATTGTGACATCACAATGCAGTTTTCCCCATTGTGACATCACAATGCAGTTTTTCCCATTGTGACATCACAATGCCCTTTCCCCCATTGTGACATCACAATGCACATTTCCCCATTGTGACATCACAATGCCCTTTCCCCCATTGTGACATCACAATGCCCTTTTCCCCATTGTGACATCACAATGCAGTTTTTCCCATTGTGACATCACAATGCCCTTTCCCCCATTGTGACATCACAATGCCCTTTCCCCCATTGTGACATCACAATGCCCTTTCCCCATTGTGACATCACAATGCAGTTTTCCCCATTGTGACATCACAATGCAGTTTTTTCCCATTGTGACATCACAATGCCCTTTCCCCCATTGTGACATCACAATGCACATTTCCCCATTGTGACATCACAATGCCCTTTCCCCCATTGTGACATCACAATGCCCTTTTCCCCATTGTGACATCACAATGCAGTTTTCCCCATTGTGACATCACAATGCCCTTTCCCCGATTGTGACATCACAATGCCCTTTCCACCATTGTGAAATCACAGGGCACTTTTCCCCATTGTGACATCACAATGCAGTTTTTCCCATTGTGACATAACAATGCCCTTTCCCCATTGTGACATCACAATGCCATTTCCCCCATTGTGACATCACAATGCCCTTTTCCCTATTGTGACATCACAATGCAGTTTTCCCCATTGTGACATCACAATGCACTTTCCCCCATTGTGACATCACAATGCCCTTTCCCCCATTGTGACATCACAATGCCCTTTCCCCTATTGTGACATCACAGTGCAGTTTTCCCCATTGTGACATCACAATGCCCTTTCCCCCATTGTGACATCACAATGCCATTTTCCCCATTGTGACATCACAATGCCCTTTCCCCCATTGTGGCATCACAATGCCCTTTCCCCCATTGTGACATCACAATGCCCTCTTCCCCCATTGTGATATCACAATGCACTTTTCCCCCATTGTGACATCACAATGCCCTTTCCCCCATTGTGACATCACAATGCCCTTTCCCCGATTGTGACATCACAATGCACTTTTCCCTATTGTGACATCACAATGCAGTTTTCCCCATTGTGACATCACAATGTACTTTCCCCCATTGTGACATCACAATGCCCTTTCCCCCATTGTGACATCACAGTGCAGTTTTCCCCATTGTGACATCACAATGCCCTTTCCCCCATTGTGACATCACAATGCAGTTTTCCCCATTGTGACATCACAATGCCCTTTCCCCCATTGTGACATCACAATGCCATTTTCCCCATTGTGACATCACAATGCCCTTTCCCACATTGTGGCATCACAATGCCCTTTCCCCCATTGTGACATCACAATGCCCTATACCCCATTGTGACATCACAATGCCCTTTCCCCCATTGTGACATCACAATGCCCTTTTCCCCATTGTGACATCACAATGCAGTTTTCCCCATTGTGACATCACAATGCCGTTTCCCCCATTGGGACATCACAATGCAGTTTAACCCATTGTGACATCACAATGCAGTTTTTCCCATTGTGACATCACAATGCAGTTTTTCCCATTGTGACATCACAATGCCCTTTCCCCCATTGTGACATCACAATACCCTTTCCCCCATTGTGACATCACAATGCAATTACCCCCATTGTGACATCACAATGCCCTTTCCCCCATTGTGACATCACAATGCCCTTTCCCCCATTGTGACATCACAATGCAGTTTTCCCCATTGTGACATCACAATGCCCTTTCCCCCATTGTGACATCACAATGCAGTTTTCCCCATTGTGACATCACATTGCAGTTTTTCCCATTGTGACATCACAATGCCCTTTCCCCCATTATGACATCACAATGCCCTTTCCACCATTGTGAAATCACAGGGCACTTTTCCCCATTGTGACATCACAATGCAGTTTTTCCCATTGTGACATAACAATGCCCTTTCCCCATTGTGACATCACAATGCCATTTCCCCCATTGTGACATCACAATGCCCTTTTCCCTATTGTGACATCACAATGCAGTTTTCCCCATTGTGACATCACAATGCACTTTCCCCCATTGTGACATCACAATGCCCTTTCCCCCATTGTGACATCACAATGCCCTTTCCCCTATTGTGACATCACAGTGCAGTTTTCCCCATTGTGACATCACAATGCCCTTTCCCCCATTGTGACATCACAATGCCATTTTCCCCATTGTGACATCACAATGCCCTTTCCCCCATTGTGGCATCACAATGCCCTTTCCCCCATTGTGACATCACAATGCCCTCTTCCCCCATTGTGATATCACAATGCACTTTTCCCCCATTGTGACATCACAATGCCCTTTCCCCCATTGTGACATCACAATGTCCTTTCCCCGATTGTGACATCACAATGCACTTTTCCCTATTGTGACATCACAATGCAGTTTTCCCCATTGTGACATCACAATGTACTTTCCCCCATTGTGACATCACAATGCCCTTTCCCCTATTGTGACATCACAGTGCAGTTTTCCCCATTGTGACATAACAATGCCCTTTCCCCCATTGTGACATCACAATGCAGTTTTCCCCATTGTGACATCACAATGCCCTTTCCCCCATTGTGACATCACAATGCCCTTTCCCCCATTGTGACATCACAATGCCCTTTCCCCATTGTGACATCACAATGCAGTTTTCCCCATTGTGACATCACAATGCAGTTTTTCCCATTGTGACATCACAATGCCCTTTCCCCCATTGTGACATCACAATGCACATTTCCCCATTGTGACATCACAATGCCCTTTCCCCCATTGTGACATCACAATGCCCTTTTCCCCATTGTGACATCACAATGCAGTTTTTCCCATTGTGACATCACAATGCCCTTTCCCCCATTGTGACATCACAATGCCCTTTCCCCCATTGTGACATCACAATGCCCTTTCCCCCATTGTGACATCACAATGCCCTTTCCCCATTGTGACATCACAATGCAGTTTTCCCCATTGTGACATCACAATGCAGTTTTTTCCCATTGTGACATCACAATGCCCTTTCCCCCATTGTGACATCACAATGCACATTTCCCCATTGTGACATCACAATGCCCTTTCCCCCATTGTGACATCACAATGCCCTTTTCCCCATTGTGACATCACAATGCAGTTTTCCCCATTGTGACATCACAATGCCCTTTCCCCGATTGTGACATCACAATGCCCTTTCCACCATTGTGAAATCACAGGGCACTTTTCCCCATTGTGACATCACAATGCAGTTTTTCCCATTGTGACATAACAATGCCCTTTCCCCATTGTGACATCACAATGCCATTTCCCCCATTGTGACATCACAATGCCCTTTTCCCTATTGTGACATCACAATGCAGTTTTCCCCATTGTGACATCACAATGCACTTTCCCCCATTGTGACATCACAATGCCCTTTCCCCCATTGTGACATCACAATGCCCTTTCCCCTATTGTGACATCACAGTGCAGTTTTCCCCATTGTGACATCACAATGCCCTTTCCCCCATTGTGACATCACAATGCCATTTTCCCCATTGTGACATCACAATGCCCTTTCCCCCATTGTGGCATCACAATGCCCTTTCCCCCATTGTGACATCACAATGCCCTCTTCCCCCATTGTGATATCACAATGCACTTTTCCCCCATTGTGACATCACAATGCCCTTTCCCCCATTGTGACATCACAATGCCCTTTCCCCGATTGTGACATCACAATGCACTTTTCCCTATTGTGACATCACAATGCAGTTTTCCCCATTGTGACATCACAATGTACTTTCCCCCATTGTGACATCACAATGCCCTTTCCCCCATTGTGACATCACAGTGCAGTTTTCCCCATTGTGACATCACAATGCCCTTTCCCCCATTGTGACATCACAATGCAGTTTTCCCCATTGTGACATCACAATGCCCTTTCCCCCATTGTGACATCACAATGCCATTTTCCCCATTGTGACATCACAATGCCCTTTCCCACATTGTGGCATCACAATGCCCTTTCCCCCATTGTGACATCACAATGCCCTATACCCCATTGTGACATCACAATGCCCTTTCCCCCATTGTGACATCACAATGCCCTTTTCCCCATTGTGACATCACAATGCAGTTTTCCCCATTGTGACATCACAATGCCGTTTCCCCCATTGGGACATCACAATGCAGTTTAACCCATTGTGACATCACAATGCAGTTTTTCCCATTGTGACATCACAATGCAGTTTTTCCCATTGTGACATCACAATGCCCTTTCCCCCATTGTGACATCACAATACCCTTTCCCCCATTGTGACATCACAATGCAATTACCCCCATTGTGACATCACAATGCCCTTTCCCCCATTGTGACATCACAATGCCCTTTCCCCCATTGTGACATCACAATGCAGTTTTCCCCATTGTGACATCACAATGCCCTTTCCCCCATTGTGACATCACAATGCAGTTTTCCCCATTGTGACATCACATTGCAGTTTTTCCCATTGTGACATCACAATGCCCTTTCCCCCATTATGACATCACAATGCCCTTTCCACCATTGTGAAATCACAGGGCACTTTTCCCCATTGTGACATCACAATGCAGTTTTTCCCATTGTGACATAACAATGCCCTTTCCCCATTGTGACATCACAATGCCATTTCCCCCATTGTGACATCACAATGCCCTTTTCCCTATTGTGACATCACAATGCAGTTTTCCCCATTGTGACATCACAATGCACTTTCCCCCATTGTGACATCACAATGCCCTTTCCCCCATTGTGACATCACAATGCCCTTTCCCCTATTGTGACATCACAGTGCAGTTTTCCCCATTGTGACATCACAATGCCCTTTCCCCCATTGTGACATCACAATGCCATTTTCCCCATTGTGACATCACAATGCCCTTTCCCCCATTGTGGCATCACAATGCCCTTTCCCCCATTGTGACATCACAATGCCCTCTTCCCCCATTGTGATATCACAATGCACTTTTCCCCCATTGTGACATCACAATGCCCTTTCCCCCATTGTGACATCACAATGTCCTTTCCCCGATTGTGACATCACAATGCACTTTTCCCTATTGTGACATCACAATGCAGTTTTCCCCATTGTGACATCACAATGTACTTTCCCCCATTGTGACATCACAATGCCCTTTCCCCTATTGTGACATCACAGTGCAGTTTTCCCCATTGTGACATAACAATGCCCTTTCCCCCATTGTGACATCACAATGCAGTTTTCCCCATTGTGACATCACAATGCCCTTTCCCCCATTGTGACATCACAATGCCCTTTCCCCCATTGTGACATCACAATGCCCTTTCCCCATTGTGACATCACAATGCAGTTTTCCCCATTGTGACAT
This sequence comes from Eleutherodactylus coqui, assembly GCF_035609145.1. Taxonomy (NCBI): domain Eukaryota; kingdom Metazoa; phylum Chordata; class Amphibia; order Anura; family Eleutherodactylidae; genus Eleutherodactylus; species Eleutherodactylus coqui. The sequence continues at coordinate 208,559,949 of NC_089839.1, read as the reverse complement.
CACAATGCAGTTTTTCCCATTGTGACATCACAATGCCCTTTCCCCCATTGTGACATCACAATGCACATTTCCCCATTGTGACATCACAATGCCCTTTCCCCCATTGTGACATCACAATGCCCTTTTCCCCATTGTGACATCACAATGCAGTTTTTCCCATTGTGACATCACAATGCCCTTTCCCCCATTGTGACATCACAATGCCCTTTCCCCCATTGTGACATCACAATGCCCTTTCCCCCATTGTGACATCACAATGTCCTTTCCCCATTGTGACATCACAATGCAGTTTTCCCCATTGTGACATCACAATGCAGTTTTTCCCATTGTGACATCACAATGCCCTTTCCCCCATTGTGACATCACAATGCACATTGCCCCATTGTGACATCACAATGCCCTTTCCCCCATTGTGACATCACAATGCCCTTTTCCCCATTGTGACATCACAATGCAGTTTTCCCCATTGTGACATCACAATGCCCTTTCCCCGATTGTGACATCACAATGCCCTTTCCACCATTGTGAAATCACAGGGCACTTTTCCCCATTGTGACATCACAATGCAGTTTTTCCCATTGTGACATAACAATGCCCTTTCCCCATTGTGACATCACAATGCCATTTCCCCCATTGTGACATCACAATGCCCTTTTCCCTATTGTGACATCACAATGCAGTTTTCCCCATTGTGACATCACAATGCACTTTCCCCCATTGTGACATCACAATGCCCTTTCCCCCATTGTGACATCACAATGCCCTTTCCCCTATTGTGACATCACAGTGCAGTTTTCCCCATTGTGACATCACAATGCCCTTTCCCCCATTGTGACATCACAATGCCATTTTCCCCATTGTGACATCACAATGCCCTTTCCCCCATTGTGGCATCACAATGCCCTTTCCCCCATTGTGACATCACAATGCCCTCTTCCCCCATTGTGATATCACAATGCACTTTTCCCCCATTGTGACATCACAATGCCCTTTCCCCGATTGTGACATCACAATGCACTTTTCCCTATTGTGACATCACAATGCAGTTTTCCCCATTGTGACATCACAATGTACTTTCCCCCATTGTGACATCACAATGCCCTTTCCCCTATTGTGACATCACAGTGCAGTTTTCCCCATTGTGACATAACAATGCCCTTTCCCCCATTGTGACATCACAATGCAGTTTATCCCATTGTGACATCACAATGCCCTTTCCCCCATTGTGACATCACAATGCCATTTTCCCCATTGTGACATCACAATGCCCTTTCCCACATTGTGGCATCACAATGCCCTTTCCCCCATTGTGACATCACAATGCCCTATCCCCCATTGTGACATCACAATGCCCTTTCCCCCATTGTGACATCACAATGCCCTTTTCCCCATTGTGACATCACAATGCAGTTTTCCCCATTGTGACATCACAATGTAGTTTTTCCCATTGTGACATCACAATGCCCTTTCCCCCATTGTGACATCACAATGCCCTTTCCCCCATTGTGACATCACAATGCCCTTTCCCCCATTGTGACATCACAATGCCCTTTCCCCCATTGTGACATCACAATGCCCTTTCCCCATTGTGACATCACAATGCAGTTTTCCCCATTGTGACATCACAATGCAGTTTTTCCCATTGTGACATCACAATGCCCTTTCCCCCATTGTGACATCACAATGCACATTTCCCCATTGTGACATCACAATGCCCTTTCCCCCATTGTGACATCACAATGCCCTTTTCCCCATTGTGACATCACAATGCAGTTTTCCCCATTGTGACATCACAATGCCCTTTCCCCTATTGTGACATCACAATGCCCTTTCCACCATTGTGAAATCACAGGGCACTTTTCCCCATTGTGACATCACAATGCAGTTTTTCCCATTGTGACATAACAATGCCCTTTCCCCATTGTGACATCACAATGCCATTTCCCCCATTGTGACATCACAATGCCCTTTTCCCTATTGTGACATCACAATGCAGTTTTCCCCATTGTGACATCACAATGCACTTTCCCCCATTGTGACATCACAATGCCCTTTCCCCCATTGTGACATCACAATGCCCTTTCCCCTATTGTGACATCACAGTGCAGTTTTCCCCATTGTGACATCACAATGCCCTTTCCCCCATTGTGACATCACAATGCCATTTTCCCCATTGTGACATCACAATGCCCTTTCCCCCATTGTGGCATCACAATGCCCTTTCCCCCATTGTGACATCACAATGCCCTCTTCCCCCATTGTGATATCACAATGCACTTTTCCCCCATTGTGACATCACAATGCCCTTTCCCCCATTGTGACATCACAATGCCCTTTCCCCGATTGTGACATCACAATGCACTTTTCCCTATTGTGACATCACAATGCAGTTTTCCACATTGTGACATCACAATGCACTTTCCCCCATTGGGACATCACAATGCAGTTTAACCCATTGTGACATCACAATGCAGTTTTTCCCATTGTGACATCACAATGCAGTTTTTCCCATTGTGACATCACAATGCCCTTTCCCCCATTGTGACATCACAATGCCCTTTCCCCCATTGTTACATCACAATGCAATTACCCCCATTGTGACATCACAATGCCCTTTCCCCCATTGTGACATCACAATGCCCTTTCCCCCATTGTGACATCACAATGCAATTTTCCCCATTGTGACATCACAATGCCCTTTCCCCCATTGTGACATCACAATGCAGTTTTCCCCATTGTGACATCACATTGCAGTTTTTCCCATTGTGACATCACAATGCCCTTTCCCCCATTGTGACATCACAATGCCCTTTTCCCCCATTCTGACATCACAATGCCCTTTTCCCCATTATGCCATCACAATGCAGTTTTTCCCATTGTGACATCACAATGCCCTTTCCCCCATTATGACATCACAATGCCCTTTTCCCCATTGTGATATCACAATGCCCTTTCCCCCATTGTGACATCACAATGCCCTTTCCCCCATTGTGACATCACAATTCACTTTCCCCCATTGTGACATCACAATGCACTTTTCCCCCATTGTGACATCACAATGCACTTTTCCCCATTGTGACATCACAATTCCCTTTCCCCCATTGTGACATCACAATGCCCTTTCCCCAATTGTGACATCACAATGCCCTTTTCCCTATTGTGACATCACAATGCAGTTTTTCCCATTGTGACATCACAATGCCCTTTCCCCCATTGTGATATCACAATGCCCTTTCCCCCCATTGTGACATCACAATGCCCTTTCCCCCATTGTGAAATCACAATGCACTTCCCCCATTGTGACATCACAATGCCCTTTCCCCCATTGTCACATCACAATGCACTTTTCCCCATTGTGATATCACAATGCCCTTTCCCCCATTGTGACATCACAATGCCCTTTCCCCCATTTGTGACATCACAATTCACTTTCCCCCATTGTGACATCACAATGCACTTTTCCCCATTGTTACATCACAATGCACTTTTCCCCATTGTGATATCACAATGCCCTTTCCCCCATTGTGACATCACAATGCCCTTTTCCCTATTGTGACATCACAATGCAGTTTTCCCCATTGTGACATCACAATGCCCTTTCCCCCATTGTGACATCACAATGCCCTTTTCCCCATTGTGACATCACAATGCAGTTTTTCCCATTGAGACATCACAATGCCCTTTACCCCCATTGTGACATCACAATGCCCTTTCCCCCATTGTGACATCACAATGCCCTTTCCCCATTGTGACATCACAATGCAGTTTTCCCCATTGTGACAACACAATGCAGTTTTTCCCATTGTGACATCACAATGCCCTTTCCTTCATTGTGACATCACAATGCCCTTTTCCCCATTGTGACATCACAATGCAGTTTTCCCATTGTGACATCACAATGCCCTTTCCCCTATTGTGACATCACAATGCCCTTTCCACCATTGTGAAATCACAGGGCACTTTTCCCCATTGTGACATCACAATGCAGTTTTTCCCATTGTGACATAACAATGCCCTTTCCCCATTGTGACATCACAATGCCATTTCCCCCATTGTGACATCACAATGCCCTTTTCCCTATTGTGACATCACAATGCAGTTTTCCCCATTGTGACATCACAATGCACTTTCCCCCATTGTGACATCACAATGCCCTTTCCCCCATTGTGACATCACAATGCCCTTTCCCCATTGTGACATCACAATGCAGTTTTCCCCATTGTGACATCACAATGCCGTTTCCCCCATTGGGACATCACAATGCAGTTTAACCCATTGTGACATCACAATGCAGTTTTTCCCATTGTGACATCACAATGCAGTTTTTCCCATTGTGACATCACAATGCCCTTTCCCCCATTGTGACATCACAATGCCCTTTCCCCCATTGTGACATCACAATGCAATTACCCCCATTGTGACATCACAATGCCCTTTCCCCCATTGTGACATCACAATGCCCTTTCTCCCATTGTGACATCATAATGCAGTTTTCCCCATTGTGACATCACAATGCCCTTTCCCCCATTGTGACATCATAATGCAGTTTTCCCCATTGTGACATCACAATGCCCTTTCCCCCATTGTGACATCACAATGCAGTTTTCCCCATTGTGACATCACAATGCCCTTTCCCCCATTGTGGCATCACAATGCCCTTTCCCCCATTGTGACATCACAATGCCCTATCCCCCACTGTGACATCACAATGCCCTTTCCCCCATTGTGACATCACAATGCCCTTTTCCCCATTGTGACATCACAATGCAGTTTTCCCCATTGTGACATCACAATGCCGTTTCCCCCATTGGGACATCACAATGCAGTTTAACCCATTGTGACATCACAATGCAGTTTTCCCATTGTGACATCACAATGCCCTTTCCCCTATTGTGACATCACAATGCCCTTTCCACCATTGTGAAATCACAGGGCACTTTTCCCCATTGTGACATCACAATGCAGTTTTTCCCATTGTGACATAACAATGCCCTTTCCCCATTGTGACATCACAATGCCATTTCCCCCATTGTGACATCACAATGCCCTTTTCCCTATTGTGACATCACAATGCAGTTTTCCCCATTGTGACATCACAATGCACTTTCCCCCATTGTGACATCACAATGCCCTTTCCCCCATTGTGACATCACAATGCCCTTTCCCCTATTGTGACATCACAGTGCAGTTTTCCCCATTGTGACATCACAATGCCCTTTCCCCCATTGTGACATCACAATGCCATTTTCCCCATTGTGACATCACAATGCCCTTTCCCCCATTGTGGCATCACAATGCCCTTTCCCCCATTGTGACATCACAATGCCCTCTTCCCCCATTGTGATATCACAATGCACTTTTCCCCCATTGTGACATCACAATGCCCTTTCCCCGATTGTGACATCACAATGCACTTTTCCCTATTGTGACATCACAATGCAGTTTTCCCCATTGTGACATCACAATGTACTTTCCCCCATTGTGACATCACAATGCCCTTTCCCCTATTGTGACATCACAGTGCAGTTTTCCCCATTGTGACATAACAATGCCCTTTCCCCCATTGTGACATCACAATGCAGTTTATCCCATTGTGACATCACAATGCCCTTTCCCCCATTGTGACATCACAATGCCATTTTCCCCATTGTGACATCACAATGCCCTTTCCCACATTGTGGCATCACAATGCCCTTTCCCCCATTGTGACATCACAATGCCCTATCCCCCATTGTGACATCACAATGCCCTTTCCCCCATTGTGACATCACAATGCCCTTTTCCCCATTGTGACATCACAATGCAGTTTTCCCCATTGTGACATCACAATGTAGTTTTTCCCATTGTGACATCACAATGCCCTTTCCCCCATTGTGACATCACAATGCCCTTTCCCCCATTGTGACATCACAATGCCCTTTCCCCCATTGTGACATCACAATGCCCTTTCCCCCATTGTGACATCACAATGCCCTTTCCCCATTGTGACATCACAATGCAGTTTTCCCCATTGTGACATCACAATGCAGTTTTTCCCATTGTGACATCACAATGCCCTTTCCCCCATTGTGACATCACAATGCACATTTCCCCATTGTGACATCACAATGCCCTTTCCCCCATTGTGACATCACAATGCCCTTTTCCCCATTGTGACATCACAATGCAGTTTTCCCCATTGTGACATCACAATGCCCTTTCCCCTATTGTGACATCACAATGCCCTTTCCACCATTGTGAAATCACAGGGCACTTTTCCCCATTGTGACATCACAATGCAGTTTTTCCCATTGTGACATAACAATGCCCTTTCCCCATTGTGACATCACAATGCCATTTCCCCCATTGTGACATCACAATGCCCTTTTCCCTATTGTGACATCACAATGCAGTTTTCCCCATTGTGACATCACAATGCACTTTCCCCCATTGTGACATCACAATGCCCTTTCCCCCATTGTGACATCACAATGCCCTTTCCCCTATTGTGACATCACAGTGCAGTTTTCCCCATTGTGACATCACAATGCCCTTTCCCCCATTGTGACATCACAATGCCATTTTCCCCATTGTGACATCACAATGCCCTTTCCCCCATTGTGGCATCACAATGCCCTTTCCCCCATTGTGACATCACAATGCCCTCTTCCCCCATTGTGATATCACAATGCACTTTTCCCCCATTGTGACATCACAATGCCCTTTCCCCCATTGTGACATCACAATGCCCTTTCCCCGATTGTGACATCACAATGCACTTTTCCCTATTGTGACATCACAATGCAGTTTTCCACATTGTGACATCACAATGCACTTTCCCCCATTGGGACATCACAATGCAGTTTAACCCATTGTGACATCACAATGCAGTTTTTCCCATTGTGACATCACAATGCAGTTTTTCCCATTGTGACATCACAATGCCCTTTCCCCCATTGTGACATCACAATGCCCTTTCCCCCATTGTTACATCACAATGCAATTACCCCCATTGTGACATCACAATGCCCTTTCCCCCATTGTGACATCACAATGCCCTTTCCCCCATTGTGACATCACAATGCAATTTTCCCCATTGTGACATCACAATGCCCTTTCCCCCATTGTGACATCACAATGCAGTTTTCCCCATTGTGACATCACATTGCAGTTTTTCCCATTGTGACATCACAATGCCCTTTCCCCCATTGTGACATCACAATGCCCTTTTCCCCCATTCTGACATCACAATGCCCTTTTCCCCATTATGCCATCACAATGCAGTTTTTCCCATTGTGACATCACAATGCCCTTTCCCCCATTATGACATCACAATGCCCTTTTCCCCATTGTGATATCACAATGCCCTTTCCCCCATTGTGACATCACAATGCCCTTTCCCCCATTGTGACATCACAATTCACTTTCCCCCATTGTGACATCACAATGCACTTTTCCCCCATTGTGACATCACAATGCACTTTTCCCCATTGTGACATCACAATTCCCTTTCCCCCATTGTGACATCACAATGCCCTTTCCCCAATTGTGACATCACAATGCCCTTTTCCCTATTGTGACATCACAATGCAGTTTTTCCCATTGTGACATCACAATGCCCTTTCCCCCATTGTGATATCACAATGCCCTTTCCCCCCATTGTGACATCACAATGCCCTTTCCCCCATTGTGAAATCACAATGCACTTCCCCCATTGTGACATCACAATGCCCTTTCCCCCATTGTCACATCACAATGCACTTTTCCCCATTGTGATATCACAATGCCCTTTCCCCCATTGTGACATCACAATGCCCTTTCCCCCATTTGTGACATCACAATTCACTTTCCCCCATTGTGACATCACAATGCACTTTTCCCCATTGTTACATCACAATGCACTTTTCCCCATTGTGATATCACAATGCCCTTTCCCCCATTGTGACATCACAATGCCCTTTTCCCTATTGTGACATCACAATGCAGTTTTCCCCATTGTGACATCACAATGCCCTTTCCCCCATTGTGACATCACAATGCCCTTTTCCCCATTGTGACATCACAATGCAGTTTTTCCCATTGAGACATCACAATGCCCTTTACCCCCATTGTGACATCACAATGCCCTTTCCCCCATTGTGACATCACAATGCCCTTTCCCCATTGTGACATCACAATGCAGTTTTCCCCATTGTGACAACACAATGCAGTTTTTCCCATTGTGACATCACAATGCCCTTTCCTTCATTGTGACATCACAATGCCCTTTTCCCCATTGTGACATCACAATGCAGTTTTCCCATTGTGACATCACAATGCCCTTTCCCCTATTGTGACATCACAATGCCCTTTCCACCATTGTGAAATCACAGGGCACTTTTCCCCATTGTGACATCACAATGCAGTTTTTCCCATTGTGACATAACAATGCCCTTTCCCCATTGTGACATCACAATGCCATTTCCCCCATTGTGACATCACAATGCCCTTTTCCCTATTGTGACATCACAATGCAGTTTTCCCCATTGTGACATCACAATGCACTTTCCCCCATTGTGACATCACAATGCCCTTTCCCCCATTGTGACATCACAATGCCCTTTCCCCATTGTGACATCACAATGCAGTTTTCCCCATTGTGACATCACAATGCCGTTTCCCCCATTGGGACATCACAATGCAGTTTAACCCATTGTGACATCACAATGCAGTTTTTCCCATTGTGACATCACAATGCAGTTTTTCCCATTGTGACATCACAATGCCCTTTCCCCCATTGTGACATCACAATGCCCTTTCCCCCATTGTGACATCACAATGCAATTACCCCCATTGTGACATCACAATGCCCTTTCCCCCATTGTGACATCACAATGCCCTTTCTCCCATTGTGACATCATAATGCAGTTTTCCCCATTGTGACATCACAATGCCCTTTCCCCCATTGTGACATCATAATGCAGTTTTCCCCATTGTGACATCACAATGCCCTTTCCCCCATTGTGACATCACAATGCAGTTTTCCCCATTGTGACATCACAATGCCCTTTCCCCCATTGTGGCATCACAATGCCCTTTCCCCCATTGTGACATCACAATGCCCTATCCCCCACTGTGACATCACAGTGCCCTTTCCCCCATTGTGACATCACAATGCCCTTTTCCCCATTGTGACATCACAATGCAGTTTTCCCCATTGTGACATCACAATGCCGTTTCCCCCATTGGGACATCACAATGCAGTTTAACCCATTGTGACATCACAATGCAGTTTTCCCATTGTGACATCACAATGCCCTTTCCCCTATTGTGACATCACAATGCCCTTTCCACCATTGTGAAATCACAGGGCACTTTTCCCCATTGTGACATCACAATGCAGTTTTTCCCATTGTGACATCACAATGCCGTTTCCCCCATTGGGACATCACAATGCAGTTTAACCCATTGTGACATCACAATGCAGTTTTTCCCATTGTGACATCACAATGCCCTTTCCCCTATTGTGACATCACAATGCCCTTTCCACCATTGTGAAATCACAGGGCACTTTTCCCCATTGTGACATCACAATGCAGTTTTTCCCATTGTGACATAACAATGCCCTTTCCCCATTGTGACATCACAATGCCATTTCCCCCATTGTGACATCACAATGCCCTATCCCCCACTGTGACATCACAATGCCCTTTCCTTCATTGTGACATCACAATGCCCTTTTCCCCATTGTGACATCACAATGCAGTTTTCCCATTGTGACATCACAATGCCCTTTCCCCTATTGTGACATCACAATGCCCTTTCCACCATTGTGAAATCACAGGGCACTTTTCCCCATTGTGACATCACAATGCAGTTTTTCCCATTGTGACATAACAATGCCCTTTCCCCATTGTGACATCACAATGCCATTTCCCCCATTGTGACATCACAATGCCCTTTTCCCTATTGTGACATCACAATGCAGTTTTCCCCATTGTGACATCACAATGCACTTTCCCCCATTGTGACATCACAATGCCCTTTCCCCCATTGTGACATCACAATGCCCTTTCCCCATTGTGACATCACAATGCAGTTTTCCCCATTGTGACATCACAATGCCGTTTCCCCCATTGGGACATCACAATGCAGTTTAACCCATTGTGACATCACAATGCAGTTTTTCCCATTGTGACATCACAATGCAGTTTTTCCCATTGTGACATCACAATGCCCTTTCCCCCATTGTGACATCACAATGCAATTACCCCCATTGTGACATCACAATGCCCTTTCCCCCATTGTGACATCACAATGCCCTTTCTCCCATTGTGACATCATAATGCAGTTTTCCCCATTGTGACATCACAATGCCCTTTCCCCCATTGTGACATCATAATGCAGTTTTCCCCATTGTGACATCACAATGCCCTTTCCCCCATTGTGACATCACAATGCAGTTTTCCCCATTGTGACATCACAATGCCCTTTCCCCCATTGTGGCATCACAATGCCCTTTCCCCCATTGTGACATCACAATGCCCTATCCCCCACTGTGACATCACAATGCCCTTTCCCCCATTGTGACATCACAATGCCCTTTTCCCCATTGTGACATCACAATGCAGTTTTCCCCATTGTGACATCACAATGCCGTTTCCCCCATTGGGACATCACAATGCAGTTTAACCCATTGTGACATCACAATGCAGTTTTTCCCATTGTGACATCACAATGCAGTTTTTCCCATTGTGACATCACAATGCCCTTTCCCCCATTGTGACATCACAATGCCCTTTCCCCCATTGTGACATCACAATGCAATTACCCCCATTGTGACATCACAATGCCCTTTCCCCCATTGTGACATCACAATGCCCTTTCTCCCATTGTGACATCATAATGCAGTTTTCCCCATTGTGACATCACAATGCCCTTTCCCCCATTGTGACATCATAATGCAGTTTTCCCCATTGTGACATCACAATGCCCTTTCCCCATTGTGACATCACAATGCAGTTTTCCCCATTGTGACATCACATTGCAGTTTTTCCCATTGTGACATCACAATGCCCTTTCCCCCATTGTGACATCACAATGCCCTTTTCCCCCATTCTTACATCACAATGCCCTTTTCCCCATTATGCCATCACAATGCAGTTTTTCCCATTGTGACATCACAATGCCCTTTCCCCCATTATGACATCACAATGCCCTTTTCCCCATTGTGATATCACAATGCCCTTTCCCCTATTGTGACATCACAATGCCCTTTCCCCCATTGTGACATCACAATGCCCTTTCCCCCATTGTGACATCACAATGTCCTTTCCCCCATTGTGACATCACAATGCCCTTTTCCCTATTGTGACATCACAATGCAGTTTTCCCCATTGTGACATCACAATGCCCTTTCCCCCATTGTGACATCACAATGCCCTTTCCCTATTGTGACATCACAATGCAGTTTTTCCCATTGTGACATCACAATGCCCTTTCCCCATTGTGACATCACAATGCAGTTTTCCCCATTGTGACATCACAATGCCCTTTTCCCCATTGTGACATCACAATGCCCTTTTCCCCATTGTGACATCACAATGCCCTTTCCCCTATTGTGACATCACAATGCCCTTTCCCCCATTGTAAAATCACAGGGCACTTTTCCCCATTGTGACCTCTCAATGCAGTTTTTCCCATTGTGACATCACAATGCCCTTTTCCCTATTGTGACATCACAATGCAGTTTTCCCCAGTGTGACATCGCAATGCACTTTCCCCCATTGTGACATCACAATGCCCTTTCCCCCATTGTGACATCACAATGCCCTTTCCCCCATTGTAACATCACAATGCCCTTTCCACCATTGTGAGATCACAATGCCCTTTCCCCCATTGTGACATCACAATGCAGTTTTCCCCCATTGTGACATCACAATGCAGTTTTTCCCATTGTGACATCACAATGCCCTTTCCCCCATTGTGACATTACAATGCCCTTTCCCCCCATTGTGACATCACAATGCCCTTTCCCCCATTGTGACATCACAATGCCCTTTCCCCCATTGTGACATCACAATGCCCTTTTCCCTATTGTGACATCACTATGCCCTTTCCCCCATTGTAAAATCACAGGGCACTTTTCCCCATTGTGACCTCACAATGCAGTTTTTCCCATTGTGACATAACAATGCCCTTTCCCCATTGTGACATCACAATGCCATTTCCCCCATTGTGACATCACAATGCCCTTTTCCCTATTGTGACATCACAATGCAGTTTTCCCCATTGTGACATCACAATGCACTTTCCCCCATTGTGACATCACAATGCCCTTTCCCCCATTGTGACATCACAATGCCCTTTTCCCCTATTGTGACATCACAGTGCAGTTTTCCCCATTGTGACATCACAATGCCCTTTCCCACATTGTGACATCACAATGCAGTTTTCCCCATTGTGACATCACAATGCCCTTTCGCCCATTGTGACATCACAATGCCATTTTCCCCATTGTGACATCACAATGCCCTTTCCCCCATTGTGACATCACAATGCCCTCTCCCCCATTGTGACATCACAATGCACTTTTCCCCCATTGTGACATCACAATGCCCTTTCCCCCATTGTGACATCACAATGCCCTTTCCCCCATTGTAACATCACAATGCCCTTTCCACCATTGTGAGATCACAATGCCCTTTCCCCCATTGTGACATCACAATGCAGTTTTCCCCATTGTGACATCACAATGCAGTTTTTCCCATTGTGACATCACAATGCCCTTTCCCCCATTGTGACATTACAATGCCCTTTCCCCCCATTGTGACATCACAATGCCCTTTCCCCCATTGTGACATCACAATGCCCTTTCCCCCATTGTGACATCACAATGCCCTTTCCCCCCATTGTGACATCACAATGCCCTTTCCCCCATTGTGAAATCACAATGCACTTCTCCCATTGTGACATCACAATGCCCTTTCCCCCATTGTGACATCACAATGCACTTTTCCCCATTGTGATATCACAATGCCCTTTCCCCCATTGTGACATCACAATGCCCTTTCCCCCATTTGTGACATCACAATTCACTTTCCCCCATTGTGACATCACAATGCACTTTTCCCCATTGTTACATCACAATGCACTTTTCCCCATTGTGATATCACAATGCCCTTTCCCCCATTGTGACATCACAATGCCCTTTTCCCTATTGTGACATCACAATGCAGTTTTTCCCATTGTGACATCACAATGCCCTTTCCCCCATTGTGACATCACAATGCCCTTTCCCCCATTGTGACATCACAATGCACTTTTCCCCCATTGTGACATCACAATGTACTTTGCTCCATTGTGACATCACAATGCCCTTTCCCCCATTGTGACATCACAATGCACTTTTCCCCCATTGTGACATCACAATGCCCTTTTCCCCATTGTGACATCACAATGCCATTTCCCCTATTGTGACATCACAATGCCCTTTCCCCCATTGTGACATCACAATGCCCTTTCCCCCCATTGTGACATCACAATGCCCTTTCCCCCATTGTGAAATCACAATGCACTTCTCCCATTGTGACATCACAATGCCCTTTCCCCCATTGTGACATCACAATGCACTTTTCCCCATTGTGATATCACAATGCCCTTTCCCCCATTGTGACATCACAATGCCCTTTCCCCCATTTGTGACATCACAATTCACTTTCCCCCATTGTGACATCACAATGCCCTTTTCCCCATTGTGACATCACAATGCAGTTTTCCCCATTGTGACATCACAATGCCGTTTCCCCCATTGGGACATCACAATGCAGTTTAACCCATTGTGACTTCACAATGCAGTTTTTCCCATTGTGACATCACAATGCAGTTTTTCCCATTGTGACATCACAATGCCCTTTCCCCCATTGTGACATCACAATGCCCTTTCCCCCATTGTGACATCACAATGCAATTACCCCCATTGTGACATCACAATGCCCTTTCCCCCATTGTGACATCACAATGCCCTTTCTCCCATTGTGACATCATAATGCAGTTTTCCCCATTGTGACATCACAATGCCCTTTCCCCCATTGTGACATCATAATGCAGTTTTCCCCATTGTGACATCACAATGCCCTTTCCCCCATTGTGACATCACAATGCAGTTTTCCCCATTGTGACATCACATTGCAGTTTTTCCCATTGTGACATCACAATGCCCTTTCCCCCATTGTGACATCACAATGCCCTTTTCCCCCATTCTTACATCACAATGCCCTTTTCCCCATTATGCCATCACAATGCAGTTTTTCCCATTGTGACATCACAATGCCCTTTCCCCCATTATGACATCACAATGCCCTTTTCCCCATTGTGATATCACAATGCCCTTTCCCCTATTGTGACATCACAATGCCCTTTCCCCCATTGTGACATCACAATGCCCTTTCCCCCATTGTGACATCACAATGTCCTTTCCCCCATTGTGACATCACAATGCCCTTTCCCCCATTGTGACATCATAATGCAGTTTTCCCCATTGTGACATCACAATGCCCTTTCCCCCATTGTGACATCACAATGCAGTTTTCCCCATTGTGACATCACATTGCAGTTTTTCCCATTGTGACATCACAATGCCCTTTCCCCCATTGTGACATCACAATGCCCTTTTCCCCCATTCTTACATCACAATGCCCTTTTCCCCATTATGCCATCACAATGCAGTTTTTCCCATTGTGACATCACAATGCCCTTTCCCCCATTATGACATCACAATGCCCTTTTCCCCATTGTGATATCACAATGCCCTGTCTTACCTGCTCAAGATTTTGGCAATTTTTTAACCTCATTAACATACCCGTTAAGCACACAGTCTGAGGTAAGACAAATATAAAACACAAGTTTATTTACTCTTTAGTATATGTAAGTAAAATAGTTAATTAACATATAGGCATTGAGATCACATGGGTAACAAAAATAAGCATCAATACATCACCGGATATTGTAGCATCACTCCGCAATCGGGGGATCTCCAGGTACGATTGGCAAGAGGATCCGGTTAGTACGCCGATACGTCTATCGACCACAACAAAACGAGTCCCGACTCTTCCCTGAAGATCACTGCTATTTATGCCGTTCTTACATTACGTGGCATATCTGCTTCTGCGCAGTTATGGGTATATACGTCATTCTAATATGGCTATTCAGGTTCTAGACATGCGTAGTAGATGATTGGCAACACAATATATTGAATATTTTGTCCATGAAGTCATCACATCTGTGTTATATTATGAGTCATTCTTGCTGTTCTTACCATATATGTCGATAATATTCTGCTTTTGAACAAATGTTAGCAGAATATTCAGACGGGTCATTAGTTCATTGAAGTTCTGGTTAACTCATACGGCAACTAGTTATTTGATTACACAATCATCCAGTTCAATCGTATCCCATACGTGTCACAATCGGTCCTTAATCATTCACTATTTGCCGTATGATACCATTAAAACTTTTGGTTTTCTACAGAATACCTTATATGCCATGAAACAATTCCATAGCGATAAAAGTATTACAACTATGGCCAATACCAAAACAGGATGTATTAGCCAATTAAGAGTGGTTTGTGCAGATGATGAATAACCCATAAAGATGTCATACCAATGGTGTGACGTGGCATCAGCAATAGGCGCTCCCATCTTTACAATTTTGCCAGCTATTACAGTAGTACTTACAATATGCGTTGCCAAAGATCTATTAAGCAATTTAATATGTTGCTGTACTTCTTCTGTGTCTTCTAACAACTTTTTGAATTTGGTCAAATTTAGATCCCAATTTGACACATTTAAAGGCAGTGGTTGCCAATTGACAGCCACTGTCTTGTCTTGTTCGGGTAATAACACAAAGGTCTCATTTTCCCAAACAAGTGCAGATACGTTTCGCAAGCATCCTGAAAATGGGACAACCATCCCAGGTACAACAGGATGATTAGTTGCCAAACATACCTCCTGTGGGGCTATTTCAACCATCATCTTAAAAGTGAGTGGCAGCACAGTCCATTCACATACATTGATCGTATTTTGTAATAAGCATGGTTCATAAACAGCCGATTGGACCTTGCATATGGTCCCCTCTAATGTATCATCACACAATGATAAATCATGAGTTCTATTTTGGTCATCAATGTAAATCCCGTTAAATCTAGGTACCCAGAAATGCATATCTTCTGGAACACCTATAAGTAAGGGGAGAACTACAAACTTACACATCACATTCTTTTTAGTAACATTGTATATGAATATGGTCCCTTTACATAATATATCATTGCAAACCATTTTCTGCGCCTCCAACTGTATCCAATCAGTCTCAGTTATAGTCTGATTGAACACGGTCCTCCATACTTGCTCATTGCCAGTCATGAGCATAGTTTGAAGTGTGTTCTTTTGTTGTTGCTGATAAATGGTCTGCAAGGTACATATTGACCAATTAACATAATTAGATATGTTAGAATTTATTTCATATGAAAACCTATTAGATGCATCTTGCAAATCAAGCATTATTGTGTCCACATCCGTTTGCATACTAAAGGGCTGCCATATAGTGGGCATCCAGTTAGCCTGCAATGTGAGCACATCTTTAATACCACTTCCCGCGTTATGCATTCGATTAGCTAAAGTCTCTATATCAAAACCATTAATAGTCCCAGAAAGCGCTCCATAGCCTCCGAGTAAGGTATCATACCAAGCTCGACGGGAACGCTTGGTAGGACAAGTCCTTGAGGGTGGAAACTGCACGGAGGCTTGTATAACAGTCTTTTGAGCATCTCGTCCCACCAGGCGACAGGTGGATGGAACCCTTTTTATATGTCCAGGATCTATTTTAGAAGCATTAATGTTCACGAATACCAGGAACTGGCCCCACATGGCCCGATTCTCGATCTCCGTTGCATTCCCACACGTAATTACTTCTGTCTCATTTAAGGGAAATGAAAACTGCACTCCCGTATTTGTACAATTCTGAACATATTGTATCACCAGGGAGTAATTGAGATATGGCAACTCTTTTGGTCTCTGACAGCAGGACACTTTCACAAGTGACGTAATGTTTATTTGTCCCGTTGCCTTATGCAATGCATATGAAGGACGGTAAGTCGAACTTATATGCGATAATGGATTTCCACTCCAGATAGTCCCATCAAAGGTAATATTCACGATATAACATTTCTGGTTGGCTTCACAAGTGAAGTTGTCTTGCTTCCTGGTTCGGGTTGAATTCCTCCAGCCCCACGAATAATCATTCCTTCCGGTGTCATTGACGCGGATCCCTGGCGTCCACGCATCACCTACTGCGAACACCGAACACATGACGCCAAGGATTCCAAAAATGATTATGTGATTCTAGAGGAGGCAAGGAAACAAGCATTATTCCCGCAAATAGCACTTTTCTTGTGGGACATATTCCCATTTCTCTACTCCGGGTCGCATAATAAGCAAAGTTCGATCTTTCCCCACAGCAATAACTTCTGCCGGGGAGGGCGGTCCTTGGTGATTCTGAACCCATATTTTGGCCCCTACATTAGTAACATCAGTTGAGCCAAAACCTTTATCTCCTCTTACAGTAAGTTCAGTGGGGGCCGCCCCTTCTTCCACTTGTGTCAGATACACTGGTATTAATAGCAGCTGTGCCATGCGCTCCTTTTTCCCTATTATCAGAGGATCTGTTCCTAAATTTATCATGATTACTTTAATTTCCCCCTGATAATCTGCATCTATGACTCCCCCTAGGACTACTGCACTTCTCAGAGCAAAACTTGATCTAGTGGCTATCTGCCCGAAGTGATTCTCCGGGATCTTGCATCCTATCCCTGTGGGAATAGTACTCACCTTTCCCGGGGCTATCACCACCGTATCAAGAGCGTATAGATCCAACCCTGCAGCGGCAGGAGTGGCTCTATAAGGTGCCTGCGCATCTGGATTAATTTTCCAGTATAAGATTGTCTCTACCTTAGCTACATCTATACTGAGATTGGGTGTTAGCATGCGCATTAAGGGTGTCATAGAATCAGTGATGGGCCTGTTGTTGATAATCTGTAAAGCAGCAGTCAGATTATCTCTCCATTGACCATATTTGTCGGTCTCAGTGAGCTTCTTCAGGGTAGATTTTAATAACCCATTCATTCGTTCCACCAGGCCCGCGGCCTGTGGATAGTAGGGCATATGATATACCCATTCTATGTTGTTTTTACTGGCATACTCTTTTACCTGATTTCCGGTAAAATGTGAACCATTGTCTGTCTGGATCTGCAGGGGAGTCCCATAATACTGGGTAATAACTTCCAGAGTACGTAAAGTACTCCATTGTGTTGCTGTTTTACATGGGAATCCCACCATCAGACCTGAGAATGTATCTACTGCTGTACAAATATACTTACATCCTCTGCTCTCAGGGAGGGGCCCTACAAAATCCATCTGCCAAATCTGCGCTGGCAACTGGCCTCTCCCTATGTGTCCCATTACTGTATGAGGCACTTCTCGTTTTTGCACATGTTGACATACTGGACATTGCGCGATTACTTGTTTGATCATGTCCACTGTCAAAGGGATACCTCTTTCTTGTGCCCACCTGTAAGTGGCCTTCTCTCCCAAGTGTCCACTTTTTTGGTGAGCCCAAACAGCTGTACCTTGAAGCCATGCTTCCTTTTCCTTGTCAGGTTCTTGGGCGGCAACAGAGATCGATGCTGCCGCATCTGCTTGAGAATTAAATAAACGTTCCAATGAGTCAAGAGGGACATGAGCATCAACATGAAACACAGTACTTTTGGTACTCCTAATGAATTCCTCTATGTCTTGCCAAAGCTCTTTCCCCCACAATTCCTTACCATGAATGTTCCAGTCGTTCTTCTTCCATCCCATGATCCAAGTGGCCAAACCATTGGCAACTGACCATGAGTCCGTATACAAATGACATTCTTGCCCTTGTTCCTGCTTCAGAGCTAAGAATACTGCACAAAGTTCTGCATATTGACTACTCTTACCTTCTCCTTCCATGACCAACGTCTTGTCTAATTTCGGATTAAAGGCTACACTTTTCCATCTACGTCTTCCACTGATATACTTGGCCGAACCATCCGTGAACCAAGCATGCTCTTTTTGGGAGTCTGTCAACTCAGAGTAAGGTATTCCCCACTTTACTGGGGATTCCTCCATTTGCGCTACTGGTGTAACCTGACCATCTGGAGGGATATCAGCTATCTTTTCATGCAGGGCAGCTATCCCCCCTTCACCTTTTTTCGCTCTTTCCGAGATGTACCATTTCCACTTAATGATACTCTGCTCCTGGGCATATCCTATTCGATTGGACTTTGGATTAGATAATACCCAACTCATGATGGGTATTTGCGGCCTTAGAAGGACTATGTGTCCTGTCGTCAATTGTTCAGTATCCACCAGGGCCCAATAACATGCCAACAGCTGTTGCTCCAGTGGAGTGTATTTTTCTCCTGCATCTGGTAATTTCCGATTCCAGAAGCCTAGTGGCACTCTTTTGCCCCCTTGCTTCTGCCACAATGACCAGTTTGCATACATATGCTGAACTGATACATGAAGTTCTATCTCACCATCTTGTAAAGGCCATAAATCTACAGCCTGTTGTATGGCTTCTTTTACTGCCTCAAATGCAACCTGTTGCTCTTCTCCCCACGTGAACTCGTACTTCTTGCGAGTCACCTTGTAAAGAGGAGCAAGAAGCTGCCCCAGATGCGGAATGTGTTGTCTCCAGAATCCAAACAATCCTATGTAGGATTGTGTTTCCTTCTTGTCTTTCGGAGTGGGAAAATTTAAGATTTTCTGCCTTGCCTTAGGGAGAATCTCCCTATGGCCCTTATTCCATTGAATTCCTAAGAATTTCACCGTCTGAGAGGGGCCCTGCACCTTGCTATCATTTATTTCCCATCCTTTTTCCCGCAAATGATGTAACAGTCTGTCCAATTGTTTCTTTACAGATTGTTCATCCGGTCCCTGAATCATTATATCATCGATATAATGTGAAAACTGCATTTCTGATGGTAAATCAAACTCATCCAAATGTTCTGCCACCGTCCGGTGACAGATGGTTGGACTATGTATCCAACCTTGTGGCAATCGAGTGAACGTATATTGACGTCCTTGCCACGTAAAGGCAAACTGATCTTGTGCCTTTTCTTCTATTGGAATTGTGAAGAACGCTTGTGCGATATCAATCACAGCGTACCATTGTCCACTGTGACTTTGAATCTGCTCCACAATTGTAATGGTGTCTGGGACAGCTGCCGTCAAGGGAGGTGTTTGTTTATTCAATTCCCTGTAATCGACAGTCATCCTCCAAGACCCATCACTCTTCTTCACAGGCCATACCGGATTGTTCCATGCTGTGGTTGCAGGCCTCACAACCCCAGCATCGACCAAATCCTTAATGGTTTCTCCTATTTCCTTGTGACCTCCAGGAATTCTGTATTGCTTCATAGCAACCAGTTTTCCTGCAGGAGGGATGTGTACGGGTGGCATTTTGACCTTTCCCACCGTAACTGGACAAGCTTTTATCCCTATTTTCCTTACGCCAAAGGCAAACTTACCATCTTCGAGGTGTAGTGTCAATCCTTTCAGAATATCTATGCCAATGATATATTCCGGAATAGGTACTACTAACACCGTGTATTTACGTAAGGGCAAATTGCCCAATTTCAAAGTTACCTGTGTCTGTACTCCCTCAGTAACTTTTCCTCCCAATCCTGAAATATTAACTTTTGGACCTTTAAACTTTTTGGGATTTCCATAAATCAGAGTAGCCTCCGCCCCTGTATCTACTAAAGCTGGGACCCTTTGGACATTACCCCCTTTCCAATGTATGGCTAGCGGGACGTAGGGTCTGTCATCCCGCCTAACCCAGACAGGGGCTTGGCTTGCTACCTATGCGGAATCAGAATCTGATTCCTCCAGGAGCGGAGCAGATGGCTTCATATGGTCCTGCACTTGGCTAGCTACCATTGCAGCCATCTCCTTCCATGGATAGATCTTTTGAAAATCCTCCCATTCTAATTTCTTAGGCTCTGAATTAGTGACCTGCTTCTCTCTCTTTTCAGAAGTTTTTGGGGCCACTGAATCTTCCCTTTTATCCACCTTTTTGTTGGATAATACCTTCTGTTTATAAAGACGCCACAAATCACCTGTATCTTTTCCATCAATGGCGTCCTTGGAGACTCCAGCTTTCAGGAGAGCCTGAAACATATCTCTACGAGATACCCTTGGCACTCCTGAATCACCAGTCCCCTGGGAACTAGGATTCCTAGACCTATCACGATCTGTTCGCTTTTCCTCTCTATCCCAGTTTCCCATATCTTGCAATTCCCGCATTCTAGCCACGACCGCAGACATTGGCTCATTAGTCATGGATAGAAGTAGGGTCATCATCACGGCTTTATAAGCCGAAGGTGCAGTCTTAATTAAACGATTTCTAACTCCTGCTGTCAGCCGAGTCTCCAAATAATCTTCCATATGCTCGATGATAATTAATGAGACCCTCATAGCTTCCTCCTTCAACCTTTCAATGCCATCCCTGATAGTGTACCAAGGTTTGTCATTGATTGGAATGTCTGCCTCTGTTGGGAATTTATTAAGAAACCCATTGGTTACTATATTAAACAGGGAAATAGCACTTTCTCCTTGATGATTAGGAAAATATTCTCTAAAATTTCTACTGATTACTGGATCTCTAGTTAGAGTAACAAATCTCATTGCATCTTTTGGATCCAACATTACCCCAGTCGCCCCGTGCTCAAATAGACGGACCAACCATGGTATGTCAGATTCCCCAGGCCTTTGCCTAAATCTACTCAGTATATCATCAACTTCTGACTGAGAAAAATCCTCTAGGGTAAGCCTGGTGCGCCTATGTGGCACCAATTCTTCTTGCACCAACAGTCTCCCATCGGCATCGTACATATAGTTTCCCTGATCGTCATACCTGGGCAACCTTTGCCCATCATGACCTACGATAGGCTGGGTATCGGGTCCATATTCAGTAGTTTCCTTCCTTCTGCTAATGGGCTGGGCACGTTTTAAAGCAGGTGGATCAATTATTGGATTGGGTGGGTCTTCCCAATCCCCCTTATGCCAGTCCTCCTCCCCCGAAGAAGATGAGGAATCCCATAAGTCTCCATCCCACTTATCTGGGTCCCAGTTCACAGAAGCAGAAGCTATAGCTTTCGATACCTTTCGCTTATCAACTTTACCTTTACGCCCCTTATATTTATTCTGAGCAACTTTTACAACAGCCTTTTCTGCAATATTCTGGTAATGTTCTATTTTTTCCTTTATCAGCCTTTGGTTACATTCCAACACCACTCTCTTTCCTTCAGATTCTACTAACTTTTGTTCCGTCTGATTAAGTTTTCTTATTAGTTGGGACTTCTTCTTATGGATATTCCTATAGGCTGAGGCCAATACCCAATTTCTCCTACCCAACTGAACTGCGTCACCTGCCTTGGCAGGGGTCTCCTCGAGTACCTTAACGACATCGAGGGGCTCTGAATCTTTTAGCTTACTATCCCATGATTCTGCAAGCCCACTATGCATCAACTCCTGAGCTAATATATCATAGGGACCCTCGGACCAGCCGGGGATGTCTATTTTCTGAACGATTTTAGTTTTATCTTTCTTGGTTCTTTTTCTAAACATATTGTTGTCTTATTGGCAAAATGCCAATTGGTGAAACTTTTTGCGCAGAGTTCCCCCTTACAGAACTCACAAAATTTTGGCAACTTGCCAATTGGTGAAACTTTGCACAGAGGTCCCCTTTACTGCGAGAAACCACCCTGCAAATTGGCACCAAGTTCCCAAGTCCTGTCTCAAAGTTACAGAACTCCGAAAGTTTTGGCAACGTGCCAATTTGGTGAAACTCTGCACAGAGTTCCCCTTTACAAAATTTTGGCAACGTGCCAATCTGGTGAAACTTTGCACAGAGGTCCCCTTTACGGCGAGGCACCACCCTGCGAACTGGCACCGATTTCCCGAGTCCTGCCTCAAAGTTACAGAACTCCGAAAATTTTGGCAACGTGCCAATTTGGTGAAACTCTGCACAGAGTTCCCCTTTACAAAATTTTGGCAACGTGCCAATCTGGTGAAACTTTGCACAGAGGTCCCCTTTACGGCGAGGCACCACCCTGCAAACTGGCACCGATTTCCCGAGTCCTGCCTCAAAGTTACAGAACTCCGAAAATTTTGGCAACGTGCCAATTGGTGAAATTTTGCACAAAGGTCCCGCTTATTGCTAGACACAACCGTGCAAACTGGCACCAATCTCCCAAGTCCTGTCTCAAAGTTACAGAACTTATAACATTTTGGCAGTATGCCAATGGGTTCAACAGGGACTACTTACTGCAACTATCAATTTGTATTTACTATTATTACTCTATCACCT
The DNA here is from genome assembly GCF_035609145.1 of Eleutherodactylus coqui. NCBI lineage: Eukaryota > Metazoa > Chordata > Amphibia > Anura > Eleutherodactylidae > Eleutherodactylus > Eleutherodactylus coqui. Next base: position 208,536,540 of record NC_089839.1, on the reverse strand, counting down.
ATCAAAGCAAAGTTATAACCATTTGAACCCCTTGGCAATGGGCCAAAAATCTAATATGGCGACAGCAACCCCCCCGTGCACTGAGAAGCACTGTCACAATACCAAATTATACAGTAATATAACCTTACCAAAGACAACAATATCCTGCCAGACTACGCCAATTTATGTCTTACCTGCTCAAGATTTTGGCAATTTTTTAACCTCATTAACATACCCGTTAAGCACACAGTCTGAGGTAAGACAAATATAAAACACAAGTTTATTTACTCTTTAGTATATGTAAGTAAAATAGTTAATTAACATATAGGCATTGAGATCACATGGGTAACAAAAATAAGCATCAATACATCACCGGATATTGTAGCATCACTCCGCAATCGGGGGATCTCCAGGTACGATTGGCAAGAGGATCCGGTTAGTACGCCGATACGTCTATCGACCACAACAAAACGAGTCCCGACTCTTCCCTGAAGATCACTGCTATTTATGCCGTTCTTACATTACGTGGCATATCTGCTTCTGCGCAGTTATGGGTATATACGTCATTCTAATATGGCTATTCAGGTTCTAGACATGCGTAGTAGATGATTGGCAACACAATATATTGAATATTTTGTCCATGAAGTCATCACATCTGTGTTATATTATGAGTCATTCTTGCTGTTCTTACCATATATGTCGATAATATTCTGCTTTTGAACAAATGTTAGCAGAATATTCAGACGGGTCATTAGTTCATTGAAGTTCTGGTTAACTCATACGGCAACTAGTTATTTGATTACACAATCATCCAGTTCAATCGTATCCCATACGTGTCACATGCCCTTTCCCCTATTGTGACATCACAATGCCCTTTCCCCCATTGTGACATCACAATGCCCTTTCCCCCATTGTGACATCACAATGTCCTTTCCCCCATTGTGACATCACAATGCCCTTTTCCCTATTGTGACATCACAATGCAGTTTTCCCCATTGTGACATCACAATGCCCTTTCCCCCATTGTGACATCACAATGCCCTTTCCCTATTGTGACATCACAATGCAGTTTTTCCCATTGTGACATCACAATGCCCTTTCCCCATTGTGACATCACAATGCAGTTTTCCCCATTGTGACATCACAATGCCCTTTCCCCCATTGTGACATCACAATGCCCTTTTCCCCATTGTGACATCACAATGCCCTTTTCCCCATTGTGACATCACAATGCCCTTTCCCCTATTGTGACATCACAATGCCCTTTCCCCCATTGTAAAATCACAGGGCACTTTTCCCCATTGTGACCTCTCAATGCAGTTTTTCCCATTGTGACATCACAATGCCCTTTTCCCTATTGTGACATCACAATGCAGTTTTCCCCATTGTGACATCGCAATGCACTTTCCCCCATTGTGACATCACAATGCCCTTTCCCCCATTGTGACATCACAATGCCCTTTCCCCCATTGTAACATCACAATGCCCTTTCCACCATTGTGAGATCACAATGCCCTTTCCCCCATTGTGACATCACAATGCAGTTTTCCCCCATTGTGACATCACAATGCAGTTTTTCCCATTGTGACATCACAATGCCCTTTCCCCCATTGTGACATTACAATGCCCTTTCCCCCCATTGTGACATCACAATGCCCTTTCCCCCATTGTGACATCACAATGCCCTTTCCCCCATTGTGACATCACAATGCCCTTTTCCCTATTGTGACATCACTATGCCCTTTCCCCCATTGTAAAATCACAGGGCACTTTTCCCCATTGTGACCTCACAATGCAGTTTTTCCCATTGTGACATAACAATGCCCTTTCCCCATTGTGACATCACAATGCCATTTCCCCCATTGTGACATCACAATGCCCTTTTCCCTATTGTGACATCACAATGCAGTTTTCCCCATTGTGACATCACAATGCACTTTCCCCCATTGTGACATCACAATGCCCTTTCCCCCATTGTGACATCACAATGCCCTTTTCCCCTATTGTGACATCACAGTGCAGTTTTCCCCATTGTGACATCACAATGCCCTTTCCCACATTGTGACATCACAATGCAGTTTTCCCCATTGTGACATCACAATGCCCTTTCGCCCATTGTGACATCACAATGCCATTTTCCCCATTGTGACATCACAATGCCCTTTCCCCCATTGTGACATCACAATGCCCTCTCCCCCATTGTGACATCACAATGCACTTTTCCCCCATTGTGACATCACAATGCCCTTTCCCCCATTGTGACATCACAATGCCCTTTCCCCCATTGTAACATCACAATGCCCTTTCCACCATTGTGAGATCACAATGCCCTTTCCCCCATTGTGACATCACAATGCAGTTTTCCCCATTGTGACATCACAATGCAGTTTTTCCCATTGTGACATCACAATGCCCTTTCCCCCATTGTGACATTACAATGCCCTTTCCCCCCATTGTGACATCACAATGCCCTTTCCCCCATTGTGACATCACAATGCCCTTTCCCCCATTGTGACATCACAATGCCCTTTCCCCCCATTGTGACATCACAATGCCCTTTCCCCCATTGTGAAATCACAATGCACTTCTCCCATTGTGACATCACAATGCCCTTTCCCCCATTGTGACATCACAATGCACTTTTCCCCATTGTGATATCACAATGCCCTTTCCCCCATTGTGACATCACAATGCCCTTTCCCCCATTTGTGACATCACAATTCACTTTCCCCCATTGTGACATCACAATGCACTTTTCCCCATTGTTACATCACAATGCACTTTTCCCCATTGTGATATCACAATGCCCTTTCCCCCATTGTGACATCACAATGCCCTTTTCCCTATTGTGACATCACAATGCAGTTTTTCCCATTGTGACATCACAATGCCCTTTCCCCCATTGTGACATCACAATGCCCTTTCCCCCATTGTGACATCACAATGCACTTTTCCCCCATTGTGACATCACAATGTACTTTGCTCCATTGTGACATCACAATGCCCTTTCCCCCATTGTGACATCACAATGCACTTTTCCCCCATTGTGACATCACAATGCCCTTTTCCCCATTGTGACATCACAATGCCATTTCCCCTATTGTGACATCACAATGCCCTTTCCCCCATTGTGACATCACAATGCCCTTTCCCCCCATTGTGACATCACAATGCCCTTTCCCCCATTGTGAAATCACAATGCACTTCTCCCATTGTGACATCACAATGCCCTTTCCCCCATTGTGACATCACAATGCACTTTTCCCCATTGTGATATCACAATGCCCTTTCCCCCATTGTGACATCACAATGCCCTTTCCCCCATTTGTGACATCACAATTCACTTTCCCCCATTGTGACATCACAATGCCCTTTTCCCCATTGTGACATCACAATGCAGTTTTCCCCATTGTGACATCACAATGCCGTTTCCCCCATTGGGACATCACAATGCAGTTTAACCCATTGTGACTTCACAATGCAGTTTTTCCCATTGTGACATCACAATGCAGTTTTTCCCATTGTGACATCACAATGCCCTTTCCCCCATTGTGACATCACAATGCCCTTTCCCCCATTGTGACATCACAATGCAATTACCCCCATTGTGACATCACAATGCCCTTTCCCCCATTGTGACATCACAATGCCCTTTCTCCCATTGTGACATCATAATGCAGTTTTCCCCATTGTGACATCACAATGCCCTTTCCCCCATTGTGACATCATAATGCAGTTTTCCCCATTGTGACATCACAATGCCCTTTCCCCCATTGTGACATCACAATGCAGTTTTCCCCATTGTGACATCACATTGCAGTTTTTCCCATTGTGACATCACAATGCCCTTTCCCCCATTGTGACATCACAATGCCCTTTTCCCCCATTCTTACATCACAATGCCCTTTTCCCCATTATGCCATCACAATGCAGTTTTTCCCATTGTGACATCACAATGCCCTTTCCCCCATTATGACATCACAATGCCCTTTTCCCCATTGTGATATCACAATGCCCTTTCCCCTATTGTGACATCACAATGCCCTTTCCCCCATTGTGACATCACAATGCCCTTTCCCCCATTGTGACATCACAATGTCCTTTCCCCCATTGTGACATCACAATGCCCTTTTCCCTATTGTGACATCACAATGCAGTTTTCCCCATTGTGACATCACAATGCCCTTTCCCCCATTGTGACATCACAATGCCCTTTCCCTATTGTGACATCACAATGCAGTGTTTCCCATTGTGACATCACAATGCCCTTTCCCCATTGTGACATCACAATGCAGTTTTCCCCATTGTGACATCACAATGCCCTTTCCCCCATTGTGACATCACAATGCCCTTTTCCCCATTGTGACATCACAATGCCCTTTTCCCCATTGTGACATCACAATGCCCTTTCCCCTATTGTGACATCACAATGCCCTTTCCCCCATTGTAAAATCACAGGGCACTTTTCCCCATTGTGACCTCACAATGCAGTTTTTCCCATTGTGACATCACAATGCCCTTTTCCCTATTGTGACATCACAATGCAGTTTTCCCCATTGTGACATCGCAATGCACTTTCCCCCATTGTGACATCACAATGCCCTTTCCCCCATTGTGACATCACAATGCCCTTTCCCCCATTGTAACATCACAATGCCCTTTCCACCATTGTGAGATCACAATGCCCTTTCCCCCATTGTGACATCACAATGCAGTTTTCCCCATTGTGACATCACAATGCAGTTTTTCCCATTGTGACATCACAATGCCCTTTCCCCCATTGTGACATTACAATGCCCTTTCCCCCCATTGTGACATCACAATGCCCTTTCCCCCATTGTGACATCACAATGCCCTTTCCCCCATTGTGACATCACAATGCCCTTTTCCCTATTGTGACATCACTATGCCCTTTCCCCCATTGTAAAATCACAGGGCACTTTTCCCCATTGTGACCTCACAATGCAGTTTTTCCCATTGTGACATAACAATGCCCTTTCCCCATTGTGACATCACAATGCCATTTCCCCCATTGTGACATCACAATGCCCTTTTCCCTATTGTGACATCACAATGCAGTTTTCCCCATTGTGACATCACAATGCACTTTCCCCCATTGTGACATCACAATGCCCTTTCCCCCATTGTGACATCACAATGCCCTTTTCCCCTATTGTGACATCACAGTGCAGTTTTCCCCATTGTGACATCACAATGCCCTTTCCCACATTGTGACATCACAATGCAGTTTTCCCCATTGTGACATCACAATGCCCTTTCGCCCATTGTGACATCACAATGCCATTTTCCCCATTGTGACATCACAATGCCCTTTCCCCCATTGTGACATCACAATGCCCTCTCCCCCATTGTGACATCACAATGCACTTTTCCCCCATTGTGACATCACAATGCCCTTTCCCCCATTGTGACATCACAATGCCCTTTCCCCCATTGTAACATCACAATGCCCTTTCCACCATTGTGAGATCACAATGCCCTTTCCCCCATTGTGACATCACAATGCAGTTTTCCCCATTGTGACATCACAATGCAGTTTTTCCCATTGTGACATCACAATGCCCTTTCCCCCATTGTGACATTACAATGCCCTTTCCCCCCATTGTGACATCACAATGCCCTTTCCCCCATTGTGACATCACAATGCCCTTTCCCCCATTGTGACATCACAATGCCCTTTCCCCCCATTGTGACATCACAATGCCCTTTCCCCCATTGTGAAATCACAATGCACTTCTCCCATTGTGACATCACAATGCCCTTTCCCCCATTGTGACATCACAATGCACTTTTCCCCATTGTGATATCACAATGCCCTTTCCCCCATTGTGACATCACAATGCCCTTTCCCCCATTTGTGACATCACAATTCACTTTCCCCCATTGTGACATCACAATGCACTTTTCCCCATTGTTACATCACAATGCACTTTTCCCCATTGTGATATCACAATGCCCTTTCCCCCATTGTGACATCACAATGCCCTTTTCCCTATTGTGACATCACAATGCAGTTTTTCCCATTGTGACATCACAATGCCCTTTCCCCCATTGTGACATCACAATGCCCTTTCCCGCATTGTGACATCACAATGCACTTTTCCCCCATTGTGACATCACAATGTACTTTGCTCCATTGTGACATCACAATGCCCTTTCCCCCATTGTGACATCACAATGCACTTTTCCCCCATTGTGACATCACAATGCCCTTTTCCCCATTGTGACATCACAATGCCATTTCCCCTATTGTGACATCACAATGCCCTTTCCCCCATTGTGACATCACAATGCCCTTTCCCCCCATTGTGACATCACAATGCCCTTTCCCCCATTGTGAAATCACAATGCACTTCTCCCATTGTGACATCACAATGCCCTTTCCCCCATTGTGACATCACAATGCACTTTTCCCCATTGTGATATCACAATGCCCTTTCCCCCATTGTGACATCACAATGCCCTTTCCCCCATTTGTGACATCACAATTCACTTTCCCCCATTGTGACATCACAATGCACTTTTCCCCATTGTTACATCACAATGCACTTTTCCCCATTGTGATATCACAATGCCCTTTCCCCCATTGTGACATCACAATGCCCTTTTCCCTATTGTGACATCACAATGCAGTTTTCCCCATTGTGACATCACAATGCCCTTTCCCCCATTGTGACATCACAATGCCCTTTTCCCCATTGTGACATCACAATGCAGTTTTTCCCATTGTGACATCACAATGCCCTTTCCCCCATTGTGACATCACAATGCCCTTTCCCCCATTGTGACATCACAATGCCCTTTCCCCATTGTGACATCACAATGCAGTTTTCCCCGTTGTGACATCACAATGCAGTTTTTCCCATTGTGACATCACAATGCCCTTTCCCCCATTGTGACATCACAATGCACATTTCCCCATTGTGACATCACAATGCCCTTTCCCCCATTGTGACATCACAATGCCCTTTTCCCCATTGTGACATCACAATGCAGTTTTCCCCATTGTGACATCACAATGCCCTTTCCCCTATTGTGACATCACAATGCCCTTTCCACCATTGTGAAATCACAGGGCACGTTTCCCCATTGTGACATCACAATGCAGTTTTTCCCATTGTGACATAACAATGCCCTTTCCCCATTGTGACATCACAATGCCATTTCCCCCATTGTGACATCACAATGCCCTTTTCCCTATTGTGACATCACAATGCAGTTTTCCCCATTGTGACATCACAATGCACTTTCCCCCATTGTGACATCACAATGCCCTTTCCCCCATTGTGACATCACAATGCCCTTTCCCCTATTGTGACATCACAGTGCAGTTTTCCCCATTGTGACATCACAATGCCCTTTCCCCCATTGTGACATCACAATGCCATTTTCCCCATTGTGACATCACAATGCCCTTTCCCCCATTGTGGCATCACAATGCCCTTTCCCCCATTGTGACATCACAATGCCCTCTTCCCCCATTGTGATATCACAATGCACTTTTCCCCCATTGTGACATCACAATGCCCTTTCCCCCATTGTGACATCACAATGCCCTTTCCCCGATTGTGACATCACAATGCACTTTTCCCTATTGTGACATCACAATACAGTTTTCCCCATTGTGACATCACAATGCACTTTCCCCCATTGGGACATCACAATGCAGTTTAACCCATTGTGACATCACAATGCAGTTTTTCCCATTGTGACATCACAATGCAGTTTTTCCCATTGTGACATCACAATGCCCTTTCCCCCATTGTGACATCACAATGCCCTTTCCCCCATTGTGACATCACAATGCAATTACCCCATTGTGACATCACAATGCCCTTTCCCCCATTGTGACATCACAATGCCCTTTCCCCCATTGTGACATCACAATGCAATTTTCCCCATTGTGACATCACAATGCCCTTTCCCCCATTGTGACATCACAATGCAGTTTTCCCCATTGTGACATCACATTGCAGTTTTTCCCATTGTGACATCACAATGCCCTTTCCCCCATTGTGACATCACAATGCCCTTTTCCCCCATTCTGACATCACAATGCCCTTTTCCCCATTATGCCATCACAATGCAGTTTTTCCCATTGTGACATCACAATGCCCTTTCCCCCATTATGACATCACAATGCCCTTTTCCCCATTGTGATATCACAATGCCCTTTCCCCCATTGTGACATCACAATGCCCTTTCCCCCATTGTGACATCACAATTCACTTTCCCCCATTGTGACATCACAATGCACTTTTCCCCCATTGTGACATCACAATGCACTTTTCCCCATTGTGACATCACAATTCCCTTTCCCCCATTGTGACATCACAATGCCCTTTCCCCAATTGTGACATCACAATGCCCTTTTCCCTATTGTGACATCACAATGCAGTTTTTCCCATTGTGACATCACAATGCCCTTTCCCCCATTGTGACATCACAATGCCCTTTCCCCCCATTGTGACATCACAATGCCCTTTCCCCCATTGTGAAATCACAATGCACTTCCCCCATTGTGACATCACAATGCCCTTTCCCCCATTGTCACATCACAATGCACTTTTCCCCATTGTGATATCACAATGCCCTTTCCCCCATTGTGACATCACAATGCCCTTTCCCCCATTTGTGACATCACAATTCACTTTCCCCCATTGTGACATCACAATGCACTTTTCCCCATTGTTACATCACAATGCACTTTTCCCCATTGTGATATCACAATGCCCTTTCCCCCATTGTGACATCACAATGCCCTTTTCCCCATTGTGATATCACAATGCCCTTTCCCCCATTGTGACATCACAATGCCCTTTCCCCCATTGTGACATCACAATTCACTTTCCCCCATTGTGACATCACAATGCACTTTTCCCCCATTGTGACATCACAATGCACTTTTCCCCATTGTGACATCACAATTCCCTTTCCCCCATTGTGACATCACAATGCCCTTTCCCCAATTGTGACATCACAATGCTCTTTTCCCTATTGTGACATCACAATGCAGTTTTTCCCATTGTGACATCACAATGCCCTTTCCCCCATTGTGACATCACAATGCCCTTTCCCCCCATTGTGACATCACAATGCCCTTTCCCCCATTGTGAAATCACAATGCACTTCCCCCATTGTGACATCACAATGCCCTTTCCCCCATTGTCACATCACAATGCACTTTTCCCCATTGTGATATCACAATGCCCTTTCCCCCATTGTGACATCACAATGCCCTTTCCCCCATTTGTGACATCACAATTCACTTTCCCCCATTGTGACATCACAATGCACTTTTCCCCATTGTTACATCACAATGCACTTTTCCCCATTGTGATATCACAATGCCCTTTCCCCCATTGTGACATCACAATGCCCTTTTCCCTATTGTGACATCACAATGCAGTTTTCCCCATTGTGACATCACAATGCCCTTTCCCCCATTGTGACATCACAATGCCCTTTTCCCCATTGTGACATCACAATGCAGTTTTTCCCATTGTGACATCACAATGCTCTTTACCCCCATTGTGACATCACAATGCCCTTTCCCCCATTGTGACATCACAATGCCCTTTCCCCATTGTGACATCACAATGCAGTTTTCCCCATTGTGACATCACAATGCAGTTTTTCCCATTGTGACATCACAATGCCCTTTCCTTCATTGTGACATCACAATGCACATTTCCCCATTGTGACATCACAATGCCCTTTCCCCCATTGTGACATCACAATGCCCTTTTCCCCATTGTGACATCACAATGCAGTTTTCCCATTGTGACATCACAATGCCCTTTCCCCTATTGTGACATCACAATGCCCTTTCCACCATTGTGAAATCACAGGGCACTTTTCCCCATTGTGACATCACAATGCAGTTTTTCCCATTGTGACATAACAATGCCATTTCCCCCATTGTGACATCACAATGCCCTTTTCCCTATTGTCACATCACAATGCACTTTTCCCCATTGTGACATCACAATGCACTTTCCCCCATTGTGACATCACAATGCCCTTTCCCCCATTGTGACATCACAATGCCCTTTCCCCGATTGTAACATCACAATGCACTTTTCCCTATTGTGACATCACAATGCAGTTTTCCCCATTGTGACATCACAATGCCCTTTCCCCCATTGTGACATCACAATGCAGTTTTCCCATTGTGACATCACAATGCCCTTTCCCCCATTGTGACATCACAATGCCATTTTCCCCATTGTGACATCACAATGCCCTTTCCCCCATTGTGGCATCACAATGCCCTTTCCCCCATTGTGACATCACAATGCCCTATCCCCCACTGTGACATCACAATGCCCTTTCCCCCATTGTGACATCACAATGCCCTTTTCCCCATTGTGACATCACAATGCAGTTTTCCCCATTGTGACATCACAATGCAGTTTTTCCCATTGTGACATCACAATGCCCTTTCCCCCATTGTGACATTACAATGCCCTTTCCCCCCATTGTGACATCACAATGCCCTTTCCCCCATTGTGACATCACAATGCCCTTTCCCCCCATTGTGACATCACAATGCCCTTTCCCCCATTGTGAAATCACAATGCACTTCTCCCATTGTGACATCACAATGCCCTTTCCCCCATTGTGACATCACAATGCACTTTTCCCCATTGTGATATCACAATGCCCTTTCCCCCATTGTGACATCACAATGCCCTTTCCCCCATTTGTGACATCACAATTCACTTTCCCCCATTGTGACATCACAATGCACTTTTCCCCATTGTTACATCACAATGCACTTTTCCCCATTGTGATATCACAATGCCCTTTCCCCCATTGTGACATCACAATGCCCTTTTCCCTATTGTGACATCACAATGCAGTTTTTCCCATTGTGACATCACAATGCCCTTTCCCCCATTGTGACATCACAATGCCCTTTCCCCCATTGTGACATCACAATGCACTTTTCCCCCATTGTGACATCACAATGTACTTTGCTCCATTGTGACATCACAATGCCCTTTCCCCCATTGTGACATCACAATGCACTTTTCCCCCATTGTGACATCACAATGCCCTTTTCCCCATTGTGACATCACAATGCCATTTCCCCTATTGTGACATCACAATGCCCTTTCCCCCATTGTGACATCACAATGCCCTTTCCCCCCATTGTGACATCACAATGCCCTTTCCCCCATTGTGAAATCACAATGCACTTCTCCCATTGTGACATCACAATGCCCTTTCCCCCATTGTGACATCACAATGCACTTTTCCCCATTGTGATATCACAATGCCCTTTCCCCCATTGTGACATCACAATGCCCTTTCCCCCATTTGTGACATCACAATTCACTTTCCCCCATTGTGACATCACAATGCACTTTTCCCCATTGTTACATCACAATGCACTTTTCCCCATTGTGATATCACAATGCCCTTTCCCCCATTGTGACATCACAATGCCCTTTTCCCTATTGTGACATCACAATGCAGTTTTCCCCATTGTGACATCACAATGCCCTTTCCCCCATTGTGACATCACAATGCCCTTTTCCCCATTGTGACATCACAATGCAGTTTTTCCCATTGTGACATCACAATGCCCTTTCCCCCATTGTGACATCACAATGCCCTTTCCCCCATTGTGACATCACAATGCCCTTTCCCCATTGTGACATCACAATGCAGTTTTCCCCGTTGTGACATCACAATGCAGTTTTTCCCATTGTGACATCACAATGCCCTTTCCCCCATTGTGACATCACAATGCACATTTCCCCATTGTGACATCACAATGCCCTTTCCCCCATTGTGACATCACAATGCCCTTTTCCCCATTGTGACATCACAATGCAGTTTTCCCCATTGTGACATCACAATGCCCTTTCCCCTATTGTGACATCACAATGCCCTTTCCACCATTGTGAAATCACAGGGCACTTTTCCCCATTGTGACATCACAATGCAGTTTTTCCCATTGTGACATAACAATGCCCTTTCCCCATTGTGACATCACAATGCCATTTCCCCCATTGTGACATCACAATGCCCTTTTCCCTATTGTGACATCACAATGCAGTTTTCCCCATTGTGACATCACAATGCACTTTCCCCCATTGTGACATCACAATGCCCTTTCCCCCATTGTGACATCACAATGCCCTTTCCCCTATTGTGACATCACAGTGCAGTTTTCCCCATTGTGACATCACAATGCCCTTTCCCCCATTGTGACATCACAATGCCATTTTCCCCATTGTGACATCACAATGCCCTTTCCCCCATTGTGGCATCACAATGCCCTTTCCCCCATTGTGACATCACAATGCCCTCTTCCCCCATTGTGATATCACAATGCACTTTTCCCCCATTGTGACATCACAATGCCCTTTCCCCCATTGTGACATCACAATGCCCTTTCCCCGATTGTGACATCACAATGCACTTTTCCCTATTGTGACATCACAATGCAGTTTTCCCCATTGTGACATCACAATGCACTTTCCCCCATTGGGACATCACAATGCAGTTTAACCCATTGTGACATCACAATGCAGTTTTTCCCATTGTGACATCACAATGCAGTTTTTCCCATTGTGACATCACAATGCCCTTTCCCCCATTGTGACATCACAATGCCCTTTCCCCCATTGTGACATCACAATGCAATTACCCCATTGTGACATCACAATGCCCTTTCCCCCATTGTGACATCACAATGCCCTTTCCCCCATTGTGACATCACAATGCAATTTTCCCCATTGTGACATCACAATGCCCTTTCCCCCATTGTGACATCACAATGCAGTTTTCCCCATTGTGACATCACATTGCAGTTTTTCCCATTGTGACATCACAATGCCCTTTCCCCCATTGTGACATCACAATGCCCTTTTCCCCCATTCTGACATCACAATGCCCTTTTCCCCATTATGCCATCACAATGCAGTTTTTCCCATTGTGACATCACAATGCCCTTTCCCCCATTATGACATCACAATGCCCTTTTCCCCATTGTGATATCACAATGCCCTTTCCCCCATTGTGACATCACAATGCCCTTTCCCCCATTGTGACATCACAATTCACTTTCCCCCATTGTGACATCACAATGCACTTTTCCCCCATTGTGACATCACAATGCACTTTTCCCCATTGTGACATCACAATTCCCTTTCCCCCATTGTGACATCACAATGCCCTTTCCCCAATTGTGACATCACAATGCCCTTTTCCCTATTGTGACATCACAATGCAGTTTTTCCCATTGTGACATCACAATTCCCTTTCCCCCATTGTGACATCACAATGCCCTTTACCCCCATTGTGACATCACAATGCCCTTTCCCCCATTGTGAAATCACAATGCACTTCCCCCATTGTGACATCACAATGCCCTTTCCCCCATTGTCACATCACAATGCACTTTTGCCCATTGTGATATCACAATGCCCTTTCCCCCATTGTGACATCACAATGCCCTTTCCCCCATTTGTGACATCACAATTCACTTTCCCCCATTGTGACATCACAATGCACTTTTCCCCATTGTTACATCACAATGCACTTTTCCCCATTGTGATATCACAATGCCCTTTCCCCCATTGTGACATCACAATGCCCTTTTCCCTATTGTGACATCACAATGCAGTTTTCCCCATTGTGACATCACAATGCCCTTTCCCCCATTGTGACATCACAATGACCTTTTCCCCATTGTGACATCACAATGCAGTTTTTCCCATTGTGACATCACAATGCCCTTTACCCCCATTGTGACATCACAATGCCCTTTCCCCCATTGTGACATCACAATGCCCTTTCCCCATTGTGACATCACAATGCAGTTTTCCCCATTGTGACATCACAATGCAGTTTTTCCCATTGTGACATCACAATGCCCTTTCCTTCATTGTGACATCACAATGCACATTTCCCCATTGTGACATCACAATGCCCTTTCCCCCATTGTGACATCACAATGCCCTTTTCCCCATTGTGACATCACAATGCAGTTTTCCCATTGTGACATCACAATGCCCTATCCCCTATTGTGACATCACAATGCCCTTTCCACCATTGTGAAATCATAGGGCACTTTTCCCCATTGTGACATCACAATGCAGTTTTTCCCATTGTGACATAACAATGCCATTTCCCCCATTGTGACATCACAATGCCCTTTTCCCTATTGTCACATCACAATGCACTTTTCCCCATTGTGACATCACAATGCACTTTCCCCCATTGTGACATCACAATGCCCTTTCCCCCATTGTGACATCACAATGCCCTTTCCCCTATTGTGACATCACAGTGCAGTTTTCCCCATTGTGACATCACAATGCCCTTTCCCCCATTGTGACATCACAATGCCATTTTCCCCATTGTGACATCACAATGCCCTTTCCCCCATTGTGGCATCACAATGCCCTTTCCCCCATTGTGACATCACAATGCCCTCTTCCCCCATTGTGATATCACAATGCACTTTTCCCCCATTGTGACATCACAATGCCCTTTCCCCCATTGTGACATCACAATGCCCTTTCCCCGATTGTAACATCACAATGCACTTTTCCCTATTGTGACATCACAATGCAGTTTTCCCCATTGTGACATCACAATGCCCTTTCCCCCATTGTGACATCACAATGCAGTTTTCCCATTGTGACATCACAATGCCCTTTCCCCCATTGTGACATCACAATGCCATTTTCCCCATTGTGACATCACAATGCCCTTTCCCCCATTGTGGCATCACAATGCCCTTTCCCCCATTGTGACATCACAATGCCCTATCCCCCACTGTGACATCACAATGCCCTTTCCCCCATTGTGACATCACAATGCCCTTTTCCCCATTGTGACATCACAATGCAGTTTTCCCCATTGTAACATCACAATGCCGTTTCCCCCATTGGGACATCACAATGCAGTTTAACCCATTGTGACATCACAATGCAGTTTTTCCCATTGTGACATCACAATGCAGTTTTTCCCATTGTGACATCACAATGCCCTTTCCCCCATTGTGACATCACAATGCCCTTTCCCCCCATTGTGACATCACAATGCCCTTTCCCCCATTGTGAAATCACAATGCACTTCTCCCATTGTGACATCACAATGCCCTTTCCCCCATTGTGACATCACAATGCCCTTTTCCCTATTGTGACATCACAATGCAGTTTTCCCCATTGTGACATCACAATGCCCTTTCCCCCATTGTGACATCACAATGCCCTTTTCCCCATTGTGACATCACAATGCAGTTTTTCCCATTGTGACATCACAATGCCCTTTCCCCCATTGTGACATCACAATGCCCTTTCCCCCATTGTGACATCACAATGCCCTTTCCCCATTGTGACATCACAATGCAGTTTTCCCCGTTGTGACATCACAATGCAGTTTTTCCCATTGTGACATCACAATGCCCTTTCCCCCATTGTGACATCACAATGCACATTTCCCCATTGTGACATCACAATGCCCTTTCCCCATTGTGACATCACAATGCCCTTTTCCCCATTGTGACATCACAATGCAGTTTTCCCCTATTGTGACATCACAATGCCCTTTCCACCATTGTGAAATCACAGGGCACTTTTCCCCATTGTGACATCACAATGCAGTTTTTCCCATTGTGACATAACAATGCCCTTTCCCCATTGTGACATCACAATGCCATTTCCCCCATTGTGACATCACAATGCCCTTTTCCCTATTGTGACATCACAATGCAGTTTTCCCCATTGTGACATCACAATGCACTTTCCCCCATTGTGACATCACAATGCCCTTTCCCCCATTGTGACATCACAATGCCCTTTCCCCTATTGTGACATCACAGTGCAGTTTTCCCCATTGTGACATCACAATGCCCTTTCCCCCATTGTGACATCACAATGCCATTTTCCCCATTGTGACATCACAATGCCCTTTCCCCCATTGTGGCATCACAATGCCCTTTCCCCCATTGTGACATCACAATGCCCTCTTCCCCCATTGTGATATCACAATGCACTTTTCCCCCATTGTGACATCACAATGCCCTTTCCCCCATTGTGACATCACAATGCCCTTTCCCCGATTGTGACATCACAATGCACTTTTCCCTATTGTGACATCACAATGCAGTTTTCCCCATTGTGACATCACAATGCACTTTCCCCCATTGGGACATCACAATGCAGTTTAACCCATTGTGACATCACAATGCAGTTTTTCCCATTGTGACATCACAATGCAGTTTTTCCCATTGTGACATCACAATGCCCTTTCCCCCATTGTGACATCACAATGCCCTTTCCCCCATTGTGACATCACAATGCAATTACCCCATTGTGACATCACAATGCCCTTTCCCCCATTGTGACATCACAATGCCCTTTCCCCCATTGTGACATCACAATGCAATTTTCCCCATTGTGACATCACAATGCCCTTTCCCCCATTGTGACATCACAATGCAGTTTTCCCCATTGTGACATCACATTGCAGTTTTTCCCATTGTGACATCACAATGCCCTTTCCCCCATTGTGACATCACAATGCCCTTTTCCCCCATTCTGACATCACAATGCCCTTTTCCCCATTATGCCATCACAATGCAGTTTTTCCCATTGTGACATCACAATGCCCTTTCCCCCATTATGACATCACAATGCCCTTTTCCCCATTGTGATATCACAATGCCCTTTCCCCCATTGTGACATCACAATGCCCTTTCCCCCATTGTGACATCACAATTCACTTTCCCCCATTGTGACATCACAATGCACTTTTCCCCCATTGTGACATCACAATGCACTTTTCCCCATTGTGACATCACAATTCCCTTTCCCCCATTGTGACATCACAATGCCCTTTCCCCAATTGTGACATCACAATGCCCTTTTCCCTATTGTGACATCACAATGCAGTTTTTCCCATTGTGACATCACAATTCCCTTTCCCCCATTGTGACATCACAATGCCCTTTCCCCCCATTGTGACATCACAATGCCCTTTCCCCCATTGTGAAATCACAATGCACTTCCCCTATTGTGACATCACAATGCCCTTTCCCCCATTGTCACATCACAATGCACTTTTGCCCATTGTGATATCACAATGCCCTTTCCCCCATTGTGACATCACAATGCCCTTTCCCCCATTTGTGACATCACAATTCACTTTCCCCCATTGTGACATCACAATGCACTTTTCCCCATTGTTACATCACAATGCACTTTTCCCCATTGTGATATCACAATGCCCTTTCCCCCATTGTGACATCACAATGCCCTTTTCCCTATTGTGACATCACAATGCAGTTTTCCCCATTGTGACATCACAATGCCCTTTCCCCCATTGTGACATCACAATGACCTTTTCCCCATTGTGACATCACAATGCAGTTTTTCCCATTGTGACATCACAATGCCCTTTACCCCCATTGTGACATCACAATGCCCTTTCCCCCATTGTGACATCACAATGCCCTTTCCCCATTGTGACATCACAATGCAGTTTTCCCCATTGTGACATCACAATGCAGTTTTTCCCATTGTGACATCACAATGCCCTTTCCTTCATTGTGACATCACAATGCACATTTCCCCATTGTGACATCACAATGCCCTTTCCCCCATTGTGACATCACAATGCCCTTTTCCCCATTGTGACATCACAATGCAGTTTTCCCATTGTGACATCACAATGCCCTTTCCCCTATTGTGACATCACAATGCCCTTTCCACCATTGTGAAATCATAGGGCACTTTTCCCCATTGTGACATCACAATGCAGTTTTTCCCATTGTGACATAACAATGCCATTTCCCCCATTGTGACATCACAATGCCCTTTTCCCTATTGTCACATCACAATGCACTTTTCCCCATTGTGACATCACAATGCACTTTCCCCCATTGTGACATCACAATGCCCTTTCCCCCATTGTGACATCACAATGCCCTTTCCCCTATTGTGACATCACAGTGCAGTTTTCCCCATTGTGACATCACAATGCCCTTTCCCCCATTGTGACATCACAATGCCATTTTCCCCATTGTGACATCACAATGCCCTTTCCCCCATTGTGGCATCACAATGCCCTTTCCCCCATTGTGACATCACAATGCCCTCTTCCCCCATTGTGATATCACAATGCACTTTTCCCCCATTGTGACATCACAATGCCCTTTCCCCCATTGTGACATCACAATGCCCTTTCCCCGATTGTAACATCACAATGCACTTTTCCCTATTGTGACATCACAATGCAGTTTTCCCCATTGTGACATCACAATGCCCTTTCCCCCATTGTGACATCACAATGCAGTTTTCCCATTGTGACATCACAATGCCCTTTCCCCCATTGTGACATCACAATGCCATTTTCCCCATTGTGACATCACAATGCCCTTTCCCCCATTGTGGCATCACAATGCCCTTTCCCCCATTGTGACATCACAATGCCCTATCCCCCACTGTGACATCACAATGCCCTTTCCCCCATTGTGACATCACAATGCCCTTTTCCCCATTGTGACATCACAATGCAGTTTTCCCCATTGTGACATCACAATGCCGTTTCCCCCATTGGGACATCACAATGCAGTTTAACCCATTGTGACATCACAATGCAGTTTTTCCCATTGTGACATCACAATGCAGTTTTTCCCATTGTGACATCACAATGCCCTTTCCCCCATTGTGACATCACAATGCCCTTTCCCCCATTGTGACATCATAATGCAGTTTTCCCCATTGTGACATCACATTGCAGTTTTTCCCATTGTGACATCACAATGCCCTTTCCCCCATTGTGACATCACAATGCCCTTTTCCCCCATTCTTACATCACAATGCCCTTTTCCCCATTATGCCATCACAATGCAGTTTTTCCCATTGTGACATCACAATGCCCTTTCCCCCATTATGACATCACAATGCCCTTTTCCCCATTGTGATATCACAATGCCCTTTCCCCTATTGTGACATCACAATGCCCTTTCCCCCATTGTGACATCACAATGCCCTTTCCCCCATTGTGACATAACAATGTCCTTTCCCCCATTGTGACATCACAATGCCCTTTTCCCTATTGTGACATCACAATGCAGTTTTCCCCATTGTGACATCACAATGCCCTTTCCCCCATTGTGACATCACAATGCCCTTTCCCCCATTGTGACATCACAATGCCCTTTCCCTATTGTGACATCACAATGCAGTTTTCCCCATTATGACATCACAATGCAGTTTTCCCATTGTGACATCACAATGCCCTTTCCCCATTGTGACATCACAATGCAGTTTTCCCCATTGTGACATCACAATGCCCTTTCCCCCATTGTGACATCACAATGCCCTTTTCCCCATTGTGACATCACAATGCCCTTTTCCCCATTGTGACATCACAATGCCCTTTCCCCTATTGTGACATCACAATGCCCTTTCCCCCATTGTAAAATCACAGGGCACTTTTCCCCATTGTGACCTCACAATGCAGTTTTTCCCATTGTGACATCACAATGCCCTTTTCCCTATTGTGACATCACAATGCAGTTTTCCCCATTGTGACATCACAATGCACTTTCCCCCATTGTGACATCACAATGCCCTTTCCCCCATTGTGACATCACAATGCCCTTTCCCCCATTGTAACATCACAATGCCCTTTCCACCATTGTGAGATCACAATGCCCTTTCCCCCATTGTGACATCACAATGCAGTTTTCCCCATTGTGACATCACAATGCAGTTTTTCCCATTGTGACATCACAATGCCCTTTCCCCCATTGTGACATTACAATGCCCTTTCCCCCCATTGTGACATCACAATGCCCTTTCCCCCATTGTGACATCACAATGCCCTTTCCCCTATTGTGACATCACAATGCCCTTTTCCCTATTGTGACATCACAATGCAGTTTTTCCCATTGTGACATCACAATGCCCTTTCCCCCATTGTGACATCACAATGCCCTTTCCCCCATTGTGACATCACAATGCACTTTTCCCCCATTGTGACATCACAATGCCCTTTCCCCCATTGTCACATCACAATGCACTTTTCCCCATTGTGATATCACAATGCCCTTTCCCCCATTGTGACATCACAATGCCCTTTCCCCCATTTGTGACATCACAATTCACTTTCCCCCATTGTGACATCACAATGCACTTTTCCCCATTGTTACATCACAATGCCTTTTCCCCATTGTGATATCACAATGCCCTTTCCCCCATTGTGACATCACAATGCCCTTTTCCCTATTGTGACATCACAATGCAGTTTTCCCCATTGTGACATCACAATGCCCTTTCCCCCATTGTGACATCACAATGCCCTTTTCCCCATTGTGACATCACAATGCAGTTTTTCCCATTGTGACATCACAATGCCCTTTACCCCCATTGTGACATCACAATGCCCTTTCCCCCATTGTGACATCACAATGCCCTTTCCCCATTGTGACATCACAATGCAGTTTTCCCCATTGTGACATCACAATGCAGTTTTTCCCATTGTGACATCACAATGCCCTTTCCTTCATTGTGACATCACAATGCACATTTCCCCATTGTGACATCACAATGCCCTTTCCCCCATTGTGACATCACAATGCCCTTTTCCCCATTGTGACATCACAATGCAGTTTTCCCATTGTGACATCACAATGCCCTTTCCCCTATTGTGACATCACAATGCCCTTTCCACCATTGTGAAATCATAGGGCACTTTTCCCCATTGTGACATCACAATGCAGTTTTTCCCATTGTGACATAACAATGCCATTTCCCCCATTGTGACATCACAATGCCCTTTTCCCTATTGTCACATCACAATGCACTTTTCCCCATTGTGACATCACAATGCACTTTCCCCCATTGTGACATCACAATGCCCTTTCCCCCATTGTGACATCACAATGCCCTTTCCCCTATTGTGACATCACAGTGCAGTTTTCCCCATTGTGACATCACAATGCCCTTTCCCCCATTGTGACATCACAATGCCATTTTCCCCATTGTGACATCACAATGCCCTTTCCCCCATTGTGGCATCACAATGCCCTTTCCCCCATTGTGACATCACAATGCCCTCTTCCCCCATTGTGATATCACAATGCACTTTTCCCCCATTGTGACATCACAATGCCCTTTCCCCCATTGTGACATCACAATGCCCTTTCCCCGATTGTAACATCACAATGCACTTTTCCCTATTGTGACATCACAATGCAGTTTTCCCGATTGTGACATCACAATGCCCTTTCCCCCATTGTGACATCACAATGCAGTTTTCCCATTGTGACATCACAATGCCCTTTCCCCCATTGTGACATCACAATGCCATTTTCCCCATTGTGACATCACAATGCCCTTTCCCCCATTGTGGCATCACAATGCCCTTTCCCCCATTGTGACATCACAATGCCCTATCCCCCACTGTGACATCACAATGCCCTTTCCCCCATTGTGACATCACAATGCCCTTTTCCCCATTGTGACATCACAATGCAGTTTTCCCCATTGTGACATCACAATGCCGTTTCCCCCATTGGGACATCACAATGCAGTTTAACCCATTGTGACATCACAATGCAGTTTTTCCCATTGTGACATCACAATGCAGTTTTTCCCATTGTGACATCACAATGCCCTTTCCCCCATTGTGACATCACAATGCCCTTTCCCCCATTGTGACATCATAATGCAGTTTTCCCCATTGTGACATCACATTGCAGTTTTTCCCATTGTGACATCACAATGCCCTTTCCCCCATTGTGACATCACAATGCCCTTTTCCCCCATTCTTACATCACAATGCCCTTTTCCCCATTATGCCATCACAATGCAGTTTTTCCCATTGTGACATCACAATGCCCTTTCCCCCATTATGACATCACAATGCCCTTTTCCCCATTGTGATATCACAATGCCCTTTCCCCTATTGTGACATCACAATGCCCTTTCCCCCATTGTGACATCACAATGCCCTTTCCCCCATTGTGACATAACAATGTCCTTTCCCCCATTGTGACATCACAATGCCCTTTTCCCTATTGTGACATCACAATGCAGTTTTCCCCATTGTGACATCACAATGCCCTTTCCCCCATTGTGACATCACAATGCCCTTTCCCCCATTGTGACATCACAATGCCCTTTCCCCCATTGTGACATCACAATGCCCTTTCCCTATTGTGACATCACAATGCAGTTTTCCCCATTATGACATCACAATGCAGTTTTTCCCATTGTGACATCACAATGCCCTTTCCCCATTGTGACATTACAATGCAGTTTTCCCCATTGTGACATCACAATGCCCTTTCCCCCATTGTGACATCACAATGCCCTTTTCCCCATTGTGACATCACAATGCCCTTTTCCCCATTGTGACATCACAATGCCCTTTCCCCTATTGTGACATCACAATGCCCTTTCCCCCATTGTAAAATCACAGGGCACTTTTCCCCATTGTGACCTCACAATGCAGTTTTTCACATTGTGACATCACAATGCCCTTTTCCCTATTGTGACATCACAATGCAGTTTTCCCCATTGTGACATCACAATGCACTTTCCCCCATTGTGACATCACAATGCCCTTTCCCCCATTGTGACATCACAATGCCCTTTCCCCCATTGTAACATCACAATGCCCTTTCCACCATTGTGAGATCACAATGCCCTTTCCCCCATTGTGACATCACAATGCAGTTTTCCCCATTGTGACATCACAATGCAGTTTTTCCCATTGTGACATCACAATGCCCTTTCCCCCATTGTGACATTACAATGCCCTTTCCCCCCATTGTGACATCACAATGCCCTTTCCCCCATTGTGACATCACAATGCCCTTTCCCCCATTGTGACATCACAATGCCCTTTTCCCTATTGTGACATCACAATGCAGTTTTTCCCATTGTGACATCACAATGCCCTTTCCCCCATTGTGACATCACAATGCCCTTTCCCCCATTGTGACATCACAATGCACTTTTCCCCCATTGTGACATCACAATGCCCTTTCCCCCATTGTCACATCACAATGCACTTTTCCCCATTGTGATATCACAATGCCCTTTCCCCCATTGTGACATCACAATGCCCTTTCCCCCATTTGTGACATCACAATTCACTTTCCCCCATTGTGACATCACAATGCACTTTTCCCCATTGTTACATCACAATGCACTTTTCCCCATTGTGATATCACAATGCCCTTTCCCCCATTGTGACATCACAATGCCCTTTTCCCTATTGTGACATCACAATGCAGTTTTCCCCATTGTGACATCACAATGCCCTTTCCCCCATTGTGACATCACAATGCCCTTTTCCCCATTGTGACATCACAATGCAGTTTTTCCCATTGTGACATCACAATGCCCTTTACCCCCATTGTGACATCACAATGCCCTTTCCCCCATTGTGACATCACAATGCCCTTTCCCCATTGTGACATCACAATGCAGTTTTCCCCATTGTGACATCACAATGCAGTTTTTCCCATTGTGACATCACAATGCCCTTTCCTTCATTGTGACATCACAATGCACATTTCCCCATTGTGACATCACAATGCCCTTTCCCCCATTGTGACATCACAATGCCCTTTTCCCCATTGTGACATCACAATGCAGTTTTCCCATTGTGACATCACAATGCCCTTTCCCCTATTGTGACATCACAATGCCCTTTCCACCATTGTGAAATCATAGGGCACTTTTCCCCATTGTGACATCACAATGCAGTTTTTCCCATTGTGACATAACAATGCCATTTCCCCCATTGTGACATCACAATGCCCTTTTCCCTATTGTCACATCACAATGCACTTTTCCCCATTGTGACATCACAATGCACTTTCCCCCATTGTGACATCACAATGCCCTTTCCCCCATTGTGACATCACAATGCCCTTTCCCCTATTGTGACATCACAGTGCAGTTTTCCCCATTGTGACATCACAATGCCCTTTCCCCCATTGTGACATCACAATGCCATTTTCCCCATTGTGACATCACAATGCCCTTTCCCCCATTGTGGCATCACAATGCCCTTTCCCCCATTGTGACATCACAATGCCCTCTTCCCCCATTGTGATATCACAATGCACTTTTCCCCCATTGTGACATCACAATGCCCTTTCCCCCATTGTGACATCACAATGCCCTTTCCCCGATTGTAACATCACAATGCACTTTTCCCTATTGTGACATCACAATGCAGTTTTCCCGATTGTGACATCACAATGCCCTTTCCCCCATTGTGACATCACAATGCAGTTTTCCCATTGTGACATCACAATGCCCTTTCCCCCATTGTGACATCACAATGCCATTTTCCCCATTGTGACATCACAATGCCCTTTCCCCCATTGTGGCATCACAATGCCCTTTCCCCCATTGTGACATCACAATGCCCTATCCCCCACTGTGACATCACAATGCCCTTTCCCCCATTGTGACATCACAATGCCCTTTTCCCCATTGTGACATCACAATGCAGTTTTCCCCATTGTGACATCACAATGCCGTTTCCCCCATTGGGACATCACAATGCAGTTTAACCCATTGTGACATCACAATGCAGTTTTTCCCATTGTGACATCACAATGCAGTTTTTCCCATTGTGACATCACAATGCCCTTTCCCCCATTGTGACATCACAATGCCCTTTCCCCCATTGTGACATCATAATGCAGTTTTCCCCATTGTGACATCACATTGCAGTTTTTCCCATTGTGACATCACAATGCCCTTTCCCCCATTGTGACATCACAATGCCCTTTTCCCCCATTCTTACATCACAATGCCCTTTTCCCCATTATGCCATCACAATGCAGTTTTTCCCATTGTGACATCACAATGCCCTTTCCCCCATTATGACATCACAATGCCCTTTTCCCCATTGTGATATCACAATGCCCTTTCCCCTATTGTGACATCACAATGCCCTTTCCCCCATTGTGACATCACAATGCCCTTTCCCCCATTGTGACATAACAATGTCCTTTCCCCCATTGTGACATCACAATGCCCTTTTCCCTATTGTGACATCACAATGCAGTTTTCCCCATTGTGACATCACAATGCCCTTTCCCCCATTGTGACATCACAATGCCCTTTCCCCCATTGTGACATCACAATGCCCTTTCCCCCATTGTGACATCACAATGCCCTTTCCCTATTGTGACATCACAATGCAGTTTTCCCCATTATGACATCACAATGCAGTTTTTCCCATTGTGACATCACAATGCCCTTTCCCCATTGTGACATTACAATGCAGTTTTCCCCATTGTGACATCACAATGCCCTTTCCCCCATTGTGACATCACAATGCCCTTTTCCCCATTGTGACATCACAATGCCCTTTTCCCCATTGTGACATCACAATGCCCTTTCCCCTATTGTGACATCACAATGCCCTTTCCCCCATTGTAAAATCACAGGGCACTTTTCCCCATTGTGACCTCACAATGCAGTTTTTCACATTGTGACATCACAATGCCCTTTTCCCTATTGTGACATCACAATGCAGTTTTCCCCATTGTGACATCACAATGCACTTTCCCCCATTGTGACATCACAATGCCCTTTCCCCCATTGTGACATCACAATGCCCTTTCCCCCATTGTAACATCACAATGCCCTTTCCACCATTGTGAGATCACAATGCCCTTTCCCCCATTGTGACATCACAATGCAGTTTTCCCCATTGTGACATCACAATGCAGTTTTTCCCATTGTGACATCACAATGCCCTTTCCCCCATTGTGACATTACAATGCCCTTTCCCCCCATTGTGACATCACAATGCCCTTTCCCCCATTGTGACATCACAATGCCCTTTCCCCCATTGTGACATCACAATGCCCTTTTCCCTATTGTGACATCACAATGCAGTTTTTCCCATTGTGACATCACAATGCCCTTTCCCCCATTGTGACATCACAATGCCCTTTCCCCCATTGTGACATCACAATGCACTTTTCCCCCATTGTGACATCACAATGCCCTTTCCCCCATTGTCACATCACAATGCACTTTTCCCCATTGTGATATCACAATGCCCTTTCCCCCATTGTGACATCACAATGCCCTTTCCCCCATTTGTGACATCACAATTCACTTTCCCCCATTGTGACATCACAATGCACTTTTCCCCATTGTTACATCACAATGCACTTTTCCCCATTGTGATATCACAATGCCCTTTCCCCCATTGTGACATCACAATGCCCTTTTCCCTATTGTGACATCACAATGCAGTTTTCCCCATTGTGACATCACAATGCCCTTTCCCCCATTGTGACATCACAATGCCCTTTTCCCCATTGTGACATCACAATGCAGTTTTTCCCATTGTGACATCACAATGCCCTTTACCCCCATTGTGACATCACAATGCCCTTTCCCCCATTGTGACATCACAATGCCCTTTCCCCATTGTGACATCACAATGCAGTTTTCCCCATTGTGACATCACAATGCAGTTTTTCCCATTGTGACATCACAATGCCCTTTCCTTCATTGTGACATCACAATGCACATTTCCCCATTGTGACATCACAATGCCCTTTCCCCCATTGTGACATCACAATGCCCTTTTCCCCATTGTGACATCACAATGCAGTTTTCCCATTGTGACATCACAATGCCCTTTCCCCTATTGTGACATCACAATGCCCTTTCCACCATTGTGAAATCACAGGGCACTTTTCCCCTTTGTGACATCACAATGCAGTTTTTCCCATTGTGACATAACAATGCCCTTTCCCCATTGTGACATCACAATGCCATTTCCCCCATTGTGACATCACAATGCCCTTTTCCCTATTGTGACATCACAATGCAGTTTTCCCCATTGTGACATCACAATGCACTTTCCCCCATTGTGACATCACAATGCCCTTTCCCCCATTGTGACATCACAATGCCCTTTCCCCTATTGTGACATCACAGTGCAGTTTTCCCCATTGTGACATCACAATGCCCTTTCCCCTATTGTGACATCACAATGCCCTTTCCACCATTGTGAAATCACAGGGCACTTTTCCCCTTTGTGACATCACAATGCAGTTTTTCCCATTGTGACATAACAATGCCCTTTCCCCATTGTGACATCACAATGCCATTTCCCCCATTGTGACATCACAATGCCCTTTTCCCTATTGTGACATCACAATGCAGTTTTCCCCATTGTGACATCACAATGCACTTTCCCCCATTGTGACATCACAATGCCCTTTCCCCCATTGTGACATCACAATGCCCTTTCCCCTATTGTGACATCACAATGCAGTTTTCCCCATTGTGACATCACAATGCCCTTTCCCCCATTGTGACATCACAATGCAGTTTTCCCATTGTGACATCACAATGCCCTTTCCCCCATTGTGACATCACAATGCCATTTTCCCCATTGTGACATCACAATGCCCTTTCCCCCATTGTGGCATCACAATGCCCTTTCCCCCATTGTGACATCACAATGCCCTATCCCCCACTGTGACATCACAATGCCCTTTCCCCCATTGTGACATCACAATGCCCTTTTCCCCATTGTGACATCACAATGCAGTTTTCCCCATTGTGACATCACAATGCCGTTTCCCCCATTGGGACATCACAATGCAGTTTAACCCATTGTGACATCACAATGCAGTTTTTCCCATTGTGACATCACAATGCAGTTTTTCCCATTGTGACATCACAATGCCCTTTCCCCCATTGTGACATCACAATGCCCTTTCCCCCATTGTGACATCACAATGCAATTACCCCCATTGTGACATCACAATGCCCTTTCCCCCATTGTGACATCACAATGCCCTTTCCCCCATTGTGACATCATAATGCAGTTTTCCCCATTGTGACATCACAATGCCCTTTCCCCCATTGTGACATCATAATGCAGTTTTCCCCATTGTGACATCACAATGCCCTTTCCCCCATTGTGACATCACAATGCAGTTTTCCCCATTGTGACATCACATTGCAGTTTTTCCCATTGTGACATCACAATGCCCTTTCCCCCATTGTGACATCACAATGCCCTTTTCCCCCATTCTTACATCACAATGCCCTTTTCCCCATTATGCCATCACAATGCAGTTTTTCCCATTGTGACATCACAATGCCCTTTCCCCCATTATGACATCACAATGCCCTTTTCCCCATTGTGATATCACAATGCCCTTTCCCCTATTGTGACATCACAATGCCCTTTCCCCCATTGTGACATCACAATGCCCTTTCCCCCATTGTGACATCACAATGTCCTTTCCCCCATTGTGACATCACAATGCCCTTTTCCCTATTGTGACATCACAATGCAGTTTTCCCCATTGTGACATCACAATGCCCTTTCCCCCATTGTGACATCACAATGCCCTTTCCCCCATTGTGACATCACAATGCCCTTTCCCCCTATTGTGACATCACAATGCCCTTTCCCCCATTGTAAAATCACAGGGCACTTTTCCCCATTGTGACCTCACAATGCAGTTTTTCCCATTGTGACATCACAATGCCCTTTTCCCTATTGTGACATCACAATGCAGTTTTCCCCATTGTGACATCACAATGCACTTTCCCCCATTGTGACATCACAATGCCCTTTCCCCCATTGTGACATCACAATGCCCTTTCCCCCATTGTAACATCACAATGCCCTTTCCACCATTGTGAGATCACAATGCCCTTTCCCCCATTGTGACATCACAATGCAGTTTTCCCCATTGTGACATCACAATGCAGTTTTTCCCATTGTGACATCACAATGCCCTTTCCCCCATTGTGACATTACAATGCCCTTTCCCCCCATTGTGACATCACAATGCCCTTTCCCCCATTGTGACATCACAATGCCCTTTCCCCCATTGTGACATCACAATGCAGTTTTTCCCATTGTGACATCACAATGCCCTTTCCCCCATTGTGACATCACAATGCCCTTTCCCCCATTGTGACATCACAATGCACTTTTCCCCCATTGTGACATCACAATGTACTTTGCTCCATTGTGACATCACAATGCCCTTTCCCCCATTGTGACATCACAATGCACTTTTCCCCCATTGTGACATCACAATGCCCTTTTCCCCATTGTGACATCACAATGCCATTTCCCCTATTGTGACATCACAATGCCCTTTCCCCCTTTGTGACATCACAATGCCCTTTCCCCCCATTGTGACATCACAATGCCCTTTCCCCCATTGTGAAATCACAATGCACTTCCCCCATTGTGACATCACAATGCCCTTTCCCCCATTGTGACATCACAATGCACTTTTCCCCATTGTGATATCACAATGCCCTTTCCCCCATTGTGACATCACAATGCCCTTTCCCCCATTTGTGACATCTCAATTCACTTTCCCCCATTGTGACATCACAATGCACTTTTCCCCATTGTTACATCACAATGCACTTTTCCCCATTGTGATATCACAATGCCCTTTCCCCCATTGTGACATCACAATGCCCTTTTCCCTATTGTGACATCACAATGCAGTTTTCCCCATTGTGACATCACAATGCCCTTTCCCCCATTGTGACATCACAATGCCCTTTTCCCCATTGTGACATCACAATGCAGTTTTTCCCATTGTGACATCACAATGCCCTTTCCCCCATTGTGACATCACAATGCCCTTTCCCCCATTGTCACATCACAATGCCCTTTCCCCATTGTGACATCACAATGCAGTTTTCCCCGTTGTGACATCACAATGCCCTTTCCCCATTGTGACATCACAATGCAGTTTTCCCCGTTGTGACATCACAATGCAGTTTTTCCCATTGTGACATCACAATGCCCTTTCCCCCATTGTGACATCACAATGCACATTTCCCCATTGTGACATCACAATGCCCTTTCCCCCATTGTGACATCACAATGCCCTTTTCCCCATTGTGACATCACAATGCAGTTTTCCCCATTGTGACATCACAATGCCCTTTCCCCTATTGTGACATCACAATGCCCTTTCCACCATTGTGAAATCACAGGGCACTTTTCCCCATTGTGACATCACAATGCACTTTTCCCCCATTGTGACATCACAATATACTTTGCTCCATTGTGACATCACAATGCCCTTTCCCCTATTGTGACATCACAATGCACTTTTCCCCCATTGTGACATCACAATGCCCTTTTCCCCATTGTGACATCACAATGCCATTTCCCCTATTGTGACATCACAATGCCCTTTCGCCCATTGTGACATCACAATGCCCTTTCCCCACATTGTGAGATCACAATGCCCTTTCCCCCATTGTGAAATCACAATGCACTTCCCCCATTGTGATATCACAATGCCCTTCCCCCATTGTGACATCACAATGCCCTTTCCCCCATTTGTGACATCACAATTCACTTTCCCCCATTGTGACATCACAATGCACTTTTCCCCATTGTTACATCACAATGCACTTTTCCCCATTGTGATATGACAATGCCCTTTCCCCCATTGTGACATCACAATGCCCTTTTCCCTATTGTGACATCACAATGCAGTTTTCCCCATTGTGACATCACAATGCCCTTTTCCCCATTGTGACATCACAATGCCCTTTTCCCCATTGTGACATCACAATGCAGTTTTTCCCATTGTGACATCACAATGCCCTGTCCCCCAATGTGACATCACAATGCCCTTTCCCCATTGTGACATCACAATGCAGTTTTCCCCATTGTGACATCACAATGCAGTTTTTCCCATTGTGACATCACAATGCCCTTTCCCCTATTGTGACATCACAATGCACATTTCCCCATTGTGACATCACAATGCCCTTTCCCCCATTATGACATCACAATGCCCTTTTCCCCATTGTGACATCACAATGCAGTTTTCCCCATTGTGACATCACAATGCCCTTTCCCCTATTGTGACATCACAATGCCCTTTCCACCATTGTGAAATCACAGGGCACTTTTCCCCATTGTGACATCACAATGCAGTTTTTCCCATTGTGACATAACAATGCCCTTTCCCCATTGTGACATCACAATGCCATTTCCCCCATTGTGACATCACAATGCCCTTTTCCCTATTGTGACATCACAATGCAGTTTTCCCCATTGTGACATCACAATGCACTTTCCCCCATTGTGACATCACAATGCCCTTTCCCCCATTGTGACATCACAATGCCCTTTCCCCTATTGTGACATCACAGTGCAGTTTTCCCCATTGTGACATCACAATGCCATTTCCCCCATTGTGACATCACAATGCCATTTTCCCCATTGTGACATCACAATGCCCTTTCCCCCATTGTGGCATCACAATGCCCTTTCCCCCATTGTGACATCACAATGCCCTCTTCCCCCATTGTGATATCACAATGCACTTTTCCCCCATTGTGACATCACAATGCCCTTTCCCCCACTGTGACATCACAATGCCCTTTCCCCGATTGTGACATCACAATGCACTTTTCCCCCATTGTGACATCACAATGCACTTTTCCCCATTGTGACATCACAATGCCCTTTCCCCCATTGTGACATCACAATGCACTTTCCCCAATTGTGACATCACAATGCCCTTTTCCCTATTGTGACATCACAATGCAGTTTTTCCCATTGTGACATCACAATGCCCTTTCCCCCATTGTGACATTACAATGCCCTTTCCCCCATTGTGACATCACAATGCCCTTTCCCCCATTGTGACATCACAATGCCCTTTCCCCCATTGTGACATCACAATGCCCTTTCCCCCATTGTTACATCACAATGCCCTTTCCCCCATTGTGACATCACAATGCCGTTTCCCCCATTGTGACATCACAATGCAGTTTAACCCATTGTGACATCACAATGCAGTTTTTCCCATTGTGACATCACAATGCCATTTCCCCCATTGTGACATTACAATGCCCTTTCCCCCATTGTGACATCACAATGCACTTACCCCCATTGTGACATCACAATGCCCTTTCCCCCATTGTGACATCACAATGCAGTTTTCCCCATTGTGACATCACAATGCCCTTTCCCCCATTGTGACATCACAATGCAGTTTTCCCCATTGTGACATCACAATGCAGTTTTTCCCATTGTGACATCACAATGCCCTTTCCCCCATTGTGACATCACAATGCCCTTTTCCCCCATTGTGACATCCCATGGCCCTTTTCCCCATTATGACATCACAATGCAGTTTTTCCCATTGTGACATCACAATGCCCTGTCCCCCATTGTGACATCACAATGCCCTTTTCCCCATTGTGATATCACAATGCCCTTTCCCCCATTGTGATATCACAATGCCCTTTCCCCCTATTGTGACATCACAGTGCAGTTTTCCCCATTGTGACATCACAATGCCCTTTCCCACATTGTGACATCACAATGCAGTTTTCCCCATTGTGACATCACAATGCCCTTTCGCCCATTGTGGCATCACAATGCCATTTTCCCCATTGTGACATCACAATGCCCTTTCCCCCATTGTGGCATCACAATGCCCTTTCCCCCATTGTGACATCACAATGCCCTCTCCCCCATTGTGACATCACAATGCACTTTTCCCCCATTGTGACATCACAATGCCCTTTCCCCCATTTTGACATCACAATGCCCTTTCCCCCATTGTAACATCACAATGCCCTTTCCACCATTGTGAGATCACAATGCCCTTTCCCCCATTGTGACATCACAATGCAGTTTTCCCCATTGTGACATCACAATGCAGTTTTTCCCATTGTGACATCACAATGCCCTTTCCCCCATTGTGACATTACAATGCCCTTTCCCCCCATTGTGACATCACAATGCCCTTTCCCCCATTGTGACATCACAATGCCCTTTCCCCCATTGTGACATCACAATGCCCTTTTCCCCATTGTGACATCACAATGCAGTTTTTCCCATTGTGACATCACAATGCCCTTTCCCCCATTGTGACATCACAATGCCCTTTCACCCATTGTGACATCACAATGCCCTTTCCCCCAATGTGACATCACAATGCCCTTTCCCCATTGTGACATCACAATGCAGTTTTCCCCATTGTGACATCACAATGCAGTTTTTCCCATTGTGACATCACAATGCCCTTTCCCCTATTGTGACATCACAATGCACATTTCCCCATTGTGACATCACAATGCCCTTTCCCCCATTGTGACATCACAATGCCCTTTTCCCCATTGTGACATCACAATGCAGTTTTCCCCATTGTGACATCACAATGCCCTTTCCCCTATTGTGACATCACAATGCCCTTTCCACCATTGTGAAATCACAGGGCATTTTTCCCCATTGTGACATCACAATGCAGTTTTTCCCATTGTGACATCACAATGCCCTTTCCCCCATTGTGACATTACAATGCCCTTTCCCCCATTGTGACATCACAATGCCCTTTCCCCCATTGTGACATCACAATGCCCTTTCCCCCATTGTGACATCACAATGCCCTTTCCCCCATTGTTACATCACAATGCCCTTTCCCCCATTGTGACATCACAATGCCGTTTCCCCCATTGTGACATCACAATGCAGTTTAACCCATTGTGACATCACAATGCAGTTTTTCCCATTGTGACATCACAATGCCGTTTACCCCATTGTGACATTACAATGCCCTTTCCCCCATTGTGACATCACAATGCACTTACCCCCATTGTGACATCACAATGCCCTTTCCCCCATTGTGACATCACAATGCAGTTTTCCCCATTGTGACATCACAATGCCCTTTCCCCCATTGTGACATCACAATGCCCTTTTCCCCCATTGTGACATCCCATGGCCCTTTTCCCCATTATGACATCACAATGCAGTTTTTCCCATTGTGACATCACAATGCCCTGTCCCCCATTGTGACATCACAATGCCCTTTTCCCCATTGTGATATCACAATGCCCTTTCCCCCATTGTGATATCACAATGCCCTTTCCCCCTATTGTGACATCACAGTGCAGTTTTCCCCATTGTGACATCACAATGCCCTTTCCCCCATTGTGACATTACAATGCCCTTTCCCCCATTGTGACATCACAATGCCCTTTCCCCCATTGTGACATCACAATGCCCTTTCCCCCATTGTGACATCACAATGCCCTTTCCCCCATTGTTACATCACAATGCCCTTTCCCCCATTGTGACATCACAATGCCGTTTCCCCCATTGTGACATCACAATGCAGTTTAACCCATTGTGACATCACAATGCAGTTTTTCCCATTGTGACATCACAATGCCATTTCCCCCATTGTGACATTACAATGCCCTTTCCCCCATTGTGACATCACAATGCACTTACCCCCATTGTGACATCACAATGCCCTTTCCCCCATTGTGACATCACAATGCAGTTTTCCCCATTGTGACATCACAATGCCCTTTCCCCCATTGTGACATCACAATGCCCTTTTCCCCCATTGTGACATCCCATGGCCCTTTTCCCCATTATGACATCACAATGCAGTTTTTCCCATTGTGACATCACAATGCCCTGTCCCCCATTGTGACATCACAATGCCCTTTTCCCCATTGTGATATCACAATGCCCTTTCCCCCATTGTGATATCACAATGCCCTTTCCCCCTATTGTGACATCACAGTGCAGTTTTCCCCATTGTGACATCACAATGCCCTTTCCCACATTGTGACATCACAATGCAGTTTTCCCCATTGTGACATCACAATGCCCTTTCGCCCATTGTGGCATCACAATGCCATTTTCCCCATTGTGACATCACAATGCCCTTTCCCCCATTGTGGCATCACAATGCCCTTTCCCCCATTGTGACATCACAATGCCCTCTCCCCCATTGTGACATCACAATGCACTTTTCCCCATTGTAACATCACAATGCCCTTTCCACCATTGTGAGATCACAATGCCCTTTCCCCCATTGTGACATCACAATGCAGTTTTCCCCATTGTGACATCACAATGCAGTTTTTCCCATTGTGACATCACAATGCCCTTTCCCCCATTGTGACATTACAATGCCCTTTCCCCCCATTGTGACATCACAATGCCCTTTCCCCCATTGTGACATCACAATGCCCTTTCCCCCATTGTGACATCACAATGCCCTTTTCCCCATTGTGACATCACAATGCAGTTTTTCCCATTGTGACATCACAATGCCCTTTCCCCCATTGTGACATCACAATGCCCTTTCACCCATTGTGACATCACAATGCCCTTTCCCCCAATGTGACATCACAATGCCCTTTCCCCATTGTGACATCACAATGCAGTTTTCCCCATTGTGACATCACAATGCAGTTTTTCCCATTGTGACATCACAATGCCCTTTCCCCTATTGTGACATCACAATGCACATTTCCCCATTGTGAAATCACAATGCCCTTTCCCCCATTGTGACATCACAATGCCCTTTTCCCCATTGTGACATCACAATGCAGTTTTCCCCATTGTGACATCACAATGCCCTTTCCCCTATTGTGACATCACAATGCCCTTTCCACCATTGTGAAATCACAGGGCATTTTTCCCCATTGTGACATCACAATGCAGTTTTTCCCATTGTGACATAACAATGCCCTTTCCCCATTGTGACATCACAATGCCATTTCCCCCATTGTGACATCACAATGCCCTTTTCCCTATTGTGACATCACAATGCAGTTTTCCCCATTGTGACATCACAATGCACTTTCCCCCATTGTGACATCACAATGCCCTTTCCCCCATTGTGACATCACAATGCCCTTTCCCCTATTGTGACATCACAGTGCAGTTTTCCCCATTGTGACATCACAATGCCCTTTCCCCCATTGTGACATCACAATGCCATTTTCCCCATTGTGACATCACAATGCCCTTTCCCCCATTGTGGCATCACAATGCCCTTTCCCCCATTGTGACATCACAATGCCCTCTTCCCCCATTGTGATATCACAATGCACTTTTCCCCCATTGTGACATCACAATGCCCTTTCCCCCACTGTGACATCACAATGCCCTTTCCCCGATTGTGACATCACAATGCACTTTTCCCCCATTGTGACATCACAATGCCCTTTCCCCCATTGTGACATCACAATGCACTTTCCCCAATTGTGACATCACAATGCCCTTTTCCCTATTGTGACATCACAATGCAGTTTTTCCCATTGTGACATCACAATGCCCTTTCCCCCATTGTGACATTACAATGCCCTTTCCCCCATTGTGACATCACAATGCCCTTTCCCCCATTGTGACATCACAATGCCCTTTCCCCCATTGTTACATCACAATGCCGTTTCCCCCATTGTGACATCACAATGCAGTTTAACCCATTGTGACATCACAATGCAGTTTTTCCCATTGTGACATCACAATGCCATTTCCCCCATTGTGACATCACAATGCCCTTTCCCCCATTGTGACATCACAATGCCCTTTCCCCCATTGTGACATCACAATGCAGTTTTCCCCATTGTGACATCACAATGCCCTTTCCCCCATTGTGACATCACAATGCAGTTTTCCCCATTGTGACATCACAATGCAGTTTTTCCCATTGTGACATCACAATGCCCTTTCCCCCATTGTGACATCACAATGCCCTTTTCCCCCATTGTGACATCCCATGGCCCTTTTCCCCATTATGACATCACAATGCAGTTTTTCCCATTGTGACATCACAATGCCCTGTCCCCCATTGTGACATCACAATGCCCTTTTCCCCATTGTGATATCACAATGCCCTTTCCCCCATTGTGATATCACAATGCCCTTTCCCCCTATTGTGACATCACAGTGCAGTTTTCCCCATTGTGACATCACAATGCCCTTTCCCACATTGTGACATCACAATGCAGTTTTCCCCATTGTGACATCACAATGCCCTTTCGCCCATTGTGGCATCACAATGCCATTTTCCCCATTGTGACATCACAATGCCCTTTCCCCCATTGTGGCATCACAATGCCCTTTCCCCCATTGTGACATCACAATGCCCTCTCCCCCATTGTGACATCACAATGCACTTTTCCCCCATTGTGACATCACAATGCCCTTTCCCCCATTGTGACATCACAATGCCCTTTCCCCCATTGTAACATCACAATGCCCTTTCCACCATTGTGAGATCACAATGCCCTTTCCCCCATTGTGACATCGCAATGCAGTTTTCCCCATTGTGACATCACAATGCAGTTTTTCCCATTGTGACATCACAATGCCCTTTCCCCCATTGTGACATTACAATGCCCTTTCCCCCCATTGTGACATCACAATGCCCTTTCCCCCATTGTGACATCACAATGCCCTTTCCCCCATTGTGACATCACAATGCCGTTTCCCCCATTGTGACATCACAATGCAGTTTAACCCTTTGTGACATCACAATGCAGTTTTTCCCATTGTGACATCACAATGCCATTTCCCCCATTGTGACATCACAATGCCCTTTCCCCCATTGTGACATCACAATGCACTTACCCCCATTGTGACATCACAATGCCCTTTCCCCCATTGTGACATCACAATGCAGTTTTCCCCATTGTGACATCACAATGCCCTTTCCCCCATTGTGACATCACAATGCAGTTTTCCCCATTGTGACATCACAATGCAGTTTTTCCCATTGTGATATCACAATGCCCTTTCCCCCATTGTGATATCACAATGCCCTTCCCCCTATTGTGACATCACAGTGCAGTTTTCCCCATTGTGACATCACAATGCCCTTTCCCACATTGTGACATCACAATGCAGTTTTTCCCATTGTGACATCACAATGCCCTTTAGCCCATTGTGGCATCACAATGCCATTTTCCCCATTGTGACATCACAATGCCCTTTCACCCATTGTGGCATCACCATGCCCTTTCCCCCATTGTGGCATCACAATGCCCTTTCCCCCATTGTGACATCACAATGCCCTCTCCCCCATTGTGACATCACAATGCACTTTTCCCCCATTGTGACATCACAATGCCCTTTCCCCCATTGTGACATCACAATGCCCTTTCCCCCATTGTAACATCACAATGCCCTTTCCACCATTGTGAGATCACAATGCCCTTTCCCCCATTGTGACATCACAATGCAGTTTTCCCCATTGTGACATCACAATGCAGTTTTTCCCATTGTGACATCACAATGCCCTTTCCCCCATTGTGACATTACAATGCCCTTTCCCCCCATTGTGACATCACAATGCCCTTTCCCCCATTGTGACATCACAATGCCCTTTCCCCCATTGTGACATCACAATGCCCTTTCCCCCATTGTGACATCACAATGCACTTTTCCCCGATTGTGACATCACAATGCCCTTTTCCCCATTGTGACATCACAATGCCCTTTTCCCTATTGTGACATCACAATGCAGTTTTCCCCATTGTGACATCACAATGCAGTTTTTCCCATTGTGACATCACAATGCCCTTTCCCCCATTGTGACATCACAATGCCCTTTCCCCCATTGTGACATCACAATGCACTTTTCCCCCATTGTGACATCACAATGTACTTTGCTCCATTGTGACATCACAATGCCCTTTCCCCCATTGTGACATCACAATGCACTTTTCCCCCATTGTGACATCACAATGCCCTTTTCCCCATTGTGACATCACAATGCCATTTCCCCCATTGTGACATCACAATGCCCTTTCCCCCATTGTGAAATCACAATGCACTTCCCCCATTGTGACATCACAATGCCCTTTCCCCATTGTGACATCACAATGCACTTTTCCCCATTGTGACATCACAATGCCCTTTCCCCATTGTGACATCACAATGCACTTTCCCCCATTGTGACATCACAATGCACTTTTCCCCCATTGTGACATCACAATGCACTTTTCCCCATTGTGAAATCACAATGCCCTTTCCCCCATTGTGACATCACAATGCCCTTTCCCCAATTGTGACATCACAATGCCCTTTTCCCTATTGTGACATCACAATGCAGTTTTTCCCATTGTGACATCACAATGCCCATTCCCCCATTGTGACATTACAATGCCCTTTCCCCCATTGTGACATCACAATGCCCTTTCCCCCATTGTGACATCACAATGCCCTTTCCCCCATTGTGACATCACAATGCCCTTTCCCCCATTGTTACATCACAATGCCCTTTCCCCCATTGTGACATCACAATGCCATTTCCCCCATTGTGACATCACAATGCAGTTTAACCCATTGTGACATCACAATGCAGTTTTTCCCATTGTGACATCACAATGCCCTTTCCCCCATTGTGACATCACAATGACCTTTCCCCCATTGTGACATCACAATGCCCTTTCCACCATTGTGAGATCACAATGCCCTTTCCCCCATTGTGACATCACAATGCAGTTTTCCCCATTGTGACATCACAATGCAGTTTTTCCCATTGTGACATCACAATGCCCTTTCCCCCATTGTGACATTACAATGCCCTTTCCCCCCATTGTGACATCACAATGCCCTTTCCCCCATTGTGACATCACAATGCCCTTTCCCCCATTGTGACATCACAATGCCCTTTTCCCTATTGTGACATCACATTGCAGTTTTCCCCATTGTGACATCACAATGCAGTTTTTCCCATTGTGACATCACAATGCCCTTTCCCCCATTGTGACATCACAATGCCCTTTCCCCCATTGTGACATCACAATGCACTTTTCCCCCATTGTGACATCACAATGTACTTTGCTCCATTGTGACATCACAATGCCCTTTCCCCCATTGTGACATCACAATGCACTTTTCCCTATTGTGACATCACAATGCCCTTTTCCCCATTGTGACATCACAATGCCATTTCCCCTATTGTGACATCACAATGCCCTTTCCCCCATTGTGACATCACAATGCCCTTTCTCCCCATTGTGACATCACAATGCCCTTTCCCCCATTGTGAAATCACAATGCACTTCCCCCATTGTGAGATCACAATGCCCTTTCCCCCATTGTGACATCACAATGCACTTTTCCCCATTGTGATATCACAATGCCCTTTCCCCCATTGTGACATCACAATGCCCTTTCCCCCATTGTGACATCACAATGCCCTTTCCCCATTTGTGACATCACAATTCACTTTCCCCCATTGTGACATCACAATGCACTTTTCCCCAATGTTACATCACAATGCACTTTTCCCCATTGTGATATCACAATGCACTTTCCCCCATTGTGACATCACAATGCCCTTTTCCCTATTGTGACATCACAATGCAGTTTTCCCCATTGTGACATCACAATGCCCTTTCCCCCATTGTGACATCACAATGCCCTTTCCCCCATTGTGACATCACAATGCCCTTTCCCTATTGTGACATCACAATGCAGTTTTCCCCATTGTGACATCACAATGCAGTTTTTCCCATTGTGACATCACAATGCCCTTTCCCCATTGTGACATCACAATGCAGTTTTCCCCATTGTGACATCACAATGCAGTTTTCCCCATTGTGACATCACAATGCCCTTTCCCCCATTGTGACATCACAATGCCCTTTTCCCCATTGTGACATCACAATGCCCTTTTCCCCATTGTGACATCGCAATGCCCTTTCCCCTATAGTGACATCACAATGCCCTTTCCCCCATTGTAAAATCACAGGGCACTTTTCCCCATTGTGACCTCACAATGCAGTTTTTCCCATTGTGACATAACAATGCCCTTTCCCCATTGTGACATCACAATGCCATTTCCCCCATTGTGAAGTCACAATGCCCTTTTCCCTATTGTGACATCACAATGCAGTTTTCCCCATTGTGACATCACAATGCACTTTCCCCCATTGTG
Organism: Eleutherodactylus coqui; assembly: GCF_035609145.1. Taxonomy (NCBI): domain Eukaryota; kingdom Metazoa; phylum Chordata; class Amphibia; order Anura; family Eleutherodactylidae; genus Eleutherodactylus; species Eleutherodactylus coqui. Next base: position 208,495,784 of record NC_089839.1, on the reverse strand, counting down.
ACATCACAATGCCCTTTCCCCCATTGTGACATCACAATGCCCTTTCCCCCTATTGTGACATCACAGTGCAGTTTTCCCCATTGTGACATCACAATGCCCTTTCCCACATTGTGACATCACAATGCAGTTTTCCCCATTGTGACATCACAATGCCCTTTCGCCCATTGTGACATCACAATGCCATTTTCCCCATTGTGACATCACAATGCCCTTTCCCCCATTGTGGCATCACAATGCCCTTTCCCCCATTGTGACATCACAATGCCCTCTCCCCCATTGTGAAATCACAATGCACTTTTCCCCCATTGTGACATCACAATGCCCTTTCCCCCATTGTGACATCACAATGCCCTTTCCCCCATTGTAACATCACAATGCCCTTTCCACCATTGTGAGATCACAATGCCCTTTCCCCCATTGTGACATCACAATGCAGTTTTCACCATTGTGACATCACAATGCAGTTTTTCCCATTGTGACATCACAATGCCCTTTCCCCCATTGTGACATTACAATGCCCTTTCCCCCCATTGTGACATCACAATGCCCTTTCCCCCATTGTGACATCACAATGCCCTTTCCCCCATTGTGACATCACAATGCCATTTTCCCTATTGTGACATCACAATGCAGTTTTCCCCATTGTGACATCACAATGCAGTTTTTCCCATTGTGACATCACAATGCCCTTTCCCCCATTGTGACATTACAATGCCCTTTCCCCCCATTGTGACATCACAATGCCCTTTCCCCCATTGTGACATCACAATGCCCTTTCCCCCATTGTGACATCACAATGCCCTTTTCCCTATTGTGACATCACATTGCAGTTTTCCCCATTGTGACATCACAATGCAGTTTTTCCCGTTGTGACATCACAATGCCCTTTCCCCCATTGTGACATCACAATGCCCTTTCCCCCATTGTGACATCACAATGCACTTTTCCCCCATTGTGACATCACAATGTACTTTGCTCCATTGTGACATCACAATGCCCTTTCCCCCATTGTGACATCACAATGCACTTTGCACTATTGTGACATCACAATGCCCTTTTCCCCATTGTGACATCACAATGCCATTTCCCCTATTGTGACATCACAATGCCCTTTCCCCCATTGTGACATCACAATGCCCTTTCTCCCCATTGTGACATCACAATGCCCTTTCCCCCATTGTGAAATCACAATGCACTTCCCCCATTGTGAGATCACAATGCCCTTTCCGCCATTGTGACATCACAATGCACTTTTCCCCATTGTGATATCACAATGCCCTTTCCGCCATTGTGACATCACAATGCCCTTTCCCCCATTGTGACATCACAATGCCCTTTCCCCCATTTGTGACATCACAATTCACTTTCCCCCATTGTGACATCACAATGCACTTTTCCCCAATGTTACATCACAATGCACTTTTCCCCATTGTGATATCACAATGCCCTTTCCCCCATTGTGACATCACAATGCCCTTTTCCCTATTGTGACATTACAATGCAGTTTTCCCCATTGTGACATCACAATGCCCTTTCCCCCATTGTGACATCACAATGCCCTTTCCCCCATTGTGACATCACAATGCCCTTTCCCTATTGTGACATCACAATGCAGTTTTCCCCATTGTGACATCACAATGCAGTTTTTCCCATTGTGACATCACAATGCCCTTTCCCCATTGTGACATCACAATGCAGTTTTCCCCATTGTGACATCACAATGCCCTTTCCCCCATTGTGACATCACAATGCCCTTTTCCCCATTGTGACATCACAATGCCCTTTTCCCCATTGTGACATCACAATGCCCTTTCCCCTATAGTGACATCACAATGCCCTTTCCCCCATTGTAAAATCACAGGGCACTTTTCCCCATTGTGACCTCACAATGCAGTTTTTCCCATTGTGACATAACAATGCCCTTTCCCCATTGTGACATCACAATGCCATTTCCCCCATTGTGACATCACAATGCCCTTTTCCCTATTGTGACATCACAATGCAGTTTTCCCCATTGTGACATCACAATGCACTTTCCCCCATTGTGACATCACAATGCCCTTTCCCCCATTGTGACATCACAATGCCCTTTCCCCCTATTGTGACATCACAGTGCAGTTTTCCCCATTGTGACATCACAATGCCCTTTCCCACATTGTGACATCACAATGCAATTTTCCCCATTGTGACATCACAATGCCCTTTCGCCCATTGTGACATGACAATGCCATTTTCCCCATTGTGACATCACAATGCCCTTTCCAACATTGTGGCATCACAATGCCCTTTCCCCCATTGTGACATCACAATGCCCTCTCCCCCATTGTGAAATCACAATGCACTTTTCCCCCATTGTGACATCACAATGCCCTTTCCCCCATTGTGACATCACAATGCCCTTTCCCCCATTGTAACATCACAATGCCCTTTCCACCATTGTGAGATCACAATGCCCTTTCCCCCATTGTGACATCACAATGCAGTTTTCCCCATTGTGACATCACAATGCAGTTTTTCCCATTGTGACATCACAATGCCCTTTCCCCCATTGTGACATTACAATGCCCTTTCCCCCCATTGTGACATCACAATGGCCTTTCTCCCCATTGTGACATCACAATGCCCTTTCCCCCATTGTGAAATCACAATGCACTTCCCCCATTGTGAGATCACAATGCCCTTTCCCCCATTGTGACATCACAATGCACTTTTCCCCATTGTGATATCACAATGCCCTTTCCGCCATTGTGACATCACAATGCCCTTTCCCCCATTTGTGACATCACAATTCACTTTCCCCCATTGTGACATCACAATGCACTTTTCCCCAATGTTACATCACAATGCACTTTTCCCCATTGTGATATCACAATGCCCTTTCCCCCATTGTGACATCACAATGCCCTTTTCCCTATTGTGACATTACAATGCAGTTTTCCCCATTGTGACATCACAATGCCCTTTCCCCCATTGTGACATCACAATGCCCTTTCCCCCATTGTGACATCACAATGCCCTTTCCCTATTGTGACATCACAATGCAGTTTTCCCCATTGTGACATCACAATGCCCTTTCCAACATTGTGGCATCACAATGCCCTTTCCCCCATTGTGACATCACAATGCCCTCTCCCCCATTGTGAAATCACAATGCACTTTTCCCCCATTGTGACATCACAATGCCCTTTCCCCCATTGTGACATCACAATGCCCTTTCCCCCATTGTAACATCACAATGCCCTTTCCACCATTGTGAGATCACAATGCCCTTTCCCCCATTGTGACATCACAATGCAGTTTTCCCCATTGTGACATCACAATGCAGTTTTTCCCATTGTGACATCACAATGCCCTTTCCCCCATTGTGACATTACAATGCCCTTTCCCCCCATTGTGACATCACAATGGCCTTTCTCCCCATTGTGACATCACAATGCCCTTTCCCCCATTGTGAAATCACAATGCACTTCCCCCATTGTGAGATCACAATGCCCTTTCCCCCATTGTGACATCACAATGCACTTTTCCCCATTGTGATATCACAATGCCCTTTCCGCCATTGTGACATCACAATGCCCTTTCCCCCATTTGTGACATCACAATTCACTTTCCCCCATTGTGACATCACAATGCACTTTTCCCCAATGTTACATCACAATGCACTTTTCCCCATTGTGATATCACAATGCCCTTTCCCCCATTGTGACATCACAATGCCCTTTTCCCTATTGTGACATTACAATGCAGTTTTCCCCATTGTGACATCACAATGCCCTTTCCCCCATTGTGACATCACAATGCCCTTTCCCCCATTGTGACATCACAATGCCCTTTCCCTATTGTGACATCACAATGCAGTTTTCCCCATTGTGACATCACAATGCAGTTTTTCCCATTGTGACATCACAATGCCCTTTCCCCATTGTGACATCACAATGCAGTTTTCCCCATTGTGACATCACAATGCCCTTTCCCCCATTGTGACATCACAATGCCCATTTCCCCATTGTGACATCACAATGCCCTTTTCCCCATTGTGACATCACAATGCCCTTTCCCCTATAGTGACATCACAATGCCCTTTCCCCCATTGTAAAATCACAGGGCACTTTTCCCCATTGTGACCTCACAATGCAGTTTTTCCCATTTTGACATAACAATGCCCTTTCCCCATTGTGACATCACAATGCCATTTCCCCCATTGTGACATCACAATGCCCTTTTCCCTATTGTGACATCACAATGCAGTTTTCCCCATTGTGACATCACAATGCACTTTCCCCCATTGTGACATCACAATGCCCTTTCCCCCATTGTGACATCACAATGCCCTTTCCCCCTATTGTGACATCACAGTGCAGTTTTCCCCATTGTGACATCACAATGCCCTTTCCCACATTGTGACATCACAATGCAGTTTTCCCCATTGTGACATCACAATGCCCTTTCGCCCATTGTGACATCACAATGCCATTTTCCCCATTGTGACATCACAATGCCCTTTCCCCCATTGTGGCATCACAATGCCCTTTCCCCCATTGTGACATCACAATGCCCTTTCCCCATTGTGACATCACAATGCCATTTTCCCTATTGTGACATCACAATACCCTTTCCCCCATTGTGACATCACAATGCACTTTTCCCCATTGTGACATCACAATGCCCTTTTCCCCATTGTGACATCACAATGCCATTTCCCCTATTGTGACATCACAATGCCCTTTCCCCCATTGTGACATCACAATGGCCTTTCTCCCCATTGTGACATCACAATGCCCTTTCCCCCATTGTGAAATCACAATGCACTTCCCCCATTGTGAGATCACAATGCCCTTTCCCCCATTGTGACATCACAATGCCCTTTCCCCCATTGTGACATCACAATGCCATTTTCCCTATTGTGACATCACAATGCAGTTTTCCCCATTGTGACATCACAATGCAGTTTTTCCCATTGTGACATCACAATGCAGTTTTTCCCATTGTGACATCACAATGCCCTTTCCCCCATTGTGACATCACAATGCCCTTCCCCCCATTGTGACATCACAATGCACTTTTCCCCCATTGTGACATCACAATGTACTTTGCTCCATTGTGACATCACAATGCCCTTTCCCCCATTGTGACATCACAATGCACTTTTCCCTATTGTGACATCACAATGCCCTTTTCCCCATTGTGACATCACAATGCCATTTCACCTATTGTGACATCACAATGCCCTTTCCCCCATTGTGACATCACAATGCCCTTTCCCCCCATTGTGACATCACAATGCCCTTTCCCCCATTGTGAAATCACAATGCACTTCCCCCATTGTGACATCACAATGCCCTTTCCCCCATTGTGACATCACAATGCACATTTCCCCATTGTGATATCACAATGCCCTTTCCCCCATTGTGACATCACAATGCCCTTTCCCCCATTGTGACATCACAATGCCCTTTCCCCCATTTGTGACATCACAATTCACTTTCCCCCATTGTGACATCACAATGCACTTTTCCCCAATGTTACATCACAATGCACTTTTCCCCATTGTGATATCACAATGCCCTTTCCCCCATTGTGACATCACAATGCCCTTTTCCCTATTGTGACATCACAATGTAGTTTTCCCCATTGTGACATCACAATGCCCTTTCCCCCATTGTGACATCACAATGCCCTTTCCCCCATTGTGACATCACAATGCCCTTTCCCTATTGTGACATCACAATGCAGTTTTCCCCATTGTGACATCACAATGCAGTTTTTCCCATTGTGACATCACAATGCCCTTTCCCCATTGTGACATCACAATGCAGTTTTCCCCATTGTGACATCACAATGCCCTTTCCCCCATTGTGACATCACAATGCCCTTTTCCCCATTGTGACATCACAATGCCCTTTTCCCCATTGTGACATCACAATGCCCTTTCCCCTATAGTGACATCACAATGCCCTTTCCCCCATTGTAAAATCACAGGGCACTTTTCCCCATTGTGACCTCACAATGCAGTTTTTCCCATTGTGACATAACAATGCCCTTTCCCCATTGTGACATCACAATGCCATTTCCCCCATTGTGACATCACAATGCCCTTTTCCCTATTGTGACATCACAATGCAGTTTTCCCCATTGTGACATCACAATGCACTTTCCCCCATTGTGACATCACAATGCCCTTTCCCCCATTGTGACATCACAATGCCCTTTCCCCCTATTGTGACATCACAGTGCAGTTTTCCCCTATTGTGACATCACAATGCCCTTTCCCACATTGTGACATCACAATGCAGTTTTCCCCATTGTGACATCACAATGCCCTTTCGCCCATTGTGACATCACAATGCCATTTTCCCCATTGTGACATCACAATGCCCTTTCCCCCATTGTGGCATCACAATGCCCTTTCCCCCATTGTGACATCACAATGCCCTCTCCCCCATTGTGAAATCACAATGCACTTTTCCCCCATTGTGACATCACAATGCCCTTTCCCCCATTGTGACATCACAATGCCCTTTCCCCCATTGTAACATCACAATGCCCTTTCCACCATTGTGAGATCACAATGCCCTTTCCCCCATTGTGACATCACAATGCAGTTTTCCCCATTGTGACATCACAATGCAGTTTTTCCCATTGTGACATCACAATGCCCTTTCCCCCATTGTGACATTACAATGCCCTTTCCCCCCATTGTGACATCACAATGCCCTTTCCCCCATTGTGACATCACAATGCCCTTTCCCCCATTGTGACATCACAATGCTATTTTCCCTATTGTGACATCACAATGCAGTTTTCCCCATTGTGACATCACAATGCAGTTTTTCCCATTGTGACATCACAATGCCCTTTCCCCCATTGTGACATCACAATGCCCTTTCCCCCATTGTGACATCACAATGCACTTTTCCCCCATTGTGACATCACAATGTACTTTGCTCCATTGTGACATCACAATGCCCTTTCCCCCATTGTGACATCACAATGCACTTTTCCCCCATTGTGACATCACAATGCCCTTTTCCCCATTGTGACATCACAATGCCCTTTCCCATTGTGACATCACAATGCAGTTTTCCCCATTGTGACATCACAATGCAGTTTTTCCCATTGTGACATCACAATGCCCTTTCCCCCATTGTGACATTACAATGCCCTTTCCCCCCATTGTGACATCACAATGCCCTTTCCCCCATTGTGACATCACAATGCCATTTCCCCCATTGTGACATCACAATGCCATTTTCCCTATTGTGACATCACAATGCAGTTTTCCCCATTGTGACATCACAATGCAGTTTTTCCCATTGTGACATCACAATGCCCTTTCCCCCATTGTGACATCACAATGCCCTTTCCCCCATTGTGACATCACAATGCACTTTTCCCCCATTGTGACATCACAATGTACTTTGCTCCATTGTGACATCACAATGCCCTTTCCCCCATTGTGACATCACAATGCACTTTTCCCCCATTGTGACATCACAATGCCCTTTTCCCCATTGTGACATCACAATGCCCTTTCCCCATTGTGACATCACAATGCAGTTTTCCCCATTGTGACATCACAATGCAGTTTTTCCCATTGTGACATCACAATGCCCTTTCCCCCATTGTGACATCACAATGCACATTTCCCCATTGTGACATCACAATGCCCTTTCCCCCATTGTGACATCACAATGCCCTTTTCCCCATTGTGACATCACAATGCAGTTTTCCCCATTGTGACATCACAATGCCCTTTCCCCTATTGTGACACCACAATGCCCTTTCCACCATTGTGAAATCACAGGGCACATTGCCCCATTGTGACATCACAATGCAGTTTTTCCCATTGTGACATAACAATGCCCTTTCCCCATTGTGACATCACAATGCCATTTCCCCCATTGTGACAACACAATGCCCTTTTCCCTATTGTGACATCACAATGCAGTTTTCCCCATTGTGACATCGCAATGCACTTTCCCCTATTGTGACATCACAATGCCCTTTCCCCCATTGTGACATCACAATGCCCTTTCCCCTATTGTGACATCACAGTGCAGTTTTCCCCATTGTGACATCACAATGCCCTTTCCCCCATTGTGACATCACAATGCCCTTTCCCCTATTGTGACATCACAGTGCAGTTTTCCCCATTGTGACATCACAATGCCCTTTCCCCCATTGTGACATCACAATGCCATTTTCCCCATTGTGACATCACAATGCCCTTTCCCCCATTGTGGCATCACAATGCCCTTTCCCCCCATTGTGACATCACAATGCCCTCTTCCCCCATTGTGATATCACAATGCACTTTTCCCCCATTGTGACATCACAATGCCCTTTCCCCCACTGTGACATCACAATGCCCTTTCCCCGATTGTGACATCACAATGCACTTTTCCCCATTGTGACATCACAATGCCCTTTCCCCCATTGTGACATCACAATGCCCTTTCCCCAATTGTGACATCACAATGCCCTTTTCCCTATTGTGACATCACAATGCAGTTTTTCCCATTGTGACATCACAATGCCCTTTCCCCCATTGTGACATTACAATGCCCTTTCCCCCATTGTGACATCACAATGCCCTTTCCCCCATTGTGACATCACAATGCCCTTTCCCCCATTGTGACATCACAATGCCCTTTCCCCCATTGTTACATCACAATGCCCTTTCCCCCATTGTGACATCACAATGCCGTTTCCCCCATTGTGACATCACAATGCAGTTTAACCCATTGTGACATCACAATGCAGTTTTTCCCATTGTGACATCACAATGCTGTTTTTCCCATTGTGACATCACAATGCCCTTTCCCCCATTGTGACATCACAATGCCCTTTCCCCCATTGTGACATCACAATGCACTTACCCCCATTGTGACATCACAATGCCCTTTCCCCCATTGTGACATCACAATGCAGTTTTCCCCATTGTGACATCACAATGCCCTTTCCCCCATTGTGACATCACAATGCAGTTTTCCCCATTGTGACATCACAATGCAGTTTTTCCCATTGTGACATCACAATGCCCTTTCCCCCATTGTGACATCACAATGCCCTTTTCCCCCATTGTGACATCACAATGCCCTTTTCCCCCATTGTGACATCACATGGCCCTTTTCCCCATTATGACATCACAATGCAGTTTTTCCCATTGTGACATCACAATGCCCTTTCCCCCATCGTGACATCACAATGCCCTTTTCCCCATTGTGATATCACAATGCCCTTTCCCCCATTGTGACATCACAATGCCCTTTCCCCCTATTGTGACATCACAGTGCAGTTTTCCCATTGTGACATCACAATGCCCTTTCCCACATTGTGACATCACAATGCAGTTTTCCCCATTGTGACATCACAATGCCCTTTCGCCCATTGTGGCATCACAATGCCATTTTCCCCATTGTGACATCACAATGCCCTTTCCCCCATTGTGGCATCACAATGCCCTTTCCCCCATTGTGACATCACAATGCCCTCTCTCCCATTGTGACATCACAATGCACTTTACCCCCATTGTGACATCACAATGCCCTTTCCCCCATTGTGACATCACAATGCCCTTCCCCCCATTGTAACATCACAATGCCCTTTCCACCATTGTGACATCACAATGCCCTTTCCCCCATTGTGACATCACAATGCAGTTTTCCCCATTGTGACATCACAATGCAGTTTTTCCCATTGTGACATCACAATGCCCTTTCCCCCATTGTGACATTACAATGCCCTTTCCCCCCATTGTGACATCACAATGCCCTTTCCCCCATTGTGACATCACAATGCCCTTTCCCCCATTGTGACATCACAATGCCCTTTTCCCCCATTGTGACATCACAATGCCCTTTTCCCCATTGTGACATCACAATGCCCTTTTCCCTATTGTGACATCACAATGCAGTTTTCCCCATTGTGACATCACAATGCAGTTTTTCCCATTGTGACATCACAATGCCCTTTCCCCTATTGTGACATCACAATGCCCTTTCCCCCATTGTGACATCACAATGCACTTTTCCCCCATTGTGACATCACAATGTACTTTGCTCCATTGTGACATCACAATGCCCTTTCCCCCATTGTGACATCACAATGCACTTTTCCCCCATTGTGACATCACAATGCCCTTTTCCCCATTGTGACATCACAATGCCATTTCCCCTATTGTGACATCACAATGCCCTTTCCCCCATTGTGACATCACAATGCCCTTTCCCCCCATTGTGACATCACAATGCCCTTTCCCCCATTGTGACATCACAATGCACTTTTCCCCATTGTGATATCACAATGCCCTTTCCCCCATTGTGACATCACAATGCCCTTTCCCCCATTTGTGACATCACAATTCACTTTCCCCCATTGTGACATCACAATGCACTTTTCCCCATTGTTACATCACAATGCACTTTTCCCCATTGTGATATCACAATGCCCTTTCCCCCATTGTGACATCACAATGCCCTTTTCACTATTGTGACATCACAATGCAGTTTTCCCCATTGTGACATCACAATGCCCTTTCCCCCATTGTGACATCACAATGCCCTTTTCCCCATTGTGACATCACAATGCAGTTTTTCCCATTGTGACATCACAATGCCCTTTCCCCCATTGTGACATCACAATGCCCTTTCCCCCATTGTGACATCACAATGCCCTTTCCCCATTGTGACATCACAATGCAGTTTTCCCCATTGTGACATCACAATGCAGTTTTTCCCATTGTGACATCACAATGCCCTTTCCCCCATTGTGACATCACAATGCACATTTCCCCATTGTGACATCACAATGCCCTTTCCCCCATTGTGACATCACAATGCCCTTTTCCCCATTGTGACATCACAATGCAGTTTTCCCCATTGTGACATCACAATGCCCTTTCCCCTGTTGTGACATCACAATGCCCTTTCCACCATTGTGAAATCACAGGGCACTTTTTCCCATTGTGACATCACAATGCAGTTTTTCCCATTGTGACATAACAATGCCCTTTCCCTATTGTGACATCACAATGCCATTTCCCCCATTGTGACATCACAATGCCCTTTCCCCTATTGTGACATCACAATGCCCTTTCCACCATTGTGAAATCACAGTGCAGTTTTCCCCATTGTGACATCACAATGCCCTTTCCCCCATTGTGACATCACAATGCCATTTTCCCCATTGTGACATCACAATGCCCTTTCCCCCATTGTGGCATCACAATGCCCTTTCCCCCATTGTGACATCACAATGCCCTCTTCCCCCATTGTGATATCACAATGCACTTTTCCCCCATTGTGACATCACAATGCCCTTTCCCCCACTGTGACATCACAATGCCCTTTCCCCGATTGTGACATCACAATGCACTTTTCCCTATTGTGACATCACAATGCAGTTTTCCCCATTGTGACATCACAATGCACTTTCCCCCATTGTGACATCACAATGCCCTTTCCCCTATTGTGACATCACAGTGCAGTTTTCCCCATTGTGACATCACAATGCCCTTTCCCCCATTGTGACATCACAATGCAGTTTTCCCCATTGTGACATCACAATGCCCTTTCCCCCATTGTGACATCACAATGCCATTTTCCCCATTGTGACATCACAATGCCCTTTCCCCCATTGTGGCATCACAATGCCCTTTCCCCCATTGTGACATCACAATGCCCTATCCCCCATTGTGACATCACAATGCCCTATCCCCCATTGTGACATCACAATGCCCTTTTCCCCATTGTGACATCACAATGCAGTTTTCCCCATTGTGACATCACAATGCCGTTTCCCCCATTGGGACATCACAATGCCGTTTCCCCCATTGGGACATCACAATGCAGTTTAACCCATTGTGACATCACAATGCAGTTTTTCCCATTGTGACATCACAATGCAGTTTTTCCCATTGTGACATCACAATGCCCTTTCCCCCATTGTGACATCACAATGCAATTACCCCCATTGTGACATCACAATGCAGTTTTCCCCATTGTGACATCACAATGCCCTTTCCCCCATTGTGACATCACAATGCAGTTTTCCCCATTGTGACATCACATTGCAGTTTTTCCCATTGTGACATCACAATGCCCTTTCCCCCATTGTGACATCACAATGCCCTTTTCCCCCATTCTGACATCACAATGCCCTTTTCCCCATTATGCCATCACAATGCAGTTTTTCCCATTGTGACATCACAATGCCCTTTCCCCCATTATGACATCACAATGCCCTTTTCCCCATTGTGATATCACAATGCCCTTTTTCCCATTGTGACATCACAATGCCCTTTCCCCCATTGTGACATCACAATGCCCTTTCCCCCATTGTGACATCACAATTCACTTTCCCCCATTGTGACATCACAATGCACTTTTCCCCCATTGTGACATCACAATGCACTTTTCCCCATTGTGACATCACAATGCCCTTTTCCCCATTGTGACATCACAATGCCCTTTCCCCAATTGTGACATCACAATGCCCTTTTCCCTATTGTGACATCACAATGCAGTTTTTCCCATTGTGACATCACAATGCCCTTTCCCCCATTGTGACATTACAATGCCCTTTCCCCCATTGTGACATCACAATGCCCTTTCCCCCATTGTTACATCACAATGCCCTTTCACCCATTGTGACATCACAATGCCCTTTCCCCCATTGTGACATCACAATGCCCTTTCCCCCATTGTTACATCACAATGCCCTTTCCCCCATTGTGACATCACAATGCCGTTTCCCCCATTGTGACATCACAATGCAGTTTAACCCATTGTGACATCACAATGCAGTTTTTCCCATTGTGACATCACAATGCAGTTTTTCCCATTGTGACATCACAATGCCCTTTCCCCCATTGTGACATCACAATGCCCTTTCCCCCATTGTGACATCACAATGCACTTACCCCCATTGTGACATCACAATGCCCTTTCCCCCATTGTGACATCACAATGCAGTTTTCCCCATTGTGACATCACAATGCCCTTTCCCCCATTGTGACATCACAATGCAGTTTTCCCCATTGTGACATCACAATGCAGTTTTTCCCATTGTGACATCACAATGCCCTTTCCCCCATTGTGACATCACAATGCCCTTTTCCCCCATTGTGACATCACATGGCCCTTTTCCCCATTATGACATCACAATGCATTTTTTCCCATTGTGACATCACAATGCCCTTTCCCCCATTGTGACATCACAATGCCCTTTTCCCCATTGTGACATCACAATGCCCTTTCCCCCATTGTGACATCACAATGCCCTTTCCCCCATTGTGACATCACAATGCCCTTTCCCCCATTGTGACATCACAATTCACTTCCCCCCATTGTGACATCACAATGCACTTTTCCCCCATTGTGACATCACAATGCACTTTTCCCCATTGTGACATCACAATGCCTTTTCCTCCATTGTGACATCACAATGCCCTTTCCCCCATTGTGACATCACAATGCCCTTTTCCCTATTGTGACATCACAATGCAGTTTTCCCCATTGTGACATCACAATGCAGTTTTTCCCATTGTGACATCACAATGCCCTTTCCCCCATTGTGACATCACAATGACCTTTCCCCCATTGTGACATCACAATACCCTTTCCACCATTGTGACATCACAATGCCCTTTCCCCCATTGTGACATCACAATGCAGTTTTCCCCATTGTGACATCACAATGCAGTTTTTCCCATTGTGACATCACAATGCCCTTTCCCCCATTGTGACATTACAATGCCCTTTCCCCCCATTGTGACATCACAATGCCCTTTCCCCCATTGTGACATCACAATGCCCTTATCCCCAATGTGACATCACAATGCCCTTTTCCCTATTGTGACATCACATTGCAGTTTTCCCCATTGTGACATCACAATGCAGTTTTTCCCATTGTGACATCACAATGCCCTTTCCCCCATTGTGACATCACAATGCCCTTTCCCCCATTGTGACATCACAATGCACTTTTCCCCCATTGTGACATCACAATGTACTTTGCTCCATTGTGACATCACAATGCCCTTTCCCCCATTGTGACATCACAATGCACTTTTCCCTATTGTGACATCACAATGCCCTTTTCCCCATTGTGACATCACAATGCCATTTCCCCTATTGTGACATCACAATGCCCTTTCCCCCATTGTGACATCACAATGCCCTTTCCCCCCATTGTGACATCACAATGCCCTTTCACCAAAAGTGAAATCACAATGCACTTCCCCCATTGTGACATCACAATGCCCTTTCCCCCATTGTGACATCACAATGCACTTTTCCCCATTGTGATATCACAATGCCCTTTCCCCCATTGTGACATCACAATGCCCTTTCCCCCATTGTGACATCAATATGCCCTTTCCCCATTGTGACATCACAATGCAGTTTTCCCCATTGTGACATCACAATGCAGTTTTTCCCATTGTGACATCACAATGCCCTTTCCCCCATTGTGACATCACAATGCACATTTCCCCATTGTGACATCACAATGCCCTTTCCCCCATTGTGACATCACAATGCCCTTTTCCCCATTGTGACATCACAATGCAGTTTTCCCCATTGTGACATCACAATGCCCTTTCCACCATTGTGAAATCACAGGGCACTTTTTCCCATTGTGACATCACAATGCAGTTTTTCCCATTGTTACATAACAATGCCCTTTCCCTATTGTGACATCACAATGCCCTTTTCCCTATTGTGACATCACAATGCAGTTTTCCCCATTGTGACATCACAATGCACTTTCCCCCATTGTGACATCACAATGCCCTTTCCCCCATTGTGACATCACAATGCCCTTTCCCCTATTGTAACATCACAGTGCAGTTTTCCCCATTGTGACATCACAATGCCCTTTCCCCCATTGTGACATCACAATGCCATTTTCCCCATTGTGACATCACAATGCCCTTTCCCCCATTGTGACATCACAATGCCCTTTCCCCCATTGTGACATCACAATGCCCTCTTCCCCCATTGTGATATCACAATGCACTTTTCCCCCATTGTGACATCACAATGCCCTTTCCCCCACTGTGACATCACAATGCCCTTTCCCCGCTTGTGACATCACAATGCACTTTTCCCTATTGTGACATCACAATGCAGTTTTCCCCATTGTGACATCACAATGCACTTTCCCCAATTGTGACATCACAATGCCCTTTCCCCTATTGTGACATCACAGTGCAGTTTTCCCCATTGTGACATCACAATGCCCTTTCCCCCATTGTGACATCACAATGCAGTTTTCCCCATTGTGACATCACAATGCCCTTTCCCCCATTGTGACATCACAATGCCATTTTCCCCATTGTGACATCACAATGCCCTTTCTCCCATGGTGGCATCACAATGCCCTTTCCCCCATTGTGACATCACAATGCCCTATCCCCCATTGTGACATCACAATGCCCTTTCCCCCATTGTGACATCACAATGCCCTTTTCCCCATTGTGACATCACAATGCAGTTTTCCCCATTGTGACATCACAATGCCGTTTCCCCCATTGGGACATCACAATGCAGTTTAACCCATTGTGACATCACAATGCAGTTTTTCCCATTGTGACATCACAATGCAATTTTTCCCATTGTGACATCACAATGCCCTTTCCCCCATTGTGACATCACAATGCCCTTTCCCCCATTGTGACATCACAATGCAATTACCCCCATTGTGACATCACAATGCCCTTTCCCCCATTGTGACATCACAATGCCCTTTCCCCCATTGTGACATCACAATGCAGTTTTCCCCATTGTGACATCACAATGCCCTTTCCCCCATTGTGACATCACAATGCAGTTTTCCCCATTGTGACATCACATTGCAGTTTTTCCCATTGTGACATCACAATGCCCTTTCCCCCATTGTGACATCGCAATGCCCTTTTCCCCCATTCTGACATCACAATGCCCTTTTCCCCATTATGCCATCACAATGCAGTTTTTCCCATTGTGACATCACAATGCCCTTTCCCCCATTATGACATCACAATGCCCTTTTCCCCATTGTGATATCACAATGCCCTTTCCCCCATTGTGACATCACAATGCCCTTTCCCCCATTGTGACATCACAATTCACTTTCCCCCATTGTGACATCACAATGCACTTTTCCCCCATTGTGACATCACAATGCACTTTTCCCCATTGTGACATCACAATGCCCTTTCCCCCATTGTGACATCACAATGCCCTTTCCCCAATTGTGACATCACAATGCCCTTTTCCCTATTGTGACATCACAATGCAGTTTTTCCCATTGTGACATCACAATGCCCTTTCCCCCATTGTGACATTACAATGCCCTTTCCCCCATTGTGACATCACAATGCCCTTTCCCCCATTGTGACATCACAATGCCCTTTCCCCCATTGTGACATCACAATGCCCTTTCCCCCATTGTTACATCACAATGCCCTTCCCCCATTGTGACATCACAATGCCGTTTCCCCCATTGTGACATCACAATGCAGTTTAACCCATTGTGACATCACAATGCAGTTTTTCCCATTGTGACATCACAATGCAGTTTTTCCCATTGTGACATCACAATGCCCTTTCCCCCATTGTGACATCACAATGCCCTTTCCCCCATTGTGACATCACAATGCACTTACCCCCATTGTGACATCACAATGCCCTTTCCCCCATTGTGACATCACAATGCAGTTTTCCCCATTGTGACATCACAATGCAGTTTTTCCCATTGTGACATCACAATGCCCTTTCCCCCATTGTGACATCACAATGCCCATTTCCCCCATTGTGACATCACATGGCCCTTTTCCCCATTATGACATCACAATGCATTTTTTCCCATTGTGACATCACAATGCCCTTTCCCCCATTGTGACATCACAATGCCCTTTCCCCCATTGTGACATCACAATTCACTTCCCCCCATTGTGACATCACAATGCACTTTTCCCCCATTGTGACATCACAATGCACTTTTCCCCATTGTGACATCACAATGCCTTTTCCTCCATTGTGACATCACAATGCCCTTTCCCCCATTGTGACATCACAATGCCCTTTTCCCTATTGTGACATCACAATGCAGTTTTCCCCATTGTGACATCACAATGCAGTTTTTCCCATTGTGACATCACAATGCCCTTTCCCCCATTGTGACATCACAATGACCTTTCCCCCATTGTGACATCACAATGCCCTTTCCACCATTGTGACATCACAATGCCCTTTCCCCCATTGTGACATCACAATGCAGTTTTCCCCATTGTGACATCACAATGCAGTTTTTCCCATTGTGACATCACAATGCCCTTTCCCCCATTGTGACATTACAATGCCCTTTCCCCCCATTGTGACATCACAATGCCCTTTCCCCCATTGTGACATCACAATGCCCTTATCCCCAATCTGACATCACAATGCCCTTTTCCCTATTGTGACATCACATTGCAGTTTTCCCCATTGTGACATCACAATGCAGTTTTTCCCATTGTGACATCACAATGCCCTTTCCCCCATTGTGACATCACAATGCCCTTTCCCCCATTGTGACATCACAATGCACTTTTCCCCCATTGTGACATCACAATGTACTTTGCTCCATTGTGACATCACAATGCCCTTTCCCCCATTGTGACATCACAATGCACTTTTCCCTATTGTGACATCACAATGCCCTTTCCCCCCATTGTGACATCACAATGCCCTTTCACCAAAAGTGAAATCACAATGCACTTCCCCCATTGTGACATCACAATGCCCTTTCCCCCATTGTGACATCACAATGCACTTTTCCCCATTGTGATATCACAATGCCCTTTCCCCCATTGTGACATCACAATGCCCTTTCCCCCATTGTGACATCACAATGCCCTTTCCCCATTGTGACATCACAATGCAGTTTTCCCCATTGTGACATCACAATGCAGTTTTTCCCATTGTGACATCACAATGCCCTTTCCCCCATTGTGACATCACAATGCACATTTCCCCATTGTGACATCACAATGCCCTTTCCCCCATTGTGACATCACAATGCCCTTTTCCCCATTGTGACATCACAATGCAGTTTTCCCCATTGTGACATCACAATGCCCTTTCCCCTATTGTGACATCACAATGCCCTTTCCACCATTGTGAAATCACAGGGCTCTTTTTCCCATTGTGACATCACAATGCAGTTTTTCCCATTGTGACATAACAATGCCCTTTCCCTATTGTGACATCACAATGCCATTTCCCCCATTGTGACATCACAATGCCCTTTTCCCTATTGTGACATCACAATGCAGTTTTCCCCATTGTGACATCACAATGCACTTTCCCCCATTGTGACATCACAATGCCCTTTCCCCCATTGTGACATCACAATGCCCTTTCCCCTATTGTAACATCACAGTGCAGTTTTCCCCATTGTGACATCACAATGCCCTTTCCCCCATTGTGACATCACAATGCCATTTTTCCCATTGTGACATCACAATGCCCTTTCCCCCATTGTGGCATCACAATGCCCTTTCCCCCATTGTGACATCACAATGCCCTCTTCCCCCATTGTGATATCACAATGCACTTTTCCACCATTGTGACATCACAATGCCCTTTCCCCCACTGTGACATCACAATGCCCTTTCCCCGATTGTGACATCACAATGCACTTTTCCCTATTGTGACATCACAATGCAGTTTTCCCCATTGTGACATCACAATGCACTTTCCCCCATTGTGACATCACAATGCCCTTTCCCCTATTGTGACATCACAGTGCAGTTTTCCCCATTGTGACATCACAATGCCCTTTTCCCCATTGTGACATCACAATGCAGTTTTCCCCATTGTGACATCACAATGCCCTTTCCCCCATTGTGACATCACAATGCCATTTTCCCCATTGTGACATCACAATGCCCTTTCCCCCATTGTGGCATCACAATGCCCTTTCCCCCATTGTGACATCACAATACCCTTTCCCCCATTGTGACATCACAATGCCCTTTCCCCCATTGTGACATCACAATGCCCTTTCCCCCATTGTGACATCACAATGCACTTTCCCCCATTGTGACATCACAATGCCCTTTCCCCTATTGTGACATCACAGTGCAGTTTTCCCCATTGTGACATCACAATGCCCTTTCCCCCATTGTGACATCACAATGCCCTTTCCCCAATTGTGACATCACAATGCCCTTTTCCCTATTGTGACATCACAATGCAGTTTTTCCCATTGTGACATCACAATGCCCTTTCCCCCATTGTGACATTACAATGCCCTCTCCCCCATTGTGACATCACAATGCCCTTTCCCCCATTGTGACATCACAATGCCCTTTCCCCCATTGTGACATCACAATGCCCTTTCCCCCATTGTTACATCACAATGCCCTTTCCCCCATTGTGACATCACAATGCCGTTTCCCCCATTGTGACATCACAATGCAGTTTAACCCATTGTGACATCACAATGCAGTTTTTCCCATTGTGACATCACAATGCAGTTTTTCCCATTGTGACATCACAATGCCCTTTCCCCCATTGTGACATCACAATGCCCTTTCCCCCATTGTGACATCACAATGCACTTACCCCCATTGTGACATCAAAATGCCCTTTCCCCCATTGTGACATCACAATGCCCTTTCCCCCATTGTGACATCACAATGCAGTTTTCCCCATTGTGACATCACAATGCAGTTTTTCCCATTGTGACATCACAATGCCCTTTCCCCCATTGTGACATCACAATGCCCTTTTCCCCCATTGTGACATCACATGGCCCTTTTCCCCATTATGACATCACAATGCATTTTTTCCCATTGTGACATCACAATGCCCTTTCCCCCATTGTGACATCACAATGCCCTTTCCCCCATTGTGACATCACAATTCACTTCCCCCCATTGTGACATCACAATGCACTTTTCCCCCATTGTGACATCACAATGCACTTTTCCCCATTGTGACATCACAATGCCTTTTCCTCCATTGTGACATCACAATGCCCTTTCCCCCATTGTGACATCACAATGCCCTTTTCCCTATTGTGACATCACAATGCAGTTTTCCCCATTGTGACATCACAATGCAGTTTTTCCCATTGTGACATCACAATGCCCTTTCCCCCATTGTGACATCACAATGACCTTTCCCCCATTGTGACATCACAATGCCCTTTCCACCATTGTGACATCACAATGCCCTTTCCCCCATTGTGACATCACAATGCAGTTTTCCCCATTGTGACATCACAATGCAGTTTTTCCCATTGTGACATCACAATGCCCTTTCCCCCATTGTGACATTACAATGCCCTTTCCCCCCATTGTGACATCACAATGCCCTTTCCCCCATTGTGACATCACAATGCCCTTATCCCCAATCTGACATCACAATGCCCTTTTCCCTATTGTGACATCACATTGCAGTTTTCCCCATTGTGACATCACAATGCAGTTTTTCCCATTGTGACATCACAATGCCCTTTCCCCCATTGTGACATCACAATGCCCTTTCCCCCATTGTGACATCACAATGCACTTTTCCCCCATTGTGACATCACAATGTACTTTGCTCCATTGTGACATCACAATGCCCTTTCCCCCATTGTGACATCACAATGCACTTTTCCCTATTGTGACATCACAATGCCCTTTCCCCCCATTGTGACATCACAATGCCCTTTCACCAAAAGTGAAATCACAATGCACTTCCCCCATTGTGACATCACAATGCCCTTTCCCCCATTGTGACATCACAATGCACTTTTCCCCATTGTGATATCACAATGCCCTTTCCCCCATTGTGACATCACAATGCCCTTTCCCCCATTGTGACATCACAATGCCCTTTCCCCATTGTGACATCACAATGCAGTTTTCCCCATTGTGACATCACAATGCAGTTTTTCCCATTGTGACATCACAATGCCCTTTCCCCCATTGTGACATCACAATGCACATTTCCCCATTGTGACATCACAATGCCCTTTCCCCCATTGTGACATCACAATGCCCTTTTCCCCATTGTGACATCACAATGCAGTTTTCCCCATTGTGACATCACAATGCCCTTTCCCCTATTGTGACATCACAATGCCCTTTCCACCATTGTGAAATCACAGGGCTCTTTTTCCCATTGTGACATCACAATGCAGTTTTTCCCATTGTGACATAACAATGCCCTTTCCCTATTGTGACATCACAATGCCATTTCCCCCATTGTGACATCACAATGCCCTTTTCCCTATTGTGACATCACAATGCAGTTTTCCCCATTGTGACATCACAATGCACTTTCCCCCATTGTGACATCACAATGCCCTTTCCCCCATTGTGACATCACAATGCCCTTTCCCCTATTGTAACATCACAGTGCAGTTTTCCCCATTGTGACATCACAATGCCCTTTCCCCCATTGTGACATCACAATGCCATTTTTCCCATTGTGACATCACAATGCCCTTTCCCCCATTGTGGCATCACAATGCCCTTTCCCCCATTGTGACATCACAATGCCCTCTTCCCCCATTGTGATATCACAATGCACTTTTCCACCATTGTGACATCACAATGCCCTTTCCCCCACTGTGACATCACAATGCCCTTTCCCCGATTGTGACATCACAATGCACTTTTCCCTATTGTGACATCACAATGCAGTTTTCCCCATTGTGACATCACAATGCACTTTCCCCCATTGTGACATCACAATGCCCTTTCCCCTATTGTGACATCACAGTGCAGTTTTCCCCATTGTGACATCACAATGCCCTTTTCCCCATTGTGACATCACAATGCAGTTTTCCCCATTGTGACATCACAATGCCCTTTCCCCCATTGTGACATCACAATGCCATTTTCCCCATTGTGACATCACAATGCCCTTTCCCCCATTGTGGCATCACAATGCCCTTTCCCCCATTGTGACATCACAATACCCTTTCCCCCATTGTGACATCACAATGCCCTTTCCCCCATTGTGACATCACAATGCCCTTTCCCCCATTGTGACATCACAATGCACTTTCCCCCATTGTGACATCACAATGCCCTTTCCCCTATTGTGACATCACAGTGCAGTTTTCCCCATTGTGACATCACAATGCCCTTTCCCCCATTGTGACATCACAATGCCCTTTCCCCAATTGTGACATCACAATGCCCTTTTCCCTATTGTGACATCACAATGCAGTTTTTCCCATTGTGACATCACAATGCCCTTTCCCCCATTGTGACATTACAATGCCCTCTCCCCCATTGTGACATCACAATGCCCTTTCCCCCATTGTGACATCACAATGCCCTTTCCCCCATTGTGACATCACAATGCCCTTTCCCCCATTGTTACATCACAATGCCCTTTCCCCCATTGTGACATCACAATGCCGTTTCCCCCATTGTGACATCACAATGCAGTTTAACCCATTGTGACATCACAATGCAGTTTTTCCCATTGTGACATCACAATGCAGTTTTTCCCATTGTGACATCACAATGCCCTTTCCCCCATTGTGACATCACAATGCCCTTTCCCCCATTGTGACATCACAATGCACTTACCCCCATTGTGACATCACAATGCCCTTTCCCCCATTGTGACATCACAATGCCCTTTCCCCCATTGTGACATCACAATGCAGTTTTCCCCATTGTGACATCACAATGCAGTTTTTCCCATTGTGACATCACAATGCCCTTTCCCCCATTGTGACATCACAATGCCCTTTTCCCCCATTGTGACATCACATGGCCCTTTTCCCCATTATGACATCACAATGCATTTTTTCCCATTGTGACATCACAATGCCCTTTCCCCCATTGTGACATCACAATGCCCTTTCCCCCATTGTGACATCACAATTCACTTCCCCCCATTGTGACATCACAATGCACTTTTCCCCCATTGTGACATCACAATGCACTTTTCCCCATTGTGACATCACAATGCCTTTTCCTCCATTGTGACATCACAATGCCCTTTCCCCCATTGTGACATCACAATGCCCTTTTCCCTATTGTGACATCACAATGCAGTTTTCCCCATTGTGACATCACAATGCAGTTTTTCCCATTGTGACATCACAATGCCCTTTCCCCCATTGTGACATCACAATGACCTTTCCCCCATTGTGACATCACAATGCCCTTTCCACCATTGTGACATCACAATGCCCTTTCCCCCATTGTGACATCACAATGCAGTTTTCCCCATTGTGACATCACAATGCAGTTTTTCCCATTGTGACATCACAATGCCCTTTCCCCCATTGTGACATTACAATGCCCTTTCCCCCCATTGTGACATCACAATGCCCTTTCCCCCATTGTGACATCACAATGCCCTTATCCCCAATCTGACATCACAATGCCCTTTTCCCTATTGTGACATCACATTGCAGTTTTCCCCATTGTGACATCACAATGCAGTTTTTCCCATTGTGACATCACAATGCCCTTTCCCCCATTGTGACATCACAATGCCCTTTCCCCCATTGTGACATCACAATGCACTTTTCCCCCATTGTGACATCACAATGTACTTTGCTCCATTGTGACATCACAATGCCCTTTCCCCCATTGTGACATCACAATGCACTTTTCCCTATTGTGACATCACAATGCCCTTTCCCCCCATTGTGACATCACAATGCCCTTTCACCAAAAGTGAAATCACAATGCACTTCCCCCATTGTGACATCACAATGCCCTTTCCCCCATTGTGACATCACAATGCACTTTTCCCCATTGTGATATCACAATGCCCTTTCCCCCATTGTGACATCACAATGCCCTTTCCCCCATTGTGACATCACAATGCCCTTTCCCCATTGTGACATCACAATGCAGTTTTCCCCATTGTGACATCACAATGCAGTTTTTCCCATTGTGACATCACAATGCCCTTTCCCCCATTGTGACATCACAATGCACATTTCCCCATTGTGACATCACAATGCCCTTTCCCCCATTGTGACATCACAATGCCCTTTTCCCCATTGTGACATCACAATGCAGTTTTCCCCATTGTGACATCACAATGCCCTTTCCCCTATTGTGACATCACAATGCCCTTTCCACCATTGTGAAATCACAGGGCTCTTTTTCCCATTGTGACATCACAATGCAGTTTTTCCCATTGTGACATAACAATGCCCTTTCCCTATTGTGACATCACAATGCCATTTCCCCCATTGTGACATCACAATGCCCTTTTCCCTATTGTGACATCACAATGCAGTTTTCCCCATTGTGACATCACAATGCACTTTCCCCCATTGTGACATCACAATGCCCTTTCCCCCCTTTGTGACATCACAATGCCCTTTCCCCTATTGTAACATCACAGTGCAGTTTTCCCCATTGTGACATCACAATGCCCTTTCCCCCATTGTGACATCACAATGCCATTTTTCCCATTGTGACATCACAATGCCCTTTCCCCCATTGTGGCATCACAATGCCCTTTCCCCCATTGTGACATCACAATGCCCTCTTCCCCCATTGTGATATCACAATGCACTTTTCCCCCATTGTGACATCACAATGCCCTTTCCCCCACTGTGACATCACAATGCCCTTTCCCCGATTGTGACATCACAATGCACTTTTCCCTATTGTGACATCACAATGCAGTTTTCCCCATTGTGACATCACAATGCACTTTCCCCCATTGTGACATCACAATGCCCTTTCCCCTATTGTGACATCACAGTGCAGTTTTCCCCATTGTGACATCACAATGCCCTTTCCCCCATTGTGACATCACAATGCAGTTTTCCCCATTGTGACATCACAATGCCCTTTCCCCCATTGTGACATCACAATGCCATTTTCCCCATTGTGACATCACAATGCCCTTTCCCCCATTGTGGCATCACAATGCCCTTTCCCCCATTGTGACATCACAATGCCCTATCCCCCATTGTGACATCACAATGCCCTTTCCCCCATTGTGACATCACAATGCCCTTTTCCCCATTGTGACATCACAATGCAGTTTTCCCCATTGTGACATCACAATGCCGTTTCCCCCATTGGGACATCACAATGCAGTTTAACCCATTGTGACATCACAATGCAGTTTTTCCCATTGTGACATCACAATGCAGTTTTTCCCATTGTGACATCACAATGCCCTTTCCCCCATTGTGACATCACAATGCCCTTTCCCCCATTGTGACATCACAATGCAATTACCCCCATTGTGACATCACAATGCCCTTTCCCCCATTGTGACATCACAATGCCCTTTCCCCCATTGTGACATCACAATGCAGTTTTCCCCATTGTGACATCACAATGCCCTTTCCCCCATTGTGACATCACAATGCAGTTTTCCCCATTGTGACATCACATTGCAGTTTTTCCCATTGTGACATCACAATGCCCTTTCCCCCATTGTGACATCACAATGCCCTTTTCCCCCATTCTGACATCACAATGCCCTTTTCCCCATTATGCCATCACAATGCAGTTTTTCCCATTGTGACATCACAATGCCCTTTCCCCCATTATGACATCACAATGCCCTTTTCCCCATTGTGATATCACAATGCCCTTTCCCCCATTGTGACATCACAATGCCCTTTCCCCCATTGTGACATCACAATGCCCTTTCCCCCATTGTGACATCACAATTCACTTTCCCCCATTGTGACATCACAATGCACTTTTCCCCCATTGTGACATCACAATGCCCTTTCCCCCATTGTGACATCACAATGCCCTTTCCCCAATTGTGACATCACAATGCCCTTTTCCCTATTGTGACATCACAATGCAGTTTTTCCCATTGTGACATCACAATGCCCTTTCCCCCATTGTGACATTACAATGCCCTTTCCCCCATTGTGACATCACAATGCCCTTTCCCCCATTGTGACATCACAATGCCCTTTCCCCCATTGTGACATCACAATGCCCTTTCCCCCATTGTTACATCACAATGCCCTTTCCCCCATTGTGACATCACAATGCAGTTTCCCCCATTGTGACATTACAATGCCCTTTCCCACATTGTGACATCACAATGCCCTTTCCCCCATTGTGACATCACAATGCCCTTTCCCCCATTGTGACATCACAATGCACTTACCCCCATTGTGACATCACAATGCCCTTTCCCCCATTGTGACATCACAATGCAGTTTTCCCCATTGTGACATCACAATGCAGTTTTTCCCATTGTGACATCACAATGCCCTTTCCCCCATTGTGACATCACAATGCCCTTTTCCCCCATTGTGACATCACATGGCCCTTTTCCCCATTATGACATCACAATGCATTTTTTCCCATTGTGACATCACAATGCCCTTTCCCCCATTGTGACATAACAATGCCCTTTTCCCCATTGTGATATCACAATGCCCTTTCCCCCATTGTGACATCACAATGCCCTTTCCCCCATTGTGACATCACAATGCCCTTTCCCCCATTGTGACATCACAATTCACTTCCCCCCATTGTGACATCACAATGCACTTTTCCCCCATTGTGACATCACAATGCACTTTTCCCCATTGTGACATCACAATGCCTTTTCCTCCATTGTGACATCACAATGCCCTTTCCCCCATTGTGACATCACAATGCCCTTTTCCCTATTGTGACATCACAATGCAGTTTTCCCCATTGTGACATCACAATGCAGTTTTTCCCATTGTGACATCACAATGCCCTTTCCCCCATTGTGACATCACAATGACCTTTCCCCCATTGTGACATCACAATGCCCTTTCCCCCATTGTGACATCACAATGCAGTTTTCCCCATTGTGACATCACAATGCAGTTTTTCCCATTGTGACATCACAATGCCCTTTCCCCCATTGTGACATTACAATGCCCTTTCCCCCCATTGTGACATCACAATGCCCTTTCCCCCATTGTGACATCACAATGCCCTTTCCCCCATTGTGACATCACAATGCCCTTTCCCCCATTGTGACATCACAATGCCCTTTCCCCCATTGTGACATCACAATGCCCTTTTCCCTATTGTGACATCACATTGCAGTTTTCCCCATTGTGACATCACAATGCAGTTTTTCCCATTGTGGCATCACAATGCCCTTTCCCCCATTGTGACATCACAATGCCCTTTCCCCCATTGTGACATCACAATGCACTTTTCCCCCATTGTGACATCACAATGTACTTTGCTCCATTGTGACATCACAATGCCCTTTCCCCCATTGTGACATCACAATGCACTTTTCCCTATTGTGACATCACAATGCCCTTTTCCCCATTGTGACATCACAATGCCATTTCCCCTATTGTGACATCACAATGCCCTTTCCCCCATTGTGACATCACAATGCCCTTTCCCCCCCATTGTGACATCACAATGCCCTTTCACCAAAAGTGAAATCACAATGCACTTCCC
Organism: Eleutherodactylus coqui; assembly: GCF_035609145.1. Classification (NCBI taxonomy): domain Eukaryota; kingdom Metazoa; phylum Chordata; class Amphibia; order Anura; family Eleutherodactylidae; genus Eleutherodactylus; species Eleutherodactylus coqui. The sequence goes on along the minus strand of NC_089839.1, from coordinate 208,468,387 downwards.
CCATTGTGACATCACAATGCCCTTTCCCCCATTGTGACATCACAATGCACTTTTCCCCATTGTGATATCACAATGCCCTTTCCCCCATTGTGACATCACAATGCCCTTTCCCCCATTTGTGACATCACAATTCACTTTCCCCCATTGTGACATCACAATGCACTTTTCACCAATGTTACATCACAATGCACTTTTCCCCATTGTGATATCACAATGCCCTTTCCCCCATTGTGACATCACAATGCCCTTTCCCCCATTGTGACATCACAATGCCCTTTTCCCTATTGTGACATCACATTGCAGTTTTCCCCATTGTGACATCACAATGCAGTTTTTCCCATTGTGACATCACAATTCACTTTCCCCCATTGTGACATCACAATGCACTTTTCCCCATTGTGATATCACAATGCCCTTTCCCCCATTGTGACATCACAATGCCCTTTCCCCCATTTGTGACATCACAATTCACTTTCCCCCATTGTGACATCACAATGCACTTTTCCCCAATGTTACATCACAATGCACTTTTCCCCATTGTGATATCACAATGCCCTTTCCCCCATTGTGACATCACAATGCCCTTTTCCCTATTGTGACATCACAATGCAGTTTTCCCCATTGTGACATCACAATGCCCTTTCCCCCATTGTGACATCACAATGCCCTTTCCCCCATTGTGACATCACAATGCCCTTTCCCTATTGTGACATCACAATGCAGTTTTCCCCATTGTGACATCACAATGCAGTTTTTCCCATTGTGACATCACAACGCCCTTTCCCCATTGTGACATCACAATGCAGTTTTCCCCATTGTGACATCACAATGCCCTTTTCCCCATTGTGACATCACAATGCCCTTTTCCCCATTGTGACATCACAATGCCCTTTCCCCTATTGTGACATCACAATGCCCTTTCCCCCATTGTAAAATCACAGGGCACTTTTCCCCATTGCGACCTCACAATGCAGTTTTTCCCATTGTGACATAACAATGCCCTTTCCCCATTGTGACATCACAATGCCATTTCCCCCATTGTGACATCACAATGCCCTTTTCCCTATTGTGACATCACAATGCAGTTTTCCCCATTGTGACATCACAATGCACTTTCCCCCATTGTGACATCACAATGCCCTTTCCCCCATTGTGACATCACAATGCCCTTTCCCCCTATTGTGACATCACAGTGCAGTTTTCCCCATTGTGACATCACAATGCCCTTTCCCCCATTGTGACATCACAATGCCCTTTTCCCTATTGTGACATCACAATGCAGTTTTCCCCATTGTGACATCACAATGCACTTTTCCCCCATTGTGACATCACAATGTACTTTGCTCCATTGTGACATCACAATGCCCTTTCCCCCATTGTGACATCACAATGCACTTTTCCCCCATTGTGACATCACAATGCCCTTTTCCCCATTGTGACATCACAATGCCATTTCCCCTATTGTGACATCACAATGCCCTTTCCCCCATTGTGACATCACAATGCCCTTTCCCCCCATTGTGACATCACAATGCCCTTTCCCCCATTGTGAAATCACAATGCACTATCCCCATTGTGACATCACAATGCCCTTTCCCCCATTTGTGACATCACAATTCACTTTCCCCCATTGTGACATCACAATGCACTTTTCCCCATTGTTACATCACAATGCACTTTTCCCCATTGTGATATCACAATGCCCTTTCCCCCATTGTGACATCACAATGCCCTTTTCCCTATTGTGACATCACAATGCAGTTTTCCCCATTGTGACATCACAATGCCCTTTCCCCCATTGTGACATCACAATGCACTTTTCCCCATTGTGACATCACAATGCAGTTTTTCCCATTGTGACATCACAATGCCCTTTCCCCCATTGTGACATCACAATGCCCTTTCGCCCATTGTGACATCACAATGCCATTTTCCCCATTGTGACATCACAATGCCCTTTCCCCCATTGTGGCATCACAATGCCCTTTCCCCCATTGTGACATCACAATGCCCTCTCCCCCATTGTGACATCACAATGCACTTTTCCCCCATTGTGACATCACAATGCCCTTTCCCCCATTGTAACATCACAATGCCCTTTCCCCCATTGTGACATCACAATGCCCTTTTCCCCATTGTGACATCACAATGCAGTTTTCCCCATTGTGACATCACAATGCCCTTTCCCCTATTGTGACATCACAATGCCCTTTCCACCATTGTGAAATCACAGGGCACTTTTTCCCATTGTGACATCACAATGCAGTTTTTCCCATTGTGACATAACAATGCCCTTTCCCTATTGTGACATCACAATGCCATTTCCCCCATTGTGACATCACAATGCCCTTTTCCCTATTGTGACATCACAATGCAGTTTTCCCCATTGTGACATCACAATGCACTTTCCCCCATTGTGACATCACAATGCCCTTTCCCCCATTGTGACATCACAATGCCCTTTCCCCTATTGTGACATCACAGTGCAGTTTTCCCCATTGTGACATCACAATGCCCTTTCCCCCATTGTGACATCACAATGCCATTTTCCCCATTGTGACATCACAATGCCCTTTCCCCCATTGTGGCATCACAATGCCCTTTCCCCCATTGTGACATCACAATGCCCTCTTCCCCCATTGTGATATCACAATGCACTTTTCCCCCATTGTGACATCACAATGCCCTTTCCCCCACTGTGACATCACAATGCCCTTTCCCCGATTGTGACATCACAATGCACTTTTCCCTATTGTGACATCACAATGCAGTTTTCCCCATTGTGACATCACAATAAACTTTCCCCCATTGTGACATCACAATGCCCTTTCCCCTATTGTGACATCACAGTGCAGTTTTCCCCATTGTGACATCACAATGCCCTTTCCCCCATTGTGACATCACAATGCAGTTTTCCCCATTGTGACATCACAATGCCCTTTCCCCCATTGTGACATCACAATGCCATTTTCCCCATTGTGACATCACAATGCCCTTTCCCCCATTGTGGCATCACAATGCCCTTTCCCCCATTGTGACATCACAATGCCCTATCCTCCATTGTGACATCACAATGCCCTTTCCCCCATTGTGACATCACAATGCCCTTTTCCCCATTGTGACATCACAATGCAGTTTTCCCCATTGTGACATCACAATGCCGTTTCCCCCATTGGGACATCACAATGCAGTTTAACCCATTGTGACATCACAATGCAGTTTTTCCCATTGTAACATCACAATGCAGTTTTTCCCATTGTGACATCACAATGCCCTTTCCCCCATTGTGACATCACAATGCCCTTTCCCCCATTGTGACATTACAATGCCCTTTCCCCCATTGTGACATCACAATGCCCTTTCCCCCATTGTGACATCACAATGCCCTTTCCCCCATTGTGACATCACAATGCCCTTTCCCCCATTGTTACATCACAATGCCCTTTCCCCCATTGTGACATCACAATGCCATTTCCCCCATTGTGACATCACAATGCAGTTTAACCCATTGTGACATCACAATGCAGTTTTTCCCATTGTGACATCACAATGCAGTTTTTCCCATTGTGACATCACAATGCCCTTTCCCCCATTGTGACATCACAATGCACTTTCCCCCATTGTGACATCACAATGCACTTACCCCCATTGTGACATCACAATGCCCTTTCCCCCATTGTGACATCACAATGCAGTTTTCCCCATTGTGACATCACAATGCCCTTTCCCCCATTGTGACATCACAATGCAGTTTTCCCCATTGTGACATCACAATGCAGTTTTTCCCATTGTGACATCACAATGTCCTTTCCCCCATTGTGACATCACAATGCCCTTTTCCCCCATTGTGACATCACATGGCCCTTTTCCCCATTATGACATCACAATGCATTTTTTCCCATTGTGACATCACAATGGCCTTTCCCCCATTGTGACATCACAATGCCCTTTTCCCCATTGTGATATCACAATGCCCTTTCCCCCTATTGTGACATCACAATGCCCTTTCCCCCATTGTGACATCACAATGCCCTTTCCCCCATTGTGACATCACAATGCCCTTCCCCCCATTGTGACATCACAATGCACTTTTCCCCCATTGTGACATCACAATGCCTTTTCCTCCATTGTGACATCACAATGCCCTTTCCCCCATGGTGACATCACAATGCCCTTTTCCCTATTGTGACATCACAATGCAGTTTTCCCCATTGTGACATCACAACGCAGTTTTTCCCATTGTGACATCACAATGCCCTTTCCCCCATTGTGACATCACAATGACCTTTCCCCCATTGTGACATCACAATGCCCTTTCCACCATTGTGACATCACAATGCCCTTTCCCCCATTGTGACATCACAATGCAGTTTTCCCCATTGTGACATCACAATGCAGTTTTTCCCATTGTGACATCACAATGCCCTTTCCCCCATTGTGACATTACAATGCCCTTTCCCCCCATTGTGACATCACAATGCCCTTTCCCCCATTGTGACATCACAATGCCCTTTCCCCCATTGTGACATCACAATGCCCTTTTCCCTATTGTGACATCACATTGCAGTTTTCCCCATTGTGACATCACAATGCAGTTTTTCCCATTGTGACATCACAATGCCCTTTCCCCCATTGTGACATCACAATGCCCTTTCCCCCGTTGTGACATCACAATGCACTTTTCCCCCATTGTGACATCACAATGTACTTTGCTCCATTGTGACATCACAATGCCCTTTCCCCCATTGTGACATCACAATGCACTTTTCCCTATTGTGACATCACAATGCCCTTTTCCCCATTGTGACATCACAATGCCATTTCCCCTATTGTGACATCACAATGCCCTTTCCCCCATTGTGACATCACAATGCCCTTTCCCCCCATTGTGACATCACAATGCCCTTTCACCAAAAGTGAAATCACAATGCACTTCCCCCATTGTGACATCACAATGCCCTTTCCCCCATTGTGACATCACAATGCACTTTTCCCCATTGTGATATCACAATGCCCTTTCCCCCATTGTGACATCACAATGCCCTTTCCCCCATTTGTGACATCACAATGCCCTTTCCCCCATTTGTGACATCACAATTCACTTTCCCCCATTGTGACATCACAATGCACTTTTCCCCAATGTTACATCACAATGCACTTTTCCCCATTGTGATATCACAATGCCCTTTCCCCCATTGTGACATCACAATGCCCTTTTCCCTATTGTGACATCACAATGCAGTTTTCCCCATTGTGACATCACAATGCCCTTTCCCCCATTGTGACATCACAATGCCCTTTCCCTATTGTGACATCACAATGCAGTTTTCCCCATTGTGACATCACAATGCAGTTTTTCCATTGTGACATCACAATGCCCTTTCCCCATTGTGACATCACAATGCAGTTTTCCCCATTGTGACATCACAATGCCCTTTCCCCCATTGTGACATCACAATGCCCTTTTCCCCATTGTGACATCACAATGCCCTTTCCCCTATTGTGACATCACAATGCCCTTTCCCCCATTGTAAAATCACAGGGCACTTTTCCCCATTGTGACCTCACAATGCAGTTTTTCCCATTGTGACATAACAATGCCCTTTCCCCATTGTGACATCACAATGCCATTTCCCCCATTGTGACATCACAATGCCCTTTTCCCTATTGTGACATCACAATGCAGTTTTCCCCATTGTGACATCACAATGCACTTTCCCCCATTGTGACATCACAATGCCCTTTCCCCCATTGTGACATCACAATGCCCTCTCCCCCATTGTGACATCACAATTCACTTCCCCCCATTGTGACATCACAATGCACTTTTCCCCCATTGTGACATCACAATGCACTTTTCCCCATTGTGACATCACAATGCCTTTTCCTCCATTGTGACATCACAATGCCCTTTCCCCAATTGTGACATCACAATGCCCTTTTCCCTATTGTGACATCACAATGCAGTTTTCCCCATTGTGACATCACAATGCAGTTTTTCCCATTGTGACATCACAATGCCCTTTCCCCCATTGTGACATCACAATGACCTTTCCCCCATTGTGACATCACAATGACCTTTCCCCCATTGTGACATCACAATGCCCTTTCCACCATTGTGACATCACAATGCCCTTTCCCCCATTGTGACATCACAATGCAGTTTTCCCCATTGTGACATCACAATGCAGTTTTTCCCATTGTGACATCACAATGCCCTTTCCCCCATTGTGACATTACAATGCCCTTTCCCCCCATTGTGACATCACAATGCCCTTTCCCCCATTGTGACATCACAATGCCCTTTCCCCCATTGTGACATCACAATGCCCTTTCCACCATTGTGACATCACAATGCCCTTTCCCCCATTGTGACATCACAATGCAGTTTTCCCCATTGTGACATCACAATGCAGTTTTTCCCATTGTGACATCACAATGCCCTTTCCCCCATTGTGACATTACAATGCCCTTTCCCCCCATTGTGACATCACAATGCCCTTTCCCCCATTGTGACATCACAATGCCCTTTCCCCCTTTGTGACATCACAATGCCCTTTCCCCCGTTGTGACATCACAATGCACTTTTCCCCCATTGTGACATCACAATGTACTTTGCTCCATTGTGACATCACAATGCCCTTTCCCCCATTGTGACATCACAATGCACTTTTCCCTATTGTGACATCACAATGCCATTTTCCCCATTGTGACATCACAATGCCATTTCCCCTATTGTGACATCACAATGCCCTTTCCCCCATTGTGACATCACAATGCCCTTTCCCCCCATTGTGACATCACAATGCCCTTTCACCAAAAGTGAAATCACAATGCACTTCCCCCATTGTGACATCACAATGCCCTTTCCCCCATTGTGACATCACAATGCACTTTTCCCCATTGTGATATCACAATGCCCTTTCCCCCATTGTGACATCACAATGCCCTTTCCCCCATTTGTGACATCACAATTCACTTTCCCCCATTGTGACATCACAATGCACTTTTCCCCAATGTTACATCACAATGCACTTTTCCCCATTGTGATATCACAATGCCCTTTCCCCCATTGTGACATCACAATGCCCTTTTCCCTATTGTGACATCACAATGCAGTTTTCCCCATTGTGACATCACAATGCCCTTTCCCCCATTGTGACATCGCAATGCCCTTTCCCCCATTGTGACATCACAATGCCCTTTCCCTATTGTGACATCACAATGCAGTTTTCCCCATTGTGACATCACAATGCAGTTTTTCCATTGTGACATCACAATGCCCTTTCCCCATTGTGACATCACAATGCAGTTTTCCCCATTGTGACATCACAATGCCCTTTCCCCCATTGTGACATCACAATGCCCTTTCCCCCATTGTGACATCACAATGCCCTTTTCCCCATTGTGACATCACAATGCCCTTTTCCCCATTGTGACATCACAATGCCCTTTCCCCTATTGTGACATCACAATGCCCTTTCCCCCATTGTAAAATCACAGGGCACTTTTCCCCATTGTGACCTCACAATGCAGTTTTTCCCATTGTGACATAACAATGCCCTTTCCCCATTGTGACATCACAATGCCATTTCCCCCATTGTGACATCACAATGCCCTTTTCCCTATTGTGACATCACAATGCAGTTTTCCCCATTGTGACATCACAATGCACTTTCCCCCATTGTGACATCACAATGCCCTTTCCCCCATTGTGACATCACAATGCCCTTTCCCCCTATTGTGACATCACAGTGCAGTTTTCCCCATTGTGACATCACAATGCCCTTTCCCACATTGTGACATCACAATGCAGTTTTCCCCATTGTGACATCACAATGCCCTTTCGCCCATTGTGACATCACAATGCCATTTTCCCCATTGTGACATCACAATGCCCTTTCCCCCATTGTGGCATCACAATGCCCTTTCCCCCATTGTGACATCACAATGCCCTCTCCCCCATTGTGACATCACAATGCACTCTTCCCCTATTGTGACATCACAATGCCCTTTCCCCCATTGTGACATCACAATGCCCTTTCCCCCATTGTAACATCACAATGCCCTTTCCACCATTGTGAGATCACAATGCCCTTTCCCCCATTGTGACATCACAATGCAGTTTTCCCCATTGTGACATCACAATGCAGTTTTTCCCATTGTGACATCACAATGCCCTTTCCCCCATTGTGACATTACAATGCCATTTCCCCCCATTGTGACATCACAATGCCCTTTCCCCCATTGTGACATCACAATGCCCTTTCCCCCATTGTGACATCACAATGCCCTTTTCCCTAATGTGACATCACAATGCAGTTTTCCCCATTGTGACATCACAATGCAGTTTTTCCCATTGTGACATCACAATGCCCTTTCCCCCATTGTGACATCACAATGCACTTTTCCCCCATTGTGACATCACAATGCCCTTTTCTCCATTGTGACATCACAATGCCATTTCCCCTATTGTGACATCACAATGCCCTTTCCCCCATTGTGACATCACAATGCCCTTTCCCCCCATTGTGACATCACAATGCCCTTTCCCCCATTGTGAAATCACAATGCACTTCCCCCATTGTGACATCACAATGCCCTTTCCCCCATTGTGACATCACAATGCACTTTTCCCCATTGTGATATCACAATGCCCTTTCCCCCATTGTGACATCACGATGCCCTTTCCCCCATTGTGACATCACAATGCCCTTTCCCCCATTTGTGACATCACAATTCACTTTCCCCCATTGTGACATCACAATGCACTTTTCCCCATTGTTACATCACAATGCACTTTTCCCCATTGTGATATCACAATGCCCTTTCCCCCATTGTGACATCACAATGCACTTTTCCCTATTGTGACATCACAATGCAGTTTTCCCCATTGTGACATCACAATGCCCTTTCCCCCATTGTTTCATCACAATGCACTTTTCCCCATTGTGACATCACAATGCAGTTTTTCCCATTGTGACATCACAATGCCCTTTCCCCCATTGTGACATCACAATGCCCTTTCCCCTATTGTGACATCACAGTGCAGTTTTCCCCATTGTGACATCACAATGCCCTTTCCCACATTGTGACATCACAATGCAGTTTTTCCCATTGTGACATCACAATGCCCTTTCCCCCATTTGTGACATCACAATTCACTTTCCCCCATTGTGACATCACAATGCCCTTTCCCCCATTGTGACATCACAATGCCCTTTCCCCTATTGTGACATCACAATGCCCTTTCCCCCATTGTGACATCACAATGCAGTTTTCCCCATTGTGACATCACAATGCAGTTTTTCCCATTGTGAAATCACAATGCCCTTTCCCCCATTGTGACATTACAATGCCCTTTCCCCCCATTGTGACATCACAATTCCCTTTCCCCCATTGTGACGTCACAATGCCCTTTCCCCCCATTGTGACATCACAATGCCCTTTCCCCCATTGTGAAATCACAATGCACTTCCCCCATTGTGACATCACAATGCCCTTTCCCCCATTGTGACATCACAATGCACTTTTCCCCATTGTGATATCACAATGCCCTTTCCCCCATTGTGACATCACGATGCCCTTTCCCCCATTGTGACATCACAATGCCCTTTCCCCCATTTGTGACATCACAATTCACTTTCCCCCATTGTGACATCACAATGCACTTTTCCTCATTGTACATCACAATGCCCTTTTCCCTATTGTGACATCACAATGCAGTTTTCCCCATTGTGACATCACAATGCCCTTTCCCCCATTGTGACATCACAATGCCCTTTCCCCCATTGTGACATCACAATGCCCTTTCCCTATTGTGACATCACAATGCAGTTTTCCCCATTGTGACATCACAATGCAGTTTTTCCATTGTGACATCACAATGCCCTTTCCCCATTGTGACATCACAATGCAGTTTTCCCCATTGTGACATCACAATGCCCTTTCCCCCATTGTGACATCACAATGCCCTTTTCCCCATTGTGACATCACAATGCCCTTTTCCCCATTGTGACATCACAATGCCCTTTCCCCTATTGTGACATCACAATGCCCTTTCCCCCATTGTAAAATCACAGGGCACTTTTCCCCATTGTGACCTCACAATGCAGTTTTTCCCATTGTGACATAACAATGCCCTTTCCCCATTGTGACATCACAATGCCCTTTCCCCATTGTGACATCACAATGCCATTTCCCCCATTGTGACATCACAATGCCCTTTTCCCTATTGTGACATCACAATGCAGTTTTCCCCATTGTGACATCACAATGCACTTTCCCCCATTGTGACATCACAATGCCCTTTCCCCCATTGTGACATCACAATGCCCTTTCCCCCTATTGTGACATCACAGTGCAGTTTTCCCCATTGTGACATCACAATGCCCTTTCCCACATTGTGACATCACAATGCAGTTTTCCCCATTGTGACATCACAATGCCCTTTCGCCCATTGTGACATCACAATGCCATTTTCCCCATTGTGACATCACAATGCCCTTTCCCCCATTGTGGCATCACAATGCCCTTTCCCCCATTGTGACATCACAATGCCCTCTCCCCCATTGTGACATCACAATGCACTTTTCCCCTATTGTGACATCACAATGCCCTTTCCCCCATTGTGACATCACAATGCCCTTTCCCCCATTGTAACATCACAATGCCCTTTCCACCATTGTGAGATCACAATGCCCTTTCCCCCATTGTGACATCACAATGCAGTTTTCCCCATTGTGACATCACAATGCAGTTTTTCCCATTGTGACATCACAATGCCCTTTCCCCCATTGTGACATTACAATGCCATTTCCCCCCATTGTGACATCACAATGCCCTTCCCCCATTGTGACATCACAATGCCCTTTCCCCCATTGTGACATCACAATGCCCTTTTCCCTAATGTGACATCACAATGCAGTTTTCCCCATTGTGACATCACAATGCAGTTTTTCCCATTGTGACATCACAATGCCCTTTCCCCCATTGTGACATCACAATGCACTTTTCCCCCATTGTGACATCACAATGCCCTTTTCTCCATTGTGACATCACAATGCCATTTCCCCTATTGTGACATCACAATGCCCTTTCCCCCATTGTGACATCACAATGCCCTTTCCCCCCATTGTGACATCACAATGCCCTTTCCCCCATTGTGAAATCACAATGCACTTCCCCCATTGTGACATCACAATGCCCTTTCCCCCATTGTGACATCACAATGCACTTTTCCCCATTGTGATATCACAATGCCCTTTCCCCCATTGTGACATCACGATGCCCTTTCCCCCATTGTGACATCACAATGCCCTTTCCCCCATTTGTGACATCACAATTCACTTTCCCCCATTGTGACATCACAATGCACTTTTCCCCATTGTTACATCACAATGCCCTTTCCCCCATTGTGACATCACAATGCCCTTTCCCCCATTGTGACATCACAATGCCCTTCCCCCCATTGTGACATCACAATGCACTTTTCCCCCATTGTGACATCACAATGCCTTTTCCTCCATTGTGACATCACAATGCCCTTTCCCCCGTTGTGACATCACAATGCACTTTTCCCCCATTGTGACATCACAATGTACTTTGCTCCATTGTGACATCACAATGCCCTTTCCCCCATTGTGACATCACAATGCACTTTTCCCTATTGTGACATCACAATGCCCTTTTCCCCATTGTGACATCACAATGCCATTTCCCCTATTGTGACATCACAATGCCCTTTCCCCCATTGTGACATCACAATGCCCTTTCCCCCCATTGTGACATCACAATGCCCTTTCACCAAAAGTGAAATCACAATGCACTTCCCCCATTGTGACATCACAATGCCCTTTCCCCCATTGTGACATCACAATGCACTTTTCCCCATTGTGATATCACAATGCCCTTTCCCCCATTGTGACATCACAATGCCCTTTCCCCCATTTGTGACATCACAATTCACTTTCCCCCATTGTGACATCACAATGCACTTTTCCCCAATGTTACATCACAATGCACTTTTCCCCATTGTGATATCACAATGCCCTTTCCCCCATTGTGACATCACAATGCCCTTTTCCCTATTGTGACATCACAATGCAGTTTTCCCCATTGTGACATCACAATGCCCTTTCCCCCATTGTGACATCACAATGCCCTTTCCCTATTGTGACATCACAATGCAGTTTTCCCCATTGTGACATCACAATGCAGTTTTTCCATTGTGACATCACAATGCCCTTTCCCCATTGTGACATCACAATGCAGTTTTCCCCATTGTGACATCACAATGCCCTTTCCCCTATTGTGACATCACAATGCCCTTTTCCCCATTGTGACATCACAATGCCCTTTTCCCCATTGTGACATCACAATGCCCTTTCCCCTATTGTGACATCACAATGCCCTTTCCCCCATTGTAAAATCACAGGGCACTTTTCCCCATTGTGACCTCACAATGCAGTTTTTCCCATTGTGACATAACAATGCCCTTTCCCCATTGTGACATCACAATGCCATTTCCCCCATTGTGACATCACAATGCCCTTTTCCCTATTGTGACATCACAATGCAGTTTTCCCCATTGTGACATCACAATGCACTTTCCCCCATTGTGACATCACAATGCCCTTTCCCCCATTGTGACATCACAATGCCCTTTCCCCCATTGTGACATCACAATTCACTTCCCTCCATTGTGACATCACAATGCACTTTTCCCCCATTGTGACATCACAATGCACTTTTCCCCATTGTGACATCACAATGCCCTTTCCCCAATTGTGACATCACAATGCCCTTTTCCCTATTGTGACATCACAATGCAGTTTTCCCCATTGTGACATCACAATGCAGTTTTTCCCATTGTGACATCACAATGCCCTTTCCCCCATTGTGACATCACAATGACCTTTCCCCCATTGTGACATCACAATGCCCTTTCCACCATTGTGACATCACAATGCCCTTTCCCCCATTGTGACATCACAATGCAGTTTTCCCCATTGTGACATCACAATGCAGTTTTTCCCATTGTGACATCACAATGCCCTTTCCCCCATTGTGACATTACAATGCCCTTTCCCCCCATTGTGACATCACAATGCCCTTTCCCCCATTGTGACATCACAATGCCCTTTCCCCCATTGTGACATCACAATGCCCTTTCCACCATTGTGACATCACAATGCCCTTTCCCCCATTGTGACATCACAATGCAGTTTTCCCCATTGTGACATCACAATGCAGTTTTTCCCATTGTGACATCACAATGCCCTTTCCCCCATTGTGACATTACAATGCCCTTTCCCCCCATTGTGACATCACAATGCCCTTTCCCCCATTGTGACATCACAATGCCCTTTCCCCCATTGTGACATCACAATGCCCTTTTCCCTATTGTGACATCACATTGCAGTTTTCCCCATTGTGACATCACAATGCAGTTTTTCCCATTGTGACATCACAATGCCCTTTTCCCCATTGTGACATCACAATGCCCTTTCCCCTATTGTGACATCACAATGCCCTTTCCCCCATTGTAAAATCACAGGGCACTTTTCCCCATTGTGACCTCACAATGCAGTTTTTCCCATTGTGACATAACAATGCCCTTTCCCCATTGTGACATCACAATGCCATTTCCCCCATTGTGACATCACAATGCCCTTTTCCCTATTGTGACATCACAATGCAGTTTTCCCCATTGTGACATCACAATGCACTTTCCCCCATTGTGACATCACAATGCCCTTTCCCCCATTGTGACATCACAATGCCCTCTCCCCCATTGTGACATCACAATTCACTTCCCCCCATTGTGACATCACAATGCACTTTTCCCCCATTGTGACATCACAATGCACTTTTCCCCATTGTGACATCACAATGCCTTTTCCTCCATTGTGACATCACAATGCCCTTTCCCCAATTGTGACATCACAATGCCCTTTTCCCTATTGTGACATCACAATGCAGTTTTCCCCATTGTGACATCACAATGCAGTTTTTCCCATTGTGACATCACAATGCCCTTTCCCCCATTGTGACATCACAATGACCTTTCCCCCATTGTGACATCACAATGACCTTTCCCCCATTGTGACATCACAATGCCCTTTCCACCATTGTGACATCACAATGCCCTTTCCCCCATTGTGACATCACAATGCAGTTTTCCCCATTGTGACATCACAATGCAGTTTTTCCCATTGTGACATCACAATGCCCTTTCCCCCATTGTGACATTACAATGCCCTTTCCCCCCATTGTGACATCACAATGCCCTTTCCCCCATTGTGACATCACAATGCCCTTTCCCCCATTGTGACATCACAATGCCCTTTCCACCATTGTGACATCACAATGCCCTTTCCCCCATTGTGACATCACAATGCAGTTTTCCCCATTGTGACATCACAATGCAGTTTTTCCCATTGTGACATCACAATGCCCTTTCCCCCATTGTGACATTACAATGCCCTTTCCCCCCATTGTGACATCACAATGCCCTTTCCCCCATTGTGACATCACAATGCCCTTTCCCCCTTTGTGACATCACAATGCCCTTTCCCCCGTTGTGACATCACAATGCACTTTTCCCCCATTGTGACATCACAATGTACTTTGCTCCATTGTGACATCACAATGCCCTTTCCCCCATTGTGACATCACAATGCACTTTTCCCTATTGTGACATCACAATGCCATTTTCCCCATTGTGACATCACAATGCCATTTCCCCTATTGTGACATCACAATGCCCTTTCCCCCATTGTGACATCACAATGCCCTTTCCCCCCATTGTGACATCACAATGCCCTTTCACCAAAAGTGAAATCACAATGCACTTCCCCCATTGTGACATCACAATGCCCTTTCCCCCATTGTGACATCACAATGCACTTTTCCCCATTGTGATATCACAATGCCCTTTCCCCCATTGTGACATCACAATGCCCTTTCCCCCATTTGTGACATCACAATTCACTTTCCCCCATTGTGACATCACAATGCACTTTTCCCCAATGTTACATCACAATGCACTTTTCCCCATTGTGATATCACAATGCCCTTTCCCCCATTGTGACATCACAATGCCCTTTTCCCTATTGTGACATCACAATGCAGTTTTCCCCATTGTGACATCACAATGCCCTTTCCCCCATTGTGACATCGCAATGCCCTTTCCCCCATTGTGACATCACAATGCCCTTTCCCTATTGTGACATCACAATGCAGTTTTCCCCATTGTGACATCACAATGCAGTTTTTCCATTGTGACATCACAATGCCCTTTCCCCATTGTGACATCACAATGCAGTTTTCCCCATTGTGACATCACAATGCCCTTTCCCCCATTGTGACATCACAATGCCCTTTCCCCCATTGTGACATCACAATGCCCTTTTCCCCATTGTGACATCACAATGCCCTTTTCCCCATTGTGACATCACAATGCCCTTTCCCCTATTGTGACATCACAATGCCCTTTCCCCCATTGTAAAATCACAGGGCACTTTTCCCCATTGTGACCTCACAATGCAGTTTTTCCCATTGTGACATAACAATGCCCTTTCCCCATTGTGACATCACAATGCCATTTCCCCCATTGTGACATCACAATGCCCTTTTCCCTATTGTGACATCACAATGCAGTTTTCCCCATTGTGACATCACAATGCACTTTCCCCCATTGTGACATCACAATGCCCTTTCCCCCATTGTGACATCACAATGCCCTTTCCCCCTATTGTGACATCACAGTGCAGTTTTCCCCATTGTGACATCACAATGCCCTTTCCCACATTGTGACATCACAATGCAGTTTTCCCCATTGTGACATCACAATGCCCTTTCGCCCATTGTGACATCACAATGCCATTTTCCCCATTGTGACATCACAATGCCCTTTCCCCCATTGTGGCATCACAATGCCCTTTCCCCCATTGTGACATCACAATGCCCTCTCCCCCATTGTGACATCACAATGCACTCTTCCCCTATTGTGACATCACAATGCCCTTTCCCCCATTGTGACATCACAATGCCCTTTCCCCCATTGTAACATCACAATGCCCTTTCCACCATTGTGAGATCACAATGCCCTTTCCCCCATTGTGACATCACAATGCAGTTTTCCCCATTGTGACATCACAATGCAGTTTTTCCCATTGTGACATCACAATGCCCTTTCCCCCATTGTGACATTACAATGCCATTTCCCCCCATTGTGACATCACAATGCCCTTTCCCCCATTGTGACATCACAATGCCCTTTCCCCCATTGTGACATCACAATGCCCTTTTCCCTAATGTGACATCACAATGCAGTTTTCCCCATTGTGACATCACAATGCAGTTTTTCCCATTGTGACATCACAATGCCCTTTCCCCCATTGTGACATCACAATGCACTTTTCCCCCATTGTGACATCACAATGCCCTTTTCTCCATTGTGACATCACAATGCCATTTCCCCTATTGTGACATCACAATGCCCTTTCCCCCATTGTGACATCACAATGCCCTTTCCCCCCATTGTGACATCACAATGCCCTTTCCCCCATTGTGAAATCACAATGCACTTCCCCCATTGTGACATCACAATGCCCTTTCCCCCATTGTGACATCACAATGCACTTTTCCCCATTGTGATATCACAATGCCCTTTCCCCCATTGTGACATCACGATGCCCTTTCCCCCATTGTGACATCACAATGCCCTTTCCCCCATTTGTGACATCACAATTCACTTTCCCCCATTGTGACATCACAATGCACTTTTCCCCATTGTTACATCACAATGCACTTTTCCCCATTGTGATATCACAATGCCCTTTCCCCCATTGTGACATCACAATGCACTTTTCCCTATTGTGACATCACAATGCAGTTTTCCCCATTGTGACATCACAATGCCCTTTCCCCCATTGTTTCATCACAATGCACTTTTCCCCATTGTGACATCACAATGCAGTTTTTCCCATTGTGACATCACAATGCCCTTTCCCCCATTGTGACATCACAATGCCCTTTCCCCTATTGTGACATCACAGTGCAGTTTTCCCCATTGTGACATCACAATGCCCTTTCCCACATTGTGACATCACAATGCAGTTTTTCCCATTGTGACATCACAATGCCCTTTCCCCCATTTGTGACATCACAATTCACTTTCCCCCATTGTGACATCACAATGCCCTTTCCCCCATTGTGACATCACAATGCCCTTTCCCCTATTGTGACATCACAATGCCCTTTCCCCCATTGTGACATCACAATGCAGTTTTCCCCATTGTGACATCACAATGCAGTTTTTCCCATTGTGAAATCACAATGCCCTTTCCCCCATTGTGACATTACAATGCCCTTTCCCCCCATTGTGACATCACAATTCCCTTTCCCCCATTGTGACGTCACAATGCCCTTTCCCCCCATTGTGACATCACAATGCCCTTTCCCCCATTGTGAAATCACAATGCACTTCCCCCATTGTGACATCACAATGCCCTTTCCCCCATTGTGACATCACAATGCACTTTTCCCCATTGTGATATCACAATGCCCTTTCCCCCATTGTGACATCACGATGCCCTTTCCCCCATTGTGACATCACAATGCCCTTTCCCCCATTTGTGACATCACAATTCACTTTCCCCCATTGTGACATCACAATGCACTTTTCCTCATTGTACATCACAATGCCCTTTTCCCTATTGTGACATCACAATGCAGTTTTCCCCATTGTGACATCACAATGCCCTTTCCCCCATTGTGACATCACAATGCCCTTTCCCCCATTGTGACATCACAATGCCCTTTCCCTATTGTGACATCACAATGCAGTTTTCCCCATTGTGACATCACAATGCAGTTTTTCCATTGTGACATCACAATGCCCTTTCCCCATTGTGACATCACAATGCAGTTTTCCCCATTGTGACATCACAATGCCCTTTCCCCCATTGTGACATCACAATGCCCTTTTCCCCATTGTGACATCACAATGCCCTTTTCCCCATTGTGACATCACAATGCCCTTTCCCCTATTGTGACATCACAATGCCCTTTCCCCCATTGTAAAATCACAGGGCACTTTTCCCCATTGTGACCTCACAATGCAGTTTTTCCCATTGTGACATAACAATGCCCTTTCCCCATTGTGACATCACAATGCCCTTTCCCCATTGTGACATCACAATGCCATTTCCCCCATTGTGACATCACAATGCCCTTTTCCCTATTGTGACATCACAATGCAGTTTTCCCCATTGTGACATCACAATGCACTTTCCCCCATTGTGACATCACAATGCCCTTTCCCCCATTGTGACATCACAATGCCCTTTCCCCCTATTGTGACATCACAGTGCAGTTTTCCCCATTGTGACATCACAATGCCCTTTCCCACATTGTGACATCACAATGCAGTTTTCCCCATTGTGACATCACAATGCCCTTTCGCCCATTGTGACATCACAATGCCATTTTCCCCATTGTGACATCACAATGCCCTTTCCCCCATTGTGGCATCACAATGCCCTTTCCCCCATTGTGACATCACAATGCCCTCTCCCCCATTGTGACATCACAATGCACTTTTCCCCTATTGTGACATCACAATGCCCTTTCCCCCATTGTGACATCACAATGCCCTTTCCCCCATTGTAACATCACAATGCCCTTTCCACCATTGTGAGATCACAATGCCCTTTCCCCCATTGTGACATCACAATGCAGTTTTCCCCATTGTGACATCACAATGCAGTTTTTCCCATTGTGACATCACAATGCCCTTTCCCCCATTGTGACATTACAATGCCATTTCCCCCCATTGTGACATCACAATGCCCTTCCCCCATTGTGACATCACAATGCCCTTTCCCCCATTGTGACATCACAATGCCCTTTTCCCTAATGTGACATCACAATGCAGTTTTCCCCATTGTGACATCACAATGCAGTTTTTCCCATTGTGACATCACAATGCCCTTTCCCCCATTGTGACATCACAATGCACTTTTCCCCCATTGTGACATCACAATGCCCTTTTCTCCATTGTGACATCACAATGCCATTTCCCCTATTGTGACATCACAATGCCCTTTCCCCCATTGTGACATCACAATGCCCTTTCCCCCCATTGTGACATCACAATGCCCTTTCCCCCATTGTGAAATCACAATGCACTTCCCCCATTGTGACATCACAATGCCCTTTCCCCCATTGTGACATCACAATGCACTTTTCCCCATTGTGATATCACAATGCCCTTTCCCCCATTGTGACATCACGATGCCCTTTCCCCCATTGTGACATCACAATGCCCTTTCCCCCATTTGTGACATCACAATTCACTTTCCCCCATTGTGACATCACAATGCACTTTTCCCCATTGTTACATCACAATGCCCTTTCCCCCATTGTGACATCACAATGCCCTTTCCCCCATTGTGACATCACAATGCCCTTCCCCCCATTGTGACATCACAATGCACTTTTCCCCCATTGTGACATCACAATGCCTTTTCCTCCATTGTGACATCACAATGCCCTTTCCCCCGTTGTGACATCACAATGCACTTTTCCCCCATTGTGACATCACAATGTACTTTGCTCCATTGTGACATCACAATGCCCTTTCCCCCATTGTGACATCACAATGCACTTTTCCCTATTGTGACATCACAATGCCCTTTTCCCCATTGTGACATCACAATGCCATTTCCCCTATTGTGACATCACAATGCCCTTTCCCCCATTGTGACATCACAATGCCCTTTCCCCCCATTGTGACATCACAATGCCCTTTCACCAAAAGTGAAATCACAATGCACTTCCCCCATTGTGACATCACAATGCCCTTTCCCCCATTGTGACATCACAATGCACTTTTCCCCATTGTGATATCACAATGCCCTTTCCCCCATTGTGACATCACAATGCCCTTTCCCCCATTTGTGACATCACAATTCACTTTCCCCCATTGTGACATCACAATGCACTTTTCCCCAATGTTACATCACAATGCACTTTTCCCCATTGTGATATCACAATGCCCTTTCCCCCATTGTGACATCACAATGCCCTTTTCCCTATTGTGACATCACAATGCAGTTTTCCCCATTGTGACATCACAATGCCCTTTCCCCCATTGTGACATCACAATGCCCTTTCCCTATTGTGACATCACAATGCAGTTTTCCCCATTGTGACATCACAATGCAGTTTTTCCATTGTGACATCACAATGCCCTTTCCCCATTGTGACATCACAATGCAGTTTTCCCCATTGTGACATCACAATGCCCTTTCCCCTATTGTGACATCACAATGCCCTTTTCCCCATTGTGACATCACAATGCCCTTTTCCCCATTGTGACATCACAATGCCCTTTCCCCTATTGTGACATCACAATGCCCTTTCCCCCATTGTAAAATCACAGGGCACTTTTCCCCATTGTGACCTCACAATGCAGTTTTTCCCATTGTGACATAACAATGCCCTTTCCCCATTGTGACATCACAATGCCATTTCCCCCATTGTGACATCACAATGCCCTTTTCCCTATTGTGACATCACAATGCAGTTTTCCCCATTGTGACATCACAATGCACTTTCCCCCATTGTGACATCACAATGCCCTTTCCCCCATTGTGACATCACAATGCCCTTTCCCCCATTGTGACATCACAATTCACTTCCCTCCATTGTGACATCACAATGCACTTTTCCCCCATTGTGACATCACAATGCACTTTTCCCCATTGTGACATCACAATGCCCTTTCCCCAATTGTGACATCACAATGCCCTTTTCCCTATTGTGACATCACAATGCAGTTTTCCCCATTGTGACATCACAATGCAGTTTTTCCCATTGTGACATCACAATGCCCTTTCCCCCATTGTGACATCACAATGACCTTTCCCCCATTGTGACATCACAATGCCCTTTCCACCATTGTGACATCACAATGCCCTTTCCCCCATTGTGACATCACAATGCAGTTTTCCCCATTGTGACATCACAATGCAGTTTTTCCCATTGTGACATCACAATGCCCTTTCCCCCATTGTGACATTACAATGCCCTTTCCCCCCATTGTGACATCACAATGCCCTTTCCCCCATTGTGACATCACAATGCCCTTTCCCCCATTGTGACATCACAATGCCCTTTCCACCATTGTGACATCACAATGCCCTTTCCCCCATTGTGACATCACAATGCAGTTTTCCCCATTGTGACATCACAATGCAGTTTTTCCCATTGTGACATCACAATGCCCTTTCCCCCATTGTGACATTACAATGCCCTTTCCCCCCATTGTGACATCACAATGCCCTTTCCCCCATTGTGACATCACAATGCCCTTTCCCCCATTGTGACATCACAATGCCCTTTTCCCTATTGTGACATCACATTGCAGTTTTCCCCATTGTGACATCACAATGCAGTTTTTCCCATTGTGACATCACAATGCCCTTTCCCCCATTGTGACATCACAATGCCCTTTCCCCCGTTGTGACATCACAATGCACTTTTCCCCCATTGTGACATCACAATGTACTTTGCTCCATTGTGACATCACAATAACCTTTCCCCCATTGTGACATCACAATGCACTTTTCCCTATTGTGACATCACAATGCCATTTTCCCCATTGTGACATCACAATGCCATTTCCCCTATTGTGACATCACAATGCCCTTTCCCCCATTGTGACATCACAATGCCCTTTCCCCCCATTGTGACATCACAATGCCCTTTCACCAAAAGTGAAATCACAATGCACTTCCCCCATTGTGACATCACAATGCCCTTTCCCCCATTGTGACATCACAATGCACTTTTCCCCATTGTGATATCACAATGCCCTTTCCCCCATTGTGACATCACAATGCCCTTTCCCCCATTTGTGACATCACAATTCACTTTCCCCCATTGTGACATCACAATGCACTTTTCCCCAATGTTACATCACAATGCACTTTTCCCCATTGTGATATCACAATGCCCTTTCCCCCATTGTGACATCACAATGCCCTTTTCCCTATTGTGACATCACAATGCAGTTTTCCCCATTGTGACATCACAATGCCCTTTCCCCCATTGTGACATCACAATGCCCTTTCCCCCATTGTGACATCACAATGCCCTTTCCCTATTGTGACATCACAATGCAGTTTTCCCCATTGTGACATCACAATGCAGTTTTTCCATTGTGACATCACAATGCCCTTTCCCCATTGTGACATCACAATGCAGTTTTCCCCATTGTGACATCACAATGCCCTTTCCCCCATTGTGACATCACAATGCCCTTTTCCCCATTGTGACATCACAATGCCCTTTTCCCCATTGTGACATCACAATGCCCTTTCCCCTATTGTGACATCACAATGCCCTTTCCCCCATTGTAAAATCACAGGGCACTTTTCCCCATTGTGACCTCACAATGCAGTTTTTCCCATTGTGACATAACAATGCCCTTTCCCCATTGTGACATCACAATGCCATTTCCCCCATTGTGACATCACAATGCCCTTTTCCCTATTGTGACATCACAATGCAGTTTTCCCCATTGTGACATCACAATGCACTTTCCCCCATTGTGACATCACAATGCCCTTTCCCCCATTGTGACATCACAATGCCCTTTCCCCCTATTGTGACATCACAGTGCAGTTTTCCCCATTGTGACATCACAATGCCCTTTCCCACATTGTGACATCACAATGCAGTTTTCCCCATTGTGACATCACAATGCCCTTTCGCCCATTGTGACATCACAATGCCATTTTCCCCATTGTGACATCACAATGCCCTTTCCCCCATTGTGGCATCACAATGCCCTTTCCCCCATTGTGACATCACAATGCCCTTTCCCCCATTGTGACATCACAATGCCCTCTCCCCCATTGTGACATCACAATGCACTCTTCCCCTATTGTGACATCACAATGCCCTTTCCCCCATTGTGACATCACAATGCCCTTTCCCCCATTGTAACATCACAATGCCCTTTCCACCATTGTGAGATCACAATGCCCTTTCCCCCATTGTGACATCACAATGCAGTTTTCCCCATTGTGACATCACAATGCAGTTTTTCCCATTGTGACATCACAATGCCCTTTCCCCCATTGTGACATTACAATGCCATTTCCCCCCATTGTGACATCACAATGCCCTTTCCCCCATTGTGACATCACAATGCCCTTTCCCCCATTGTGACATCACAATGCCCTTTTCCCTAATGTGACATCACAATGCAGTTTTCCCCATTGTGACATCACAATGCAGTTTTTCCCATTGTGACATCACAATGCCCTTTCCCCCATTGTGACATCACAATGCACTTTTCCCCCATTGTGACATCACAATGCCCTTTTCTCCATTGTGACATCACAATGCCATTTCCCCTATTGTGACATCACAATGCCCTTTCCCCCATTGTGACATCACAATGCCCTTTCCCCCCATTGTGACATCACAATGCCCTTTCCCCCATTGTGAAATCACAATGCACTTCCCCCATTGTGACATCACAATGCCCTTTCCCCCATTGTGACATCACAATGCACTTTTCCCCATTGTGATATCACAATGCCCTTTCCCCCATTGTGACATCACGATGCCCTTTCCCCCATTGTGACATCACAATGCCCTTTCCCCCATTTGTGACATCACAATTCACTTTCCC